>NC_054710.1:47077299-47280644 GCF_016097555.1 Gigantopelta aegis
CAAACATACAACAAATCATCACAAAGCATGCGTTTTCTACTGATTGGTGTAGATTCACCCTACTACCAAGCCGCGCAATGATGATTCACAGGACTAGTACAACCATAAAACCAAATCATCAACAAGCATGCGTTCTCCCGATTTGTTGATTACCCTACACCAAGCCAGCTCATGGTGATTCACATACTAGTACAAACATACAACCAAATCATCACAAGCATGCGTTCTACTGATTGTGTTAGATTCACCCTACACCAAGCCAGCTCCATGGTGATTCACATACTAGTACAAACATACAACCAAATCATCACAAGCATGCGTTCTAATGCTTGTGTTAATTCACCCTACACCCAAGCCAGTCCATTGATTCAATACTAGTGACAAACATCAGTCAACAAGCATTGCGTTCCCGAGTGTTAGATTCACCCTACACCAAGCCAGCTCCATGGTGATTCACATACTAGTACAAACATACAACCAAATCATCACAAGCAAGCGTTCTCACTGATTGTGTTAGATTCACCCTACACCAAGCCAGCTCCATGGTGATTCACATACTAGTACAAACATACAACCAAATCATCACAAGCATGCGTTCTCCCGATTGTGTTAGATTCACCCTACTCCAAGCCAGCTCCATGGTGATTCACATACTAGTACATACTCCAAGATGCTGGCCATAGCAGCTGCAGTCGGTGTAATACTGTTACGCAAACTGTGAATACTATATTCAGAATCTGGGCCATAAATAGGCCATAGCTATTTCAGAATGCAGTAAAGTATAACAAGTATGCCATATCTTCTCAATACATCCTAACTGGTGTGATACTATGACCTCTTTCTACAGTTGAGGAACGAATGTGGCGTATAAGGCTGTAGTTGCAAAGACTGGCAATCTACACTTAATATCGTTTGGTGAAATGTTTTCTTGGCTAAAAGACACGTGTTCCAGTGTCTGTATGGACGAGCTGATTGATGACAATCTCCATGTATTATTTTATCACCAGGCAATACCGAAGAGATTGCCGCGGTATTTTTAAATTTTCCGAGGCAGTTATTTTAAATTTAACTTTAAATTTTCTGTGTCACTTTTCTTAATTAATAAATTAGTTTTATAATACTGACGCATTAAACTCCTCCGTTACACACACAATTCTACAGGGGTCGAAATTGGCTGACCTTCCTGCCGGATATTCGGTCCGGCAAGCTACACATTCTGTCGGTTACGACCAAAACTTACCAGACCAAACATGATTTACTCAAACTACTGTTTAAATATGAATGTAAAACAATCGCCGGGCCGACGGGACGATTGGCAAAAACATCCCACAGGCACATGCTGATGCTGACTGGCACAAACCGGTTGGGGCGGCAAACTTTCAACCCCTGTTCTAGGTGACATGCTCATCGATTAAAGGGACAGACCCTAGTTTTTAAACACTACGGCATATGTTTCACTATTAGAGCCATTTATGATAACTGAAATCAAACATTGCTTATATTTTAATGTTTAGATTATCCATTACCGTACATCTGAAGTGTTTCAAGTCATCATGGTGTTTATAATACCACAAAATGCATTTTTCATATATATATATTTTTTAAATGCACGTGCGTCTGAGAAGTAACAGTTATAGAGTCGATTTGTAGTCTGTTTAACGATATTTCACCATTTCAACGTCACAGACTCTTGTTTCACCCTCTTGTAACGTTGTACAAATGTGTTACAGGTTTGTAACTCAACTAAACTTAGTGTCCATTTTTACTGGTCGAAACTAGATTCTGCGCCTGTAAGTATATAATAATAGATAATCACTTCGTTAGACGCAAACTAATTTTTTAGTTTTTTTTGTATTATGACTGATTATATAATAATAGTTATAATTTTATGTGTATATTGATATTTACAGAAAAGGTTAGTTTTGCTGGACTCGAATCTCCACCGAGACAAACAGGTATATTACGCAATCCACTTTGTTGTTATTTATGAGACCTACCAAGGCTTAGGAACCGGTAGGGGCGTGACGATTGTTGTTTTTTTGTGTGTTTTGTTACAACACTTGAGGCCCAAAACAGTAACTTTTTTATTTTACAATATATACACATGTATATACATTAGGAGAGGGCCTAGAAAGTTAGTAACTTTGTTTCCGATCTTTGTGTTCTTTTTGCAAATAAATATGTTTTCAATCAATCTACAAAACATATACATGTTTAAAATGCTTGTCCACCCCACCCCCGTGAGCACCATTCATATATCGCTCCTACGCGTCTGTCCAACCAAAACGGTTCTGTTTGACATTCGTATATGTATTGTATATAATAGCAGTGTATATATAAGTAATACTTGTCAAACTATACAATTATTATATAGATCAGTGTAGCAGCAATTGATTTAAGGCTTTGACCACGTCAAAACGCTTATTTACACACTGAAGGCGTCGTGGGCCGCTACGCCATATGCCTCTGAGGAAACCCCTGTGAGAAGGAAGGAAATGTTTTATTTAACGACGCATTCAACACATTTTATTTACGGTTATATGGTGTCAGACATATGGTCAAGGGCCACACACATATATATATATAGAGAGAAGAAACCCGCTGTCGCCACCTCATGGGCTACTCTTTTTGATTAGCAGCAAGAGATCTTTTATATGCACCATCCCACAGACAGGATAGTACATACCACGGCCTTTGTTACACCAGTCGTGGTGCACTGGCTGTAACGAGAAATAGCCCAATGGGGCCACCGACGGGGATCGATTCGAAACCGACCGCGCATCAAGCGAGCGCTTTACCACTGGGCTACGTAACCCCGTGAGAATATAGAATCTTATATAGACAAATAGCAATGTAAAGCATTGATACAAGACCTCCAGCCGCAACCTTGTTTGTGTTTCTTAAGATAATATCAAAGAAAACGAAACAGAAAGGTTTTTTTTAGGGCAGGAAACAAAGTATTATGTATTATTACCTCAATGTTTCATCTTTTATTTCTTATTACAGACAGTAAAGAAGATGATTCGCCAGTCCCTCCCCCAAGAAGAAAGCGTAAGTGCATTAGTTTGCATTTAGTCAAAATCGATTAAACAAACAATAACAAAATATACAAAACAAAAACAAACAAAAAACAAAACAAAACAAAACCCACCCACCCACCCACACCTAAAATAAAACAAGACAAACAAAAAAATAAAATCCACCCAAATAACACACAAACACAACCTACCCCCTCTCCCACCCCCACCCCCCACACGCACGACCGCAGCGTAGGCTCCTGTTCCGGGCACGTGTTCAGGAATTTTAGCGCGGGGGGTGGGGTGTGTGATTATAGACCGAAATTTATGGGGAAGGTTGGGGAGTCGAGTCGTACTTGTATATTGAGAGAAAAAAATGTGCTTCAGTTGGCAGGGGCTTGGACCCCCGAAATCCTCCCCCTTCACACGCACCTGTGCTCACCTACGAAAATAAATAGTATTATTTATGGAGGAAAGAAGCGGCAGGTTCTTTGCCCCCCACCCCCAATCCGCGTGTGATTAATACGCACTATCCTTTAATATTGTGATACATTTTATTTTCTTGCTAAAGGAAGCACCCCGCCTACCCCACCGAAACCTGTAATTCGACAATATCCCCAGACCCGTGTTCCAGACGGCGACGATGATTCTGGAGAATACGTTTGTTTGAGAAACTGTAAATCTAGCCAAGGTAAGAGATGACGTCAGACGTGGTGTTTATAAGTTTTTATAAGACATATTTTAATATTCGTTCTTCGAAGGAAGGAATGAAGTGTTTTATTAAACGACGCACTTAACACATTTTATTTACGGTTATATGGCGTCCATCTTGGAAACACAGAATTATATGTACTAGATTTAGACTGTGTAATCACAGATTACCAATTGAAACAGGAAGCTGGCTAAATATACCAAGATATGAAAGATTATGCAATATTTGTAACCTAGGTTGTACTGGCGATGGATTCCACTTTTTGTTTGAATGTAATACACTAAATGATCTCAGAAAACGATATTTACCTACCTACTATTGCAGAAATCCTAGCGTAATAAAAATAGTCTTTAGCAATAAGGATTTATCAATAAAACTTTGTGAATATGCCAGACAAAGTTTCAAAACTGTGTGAAATTGTGTGAATTTACATGTATATACATATAATATACATGTATAATCATTTTATAATGTCCTCCCATTGGAAACATTAATCCAGTATTACTTGCTCACAATGTATAATTGTATTATATTTTACATTATGTACCATGTATGTATGTGTGTGTGTGTGTGTGTGTGTGTGTGTGTTTGTTTGTGTGTATATATATATATATATATATATATATCTATATATCTATATATCTATATATATATATATATATATATATTGTATATAGTAGAGCGAATAAAGACTGAATTTTAAGACACCGTAGAGCTAACCAGTTTGTGAATTCAGAAACTGTTGTAAGTTAATCCTGTTTAAATAAGATGTTATATTGTCACTATACCGTCTTCTCTTAAAAGATCTGATAAAAGCCAAAATCATTTCATATCCATGTGATTTTCAACGCGAACATTCATTCCAAATGCGCCAAGGTTTGTCTAGCAAGCTGTTTTTATGGGTCAAATAAATAAATAAGTTAATTAATTAATAAATATAATAATTAATGGATACATGCATAAACGAATGAATAAATGAATTGATGAATGATTGACTGAATGATTAACGACACTCTAGTAAGATAGATATTAACGATACTCCAGTAAGATAGATATATCGGCTCTTGGGTGCCAAACGAATTAAAGGTAGCTTAAACGTATATAGAAAAAAAAAAGAGATTAGGAAATTTACTGGTTGAAATAAAGGTCATGGGCAGACTTTGTTTGTGGTAAGATCTACCAGTGAATATATCAAAGGCGGGGAAGGTGGTAGTAAGATCTACTTTCAGGAGAAAGATCTGATGTCAGATAGACTGGTTTCAGGTCGTAAGATCTGATGTCAGATAGACTGGTTTCAGGTAGAAAGATCTGATATCAGATAGACTGATTTCAGGTCGTTAGATCTGATTTCAGATTGACTAGTTTCAGATAGAAAGATCTGATTTCAGGTAGACTGGTTTCAGGTAAAAATATCTGATTTCAGATAGACTGGTTTCAGGTCGTAAGATATGAAAAAAAAGTAAAGTTTGTTTTATTTAACGACGCCACTAGAGCACATTGATTTTTTTATCTTATCATCGGCTATTGGACGTCAAACATATGGTCATTCTGACACTGTTTTTAAGAGGAAACCCACCGTCGCCACATAGGCTACCCTTTTACGACAGACAGCAAGAGATCTTTTATTTGCGCTTCCCACAGGCAGGATAGCACAAACCATGGCCTTTGTTGAACCAATTATGGATCACTGGTCGGTGCAAGTGGTTTACACCTACCCATTGAGCCTTGCGGAGCACTCACTCAGGGTTTGGAATCAGTATCTGGATTAAAAATCCCATGCCTCGACTGGGATCCGAACCCAGTGCCTACCAGCCTGTAGACCGATGGCCTAACCACGACGCCAGCGAGGCCGGTCGTAAGATATGATGTCATGGTGTCACGTTATGTTCCAGAGTCCGACACGTTGAGCCCACCGCCGACCAATAGCAGCCCATGTATCGATTTCGACGTGTTCTTGATGGAAGAAGATAAAAAGGTGAACATTTAGTCACGTGAACTATTTAAAGTAGATTTGTTTAAGAATAACTGCATACGAATTGACCATGGGGACGGTGGGAAACAATGTTTGTATATATATATATATATATATACCTTATACCCATATACAGTTTTATTATATATTATGCATACAAATATAAGGTTATATATACCTTCTACCCATATAATACATAATTTATTATACCGTTATATATAATACAAATGCTTACGGTTTATATATATATGAAAGACGCTATGTTATAGAGTGCTCAACCGTGTGGGACAGATACTTCGTTAAAAGTGTATGTTTATCTCTACATGACAGGCTTGTTTCCTGAGAGAGTTGAATTGCTCTCACTCATCAGATGTAGATTTAATTACACCGTCAACGTTGGCGACTATAGTGATCTTGAGTTTATGGTTTGCAAATATTCTGCAAATATCTTTTTTGATTATCTCTATGGTTCTCGGTGACTCATTGAATGCGGCTAGGCCATCGTCGCGATATAGTCCTATATTGTTGCCGTATTTGGCTTGTAGTTCTGAAAGAAGAAAGAGCCCGACACTTTCGCAAATTTCTGCTCCATCATAACTACCCACAAACCAAACTTCTCCAATAAACCCACCTGTAAACTAATAAACCCATCTAAACCGGAAATTGGCATAATAAGCAAAGAAATCTTAGAGAGAATCAACAGAAAGATTCTGAACACAACCAGAACAAACCAGTGGAGGAACACGTCAGACGTGATTAAGTGGTTTAAAGCAATATCCAATAAATCCAACTATTCTTTTATATGTTTCGACATATGTGATTTTTTATCCGTCCATAACAGAAAATCTCGTGAAACAAGCCCTACAGTTCGCATCCAAATTCGACGATATTTCTAGCGATGAGATAGAAATAATATTACAAGCAAGAAATTCACTGCTATTTAACAACAGCAAAGCGTGGTGCAAAAGAGGCAAACAATCACGGTTTGATGTAACTATGGGTAGTTATGATGGAGCAGAAATTTGCGAAAGTGTTGGGCTCTTTCTTCTTTCAGAACTACAAGCCAAATACGGCAACAATATAGGACTATATCGCGACGATGGCCTAGCCGCATTCAATGAGTCATCGAGAACCATAGAGATAATCAAAAAAGATATTTGCAGAATATTTGCAAACCATAAACTCAAGATCACCATAGTCGCCAACAAAAAATCTGTAGATTACTTAGACGTAACTCTAGATCTCGAAAAGAGCTGTCAAACCCTATATGAAACCAAACAACACACCTTTATACATCCACAACAAGAGCAACCACCCTCCAAATATCATCCGCAGTATACCAAAAACAATAAATAAAAGACTTTCTGATATATCTTCGAATGAGTGCATCTTTGAAGAAGCGAAACGCCCATATAAGGAAGCCTTACTCAAGAGCGGATATAACTATAACCTCAAATACACCCTGACAGCAGAAAACAACAGACGCAGAAACAACCGCAATAGGAACATCACCTGGTACAACCCACCATATAGCTCCAACGTGAAAACCAACATAGGTCACCAGTTCCTCAGATTACTCGATGAGTGCTTTCCCAAAAGCAACCCTCTCCACAAAATTATAAATCGAAACACCGTTAAAATTAGCTATAGCTGCATGCCTAATGTTGGGAAAATAATTTCAGCGCATAACAAAACTCTACTTCAACAACACAGAGACAAAGACGCCGTTCCCTCCAGAGAATGCAACTGTAGACGAAGAGCTGAATGTCCACTTGAGGGTAAATGCTTGCTTCCATTAAGTGGAAAATTTTATCCAAAGCAAAGCCATACTCTCCAGCGAGCAAAAGATGTAACCTCTGCCTGAAAGAAAAACTGTTCATAATGTATAAACCTGAAACCAGCACACTAAACTCCAAGAATGAACTCGTATCAGCATGTCGACACAGACGCAAATACCTTCTGTGCGCATACCACACATCACCTATAGACCTGCATAGTGACGTAGCCTCGACGTCACAGAGTCCATTACGTCATCAGCTTTCCGTTGACGGTGTAATTAAATCTACATCTGATGAGTGAGAGCAATTCAACTCTCTCACGAAACAAGCCTGTCATGTAGAGATAAACATACTTTTAACGATATATATATATATATAATTACCTGTATATAAATTTACACAACTTTCACTTGTCTTCTTTTAGCTGAAGGGAGTCCTAGAGTTATCTACCCTTAAGCACGACGTCATCGACAAAGTGAACCTGCGAGTCGTCTGCTTGTTTGACGTCAGCGGGAGTATGCTGCTCAAGTGCGGTCGTAGCAGACGCCACTCGAAGCTGGCGGTTTTGAGGAAGATGGCGGCCGATCTGGTCGACGTGTTGGACGACGATGAGGACCTGGTGGGTCTCGTCACGTTCGGCGACACCGCCAACACCGTCTGGCCTCTGACGAGAATCACCACGCAAAACAGAGTAAGGGCAAAACACAAGAGCTGGGTCCCCGTTCAACGAGGGGGCGGGACGTAGTTCAGTGGTAAAGCGTTCGCTTGATGCCCGGTCGGTCTAGGATCGATTTCCGTTGGTGGACCCATTGGGTTATTTTTCGTTCCTTCCTTCCGTTCAATGAGTAGCCTATGGTACCAGTTGTAAAAAGCCCAAAAATAAACAAAACATCCCCAGAAAACTAAAGCAACAAACAAACAACAATCGTTCTTAATCAAATGCGACAAAAACTCATCGCGTTAGGCTCAAAACAGACTGAAGTTGGGTCTGGGTCTGGGTCTGGCGAGTGTGGCACCAGTTGAAAAAGAAACCCACTAAATTGTATGTGATAAGAACACACTGCACTAGGCCTAAAACACACCGAAGCAGGGTCTGGGTCTGGTGAGCATGCCATGGTATCAGTTGAAAAATAAACATACTGTTCAAGAAACGAATACATGTGACAAAACCACACCGTACTAGTGCTGGCGCATAGTACGCCTACAGATCTGGCAACATTCGGTACAGATCATGCCCTGTGTTTCCACACTGCCAGGTGTTCCAGACTTACTTTTTCATTTCTCTTAATAAAAAAATACCCAACAGGACAGGCATATATTAATCAGTGTAATTCTCATAATTATTGTTGTTTACAGAAGAAAATATATCAAAAGATATGACAACACATTACAGTTGCAGACCCAGACACGGCGTCTTTGCCACACTTGCCAGACCCAGACGTCAAAATACACCAGACACGGCGTCTTTGCCTACCCTTGCCAGACCCAGACGTCAAAATACACCAGATCCGGCGTCTTTGCCACACTTGCCAGACCCAGCTTTGGTGTGGTGTGGACCTAAGAGTTCTTGCAGAATTGATCACATGGAAGGGACAGGAGGCAATGTTTAAATATACTCACCACCCACAAAATAAAATCTCACCATAGGCGTCGGAAGATGCCAGTAACTGGAGCGAGACCTGTTAAATCATATATGCAAGGAAACAAAATTCTAGAAGACCTACCTCTGTGTACAAAATATAAGCATTACGCCTAACATGGTGTTCTTCATCACAAAAGGCCTACGTATAAAAATGGCAAAAAATTAATTTGCAGTTTTGAAAATACATCTGTATAATAATTGAAAACACAAAGTGTCAGTAATTTGGCAAGACACTAAGGTATTGACAGACTAGGGCCTCCACGAGTCCAAAACATTGTCAAACTCGACACGGACCCAGAGTACCTGACACTTAGCTAGATGATGATAAGATTAAGGAATAAAGTTAAATAGCATTATGCATCATAATTCGAGCGCTAAACATGGATGCCAAATCATGCCATTGTAATGCATATAGGAACCGGTTGATACGTTCAGTGTTGTGACGGACGGACGGCCAGTTTAAAAGAGAAACTAGCGCATGACGATATACTTATATCGTTGATTATTTACTGCTAAATTATTGTCCTATATTGTCCATTGTATTATTGTTTATCATTATATTGCACCTTGCACGGGTACTCGAGACCTGTGAACGGACTCGTCTTGCTAGACTCGGCCAGTGACAGAGTACTCGTGGAGAACACATGGCAGACTCCTGTCTTTGTCGAAGGAGCTGGCCCACGCCATAACTTGCGTCCATGACAGCTTTCTGTGAAAATGCACATTAATTTATTTTCCCCTTCCGTTTTGACAGAAATACCATTAACCTAGAATGTTGTAAGAGCATCAATACCAAGACCTCTCCGAGATTAAACTCTATTAACGTGACGATATCCAATGAAGGTTCTTGTATAACCTCATGGTCGCAATTTCTTTCTAGGCCGACGTGAAGCAAGCTATTGCTAATTTTGGCCAGGTCACGTGTTCAGAAACAGATTTGTATAGCGGAGTGGAACATGCGATTAATCTCCTGAAAGAAGACGACCATACGTCCAGGTATTAATATTAATAATGTCTAATGTTATAGTAATGCCATTAAGTTCAAAATATACTTAAAATAAAGAAATAGTCCTCCGTAATCTTTAGACGGGACATAGCTCAGACGTACAGCGCTCGCCTAATGCACGATCCATCCCGATCGGTGGGCCCATTGGACTATTTCTCGTTCCAGCTAGTGCTCCACAACTGGTGTAACAAAGGCCGTGTTATGTCTCTCTGAATATCTGTGTGGTCCGTAACCATATGTCTGACGCCATATAACCGTAAAGAAAATGTGTTGAGTGCGTCGTTAAATAAACCATTTCCTTCCTTCTTTAATCTTTAAAAGCATGCAGTGGCCAACCACATTAGAAACCGGGGCGAGACGTCTTAACCTCCAAGCTTGAAGGCTTTAGAAGTCCTATGTCAAAGCTGAGACTACAATATTTCATTGTAGCCATTGTTGATCACTGCCAAGCAGTCGAATTTCGTTTTGCACTGTAAAATAGTTTTTCCATTTTTCTTTTGTATACCTCAGATTAATCTACCGGAACGCTATTATAATTTTCTCTGATGGAGAAATCAACAAGGGCGTCACCGATCCAGAGTCGCTCGTGAGTAGAGTGCGTGACGCCATCAGAACGTCCAACGTGACATCAGAGCTTCAAACTGACCAATGGCTGAGCATCGCATGCGTCACGACCGGAGGGTTCGTCTCGAACGCCATGTACCTTCTGTCCAAGTACTGCGGGAATGACGCGTTTTATTACCTTGACAACCAGCTTGACCACCCGGAAGTGGACATGATGATACCACTACTGCTGAGGAAGTCCGCCATAGCCCAGTTCGTCACTTTGTCGGTGTCGACCATCAACGGCGCACAGCTTAAACCAACAGAGTGCACTCGAGAACACAGCATACGAAAAAGGAAGACTGCACACACGGAGAACAAGCAGATGACGTATTACTTACACGACTTTGCAGCTGGAATGGAAAAGCATTTCGCTGTAGCAATAGATCTGGCACGATACGACATGGACAACGATAATGGGTTAATGTGGGTTAACCTTGAATACGCTGATGCAAAGGGAAATATCCAGACTGTTTCAAAAAGCATCAAATTCAGCGATCGTCTGACCCTGATCAAAGGTCCAGATGGGTACAACAAAGGAATACTAGAAAAGGCTAAGCAGGAAATGAGAAGCCTCAGTCAGACTGCATTCAGACGAACCGCCATGATTGTGGAACAGGAGGACAACAGCCACACAGTCCTTCCTCTGGAGGAAGGGAAACTCCAGCTCCAGGAGATCACCAAACATTACAGCAAGCTTGCTAGCCGAGAAGAGACGAGGATGGAAATCTCAAGATTCTGCGACGCGATCCAGGTAAACATGAACAGGCTGATGGACTCTGTCACGAAATCGCAGAGAGGTGTGGGACACAAGTGGTCCAAGCTGAAGGCCGTGTCATCGTCCATCTTCAGAGAAACGCCCAACGTGGCTCAGATGGTGGCCGAGTCGCAGCTCCTCTGTCCCATGCCCGTCGTCAAGGATTGTGTCTCCATCCGCACCAAGGCTCTCGCCATGAAGGTCACGTGCAGACAGACAGTCACATCAGGCCTTTTCGACGGCTACCCGAAAGACTTGTTTGGTGCTGCGCAAATGGTCGCGCAAAGCTTAAATGACATTGTCACACAACTGCAGGCTGTTGGTAGACTTTCTGCGACTAATGAAGAAAACGATCAGTGATGTAATCATGCATCATGCATCATGCGTCGGGTTGATAACGCACAAACTACGGTTATGGAAACCAATGTACTGACCTCTCAGTCAACAAACAGTCTTGATCATATCCTAAGCAAATTGTATCCAATCGTTTCCAATTGACACTGTATTTTTAAATACTAGTTCCATATTTAATAGGTCGATGTTTCTGCTAATGGACTTAGCCCAATTGCTGAACACTAAATACAAAACTGTTACACTACTTCGAACTGTTTGACAGTACATATTCTTAACGACGGTGGACTGTTAGTCCCAGAGTGTCATTAGCCCAATTGCAATTTAAAAATGGCTGAATACAGAACTGTTACACTACTTCGAACAGTGTTTTTGACATTACACTCTCTTACCCGTATATATGGTTAACTGGGCTTTAACTAATGCACAAACTACAGTTATGGAAACAAATGTATTTACATCTCAACAAACAGATGCTAAGCAAATTGTACACAATCGTTTCCAATTGAAATTTTATTTTTAAATACTAGTACCATATTTAAAAGCTACTACTTTGAACAGAGTGATTGACAGTACATATTCTTAAAGATCGTGGACTGTTAATCACCGAGTATGTCATTAGCCCCATCGCAATTTAAAAATTGCTGAACACTAAATACATAACTGTTACACCACTTCGAACGATGTTTGACAAACATATTCTTACCTACGGTTAACTGGGCTTTAAACAGAAAAACTACTAGCGTGAAAAAATAATCAATGGAAACGTTTGAGATAAGACAGTTTATTCCTCCAGAATGCCTAGACGTTGATACACCAATACAGAGAACACATGGCAAAACCTGTACAGATCTAACTACACTGTTAACATGAGAATATTTAGTAACTGTCGAATTTTATGTACAGTACATGATTATAATAGCTTGTGGTTGACTTTTTAGCTCAGTCAGTAGAACCCTTGCCTGAGGTGCTTGGGACATAGGATCGAATCTCCTTGGTGGACCCATTGGGGTTTCACCCATCCCAACCAGTGTCCCAAGACTGGAACATCAAATGCCAAGCTATGTTCTGTCCTGTCTGTGTGTGTATATATATATATATATATCTATATAAAAGTGTATATCAAAGATCCCTTGCTGCTGCTACTGGAAAATGTAGCTAGTTTCCTCCTACAACCAAAGCATGTCAGGTGAGTGCTCTACCAACTGAGATAGACCCTGACCCCTCTCTGATGATTGATGTCTTTCAACAGTACACATATTAAAACCATGTGATGATCAGTTTTCATTGTGAATACACTTGTCTTTATATTCTGATTTTAAATCCTTCAATAGAGGTGTCTCGGTTAGAAAATGGGTCTCAGAGTGTCAAACAATAATAAGAGGCCATAGGAGCCTGTTTTAGCTATTGTATCTTTGTTGTGTTTTAGCTATTCTATCTTTGTTGTGTTTTACTATTCTATCTTTGTTGTCAAACAATAATAAGAGGCCACAGGAGCCTGTTTTAGCTATTCTATCTTTGTTGCCTAGAAGGATTTATTTTTTTTCATTGAGGTAAGAGGTTACAGTTTGGAATCCTACATTACAAGATGAACTTTGTATGAAAAAGTTAATTTATTTTGTTTAATGACACCACTAGAGCACACCGATTTGTTAGTCATCGGCTATTGGATGTCAAACATTTGGCAATTCTGACAGTCTTAGAGAGAAAAACCCCATGACATTTTTCCATTGTCGCTAGGTTCATGTTTATTTTGTATTCAATACAATAAAATTTCCTATTCTCTCGAATGCCTTTTCTTTTTGTTTTCCAGGTGGGTTTTTTTTACTTAAGAATAAAAAATATATAATTATGGTAGAAACTTGGTATGGTTCAATTTAAGCAAGGCGTCTCTGTTTCAATTACAGCAAGTTCTGTAACCATTAAAGTTAAAAGTAAATCCAGTTTAAAAAGAACACAACTTTCCAACATATCCCCGTTTGCCATTTAATTTTTGTAAAAATTATTTAGTTTTCCAAACCAATTTAACTGGTTTATTTAATTGGAGATATGTTAAAATGTATATAATGTTTTGCCCTGACATGTCTACTAATAAACAAGTGACTAAATTGTATGTAAAGTAATATTGGCACTGTATATAAAAACACTTCATAAACAAAAAACACATAAATTAGCATAACAGTTTACAAGCAAATTACAAAACATATTTCCCAAATACACACTATCTGTACAAATTAAATATACTAACATCAGTAAAATATACTTCAGTTATTATTAACCAGTTAAGCAATTTTATTTTGTAAAAAAAAATGCTTTTATAAGCAAAATTTGTAAAATAGAGAACACACATTTTGTAGCCAACTTGACTTCATAGTCATAACATTAGCCATACATAACATTAATGAAAACACCAGGCCTGGTATTTGTAAAAGTAGTTTTTTTCTTTCTTATATATGTCATTTCAGTCATTAAATTTTAATAAAAATTCTAAAACTTCATTTTAAAGCCGCACACCCTAGTTCCATCGAGCGAAAATAAATTATAATTTGGTTAATCTACAAACATGTAACACGCTTAGATCACGTTTTTATCAAATGGAGTGAAAAAGCAGGTTTTATATCGATAAATACCATGGGAATCCTCATGTCCCAATTGCTTGAGATAATTTTGAAAGTTAGTATTCTGATGTCACCGGTAGGTGTCGCTTGAAGCACAACAATGCCTACGTCACGACAAATTTCACAGACTTGGGGTGCGTTTCTTTCACCTCTCCTGGACATGTTCCAACTGTTCTGTCCTGGTTGTATCCCCTCTCCAAATATCGTAAGACTTAGCAAAATTATTGGTTTTAAGGGTTTGTAACGTTTTGTATTGAGACACTTACTTGTCTGAACTTTGTTACTGAAAATGTTCACGAACTGTGAAGAAAAATCTCAGAAATGAACAACAACAAATCGGATTTTGATTGTGCAAACCGTGCACGAGAAAACAAACCGAACCAAAATGATAACGGTCACGTGGTATACCAACGTCTGTGACATTGAAATGGAAATATCCTCTCTAAAAATAGATTAGACCTCGTCTGCTCAACGGTGTTTTTTTCTCAGACGTGTGTGCGATTTATGAAATACGAAAAATGCATTTTGTGGTATTA
The DNA here is from genome assembly GCF_016097555.1 of Gigantopelta aegis. NCBI lineage: Eukaryota > Metazoa > Mollusca > Gastropoda > Neomphalida > Peltospiridae > Gigantopelta > Gigantopelta aegis. Next base: position 47,092,292 of record NC_054710.1, read on the forward strand.
CAAAAACCAGGATTACCAAAAAACACTTCAGGTGAATGGATATGTATATTCTAAATAATAAACGGTAAGTAAAGTGCAATTTTATTTGTGAAAAAATGGGTTTAATAGCGAAAAACAACACTGTAATAGTTAACAACTAGCCGTAACTAGGGTGTGTCCCTTTAAAACATCCATGGGGCATATATATCAAGGTACCTCCTCCTGTTGAACAGTCGAGTTTTAGAAAATCTTAATAACACTACATATTCACTTTAAAATTGCATTATAACACTACACCTGGAAGAAATTACAAAATGTGTAACCCATTTTCCTTTTGTACAACGCATTATATATATCCATGCAAATAAGGTCCTCAATTTAATGCACAAATGATAAAACAAGTGATGCAAATTAGATTTGCTCAAGTGACGCACAAACGAAACGAACATCCTTCCAATTTTCAGAGGTTGTAACACCAGCTAGAACAGGCTGGTAACTATTATAGTCTGCAAAACTTTCCCCGTATAAATTCTTCAACATATATATATAAACAAATTCACCCTAGTGTGCACTCATAACATGGGAAATAAAAAACACACTTTCTCACAAAGAAATGATCATATATTGAATGAATTATTGGTTTACCTGGTTATGTGATTTGGTAGTTCAATTAAGGATTCTTTTATTTCTTTTACATTCATCTGGGTATAAACAAAAACAAATCATCCGTAAACTGTGTGAAATGGCGAAGATGTTCTCACATAAGTTTACAGATGATTTGGGTTTTTTTTGTTCATACCCAGATGAACAGAAATAACAGACAATACTTATAATTGAATTCGAAACATACTTACTAATAATAAAACTAAAAATTAATATTTTATTTTGAATTATTTCAGGGTTAAAAACAATAAAGCTCAATAAGACGATGACGTAATTTTTACATTCACTGAGAAATGAACAAACTCCTGTTGCCACGGCTGGACCAATGGGATGGCTGGACCAATGGGATGGCTGGACCAATGGGATGACGTTATATTGTAATGAATATAACGGACATTTAATTATTTCACTTTGATCACGGAAGGTGCTCACACTAAAGCAGATGCAACATACAATGTGTAGCAGTAATAGTAATTTAATTATTTCACTTTGATCATGGAAGGTGCTCACACTAAAGCAGATGCAACATACAATGTGTAGCAGTAATAGTAATTTAATTATTTCACTTTGATCAAGGAAGGTGCTCACACTAAAGCAGATGCAACATACAATGTGTAGCAGTAATAGTAATTTAATTATTTCACTTTGATCAAGGAAGGTGCTCACACTAAAGCAGATGCAACATACAATGTGTAGCAGTAATAGTAATTTAATTATTTCACTTTGATCAAGGAAGGTGCTCACACTAAAGCAGATGCAACATACAATGTGTAGCAGTAATAGTAATTTAATTATTTCACTTTGATCAAGGAAGGTGCTCACACTAAAGCAGATGCAACATACAATGTGTAGCAGTAATAGTAATTTAATTATTTCACTTTGATCAAGGAAGGTGCTCACACTAAAGCAGATGCAACATACAATATGTAGCAGTAATAGTAATTTAATTATTTCACTTTGATCAAGGAAGGTGCTCACACTAAAGCAGATGCAACATACAATGTGTAGCAGTAATAGTAATTTAATTATTTCACTTTGATCAAGGAAGGTGCTCACACTAAAGCAGATGCAACATACAATGTGTAGCAGTAATAGTAATTTCTGACTACTGGTACAGTATTTATACAAAATCTTGTTAAAAAAACAGCACATTTTAATATTAATTTAACAAGCATTGTGAGAGTACCGCTAAAGCAATACATGTCCCCTACCAGGCCCAACAAATATTGTTATCTTCTAAATTCAAGGGCCATAACTGTGAAAAATGAGTAAATTGCCATGAAAGTCAAATTTAATCTGTAACAGTACATGATAAAGCTATACACAAAATGTCCTCGCAATATCTCAAGGCATTGTGAAAAAACCCATCAAGAAATCACATTTTCTTGTCTCCCAAGTTCAAGGGACAGAATTCTGTTAATTGCCATGAAATTCAAACTTCATTTGTAACAGTACATGATAAAGTTATATACAAAATGTTAGCTCAAAGGCATTGTGAAAAAAACATCATGAAATCCAAATTTTTTATCTTCAAGTTCAAGGGCCATAATTCTGTCAAAAAATGGGTAAAACCCCATCAAAATCAAACTTGATCTGTAAGCTCACGACAATAAAATCTTATATAACTGGGACTTAAAAGTTAATACATAGTTGCTCCTAATAAATCACTCTTAGACATAAAGCAGTATTTACAAGACAAAGCTTGATATGTGTGGATATCGTGTATAGGTGACAATAAAACTCAGTTCAGTCGCATGTGAAAGATCAAACAAACAGATCCGTTCCTACACCACAAGACTGGAATTCAGTCACATACTGTATATCTACACCAATAAGTCAAATCTTTTTCATCAAAATATTATTTTATTATATTACAGCGAAGATTGACTAATAGACAAAGATATCTATGTGGTCCTAGGTGGGAAAAAACAAATCACCACAAATTATAGATTATTAAAGGGACAGATCCTAGTGTTTAAACATTACAGCATATTTTTCACTATTAGAGCCGTTTATGATCACTGAAATCAAACATTACTTATATTTTATTGTTTAGATAATCTATTTCCGTACAACCGAAGTGTTTCTGGTCATCCTGGTGTTTCTAATACCACAAAATGCATTTTTCATATTTTTAAAAACACACATGCTTCTGAGAAGTAACGATTATGGAGTCGCGTTGTAGTCTATTTCTAAGGTATTTCAACATCACACACTCTTGTTTCACGGTTTTCTATCAAAATTTGTTAAAGGTTTGTAAATTAACCAAACTTAGTTTCCACTTTTACGGGTTGAAACTAGGGTCTAGGTGAAAAATATATCTTAGTGTTTAAAAACTAGGGTGTGTCCCTTTAACAAGGCATACAATAAGCTAACATCCCATGATGCCAAAGTCACTACATTTTATACGTATTCTGCAAAACATGTTAAATGGCACATTAATTTACAGTTATGATGTATAGCTAACAGCTAATCTACGGCTACAACTTCCCTTCTACTTCTAGACAGTAAATGGAAAGTTATAGTTTTAAAAATGGAAACCAATAGATATAAAGATATTTACATATGCTGAATGAATGAAATGTTCAACAATATTCCAGCACACACACAAAAAAAGAGGCTATTAACCACTCATGATTTAATCTTGAGGTTGCGAAATATTAGATGGTACATAGGACATACATGTATAAATTAAACAGGTTGCAAATTCAGCTTGATTCAGTGAATCCAAAATTTTGACTTAAAAGTGTAAGATTACGAGATGGAAGAAAACATCTGTTTTGTTTAATGACACCACTAGAGCACACTGACTTATCGGCTAATGGATGTCAAATATTTGGTAATTTTGATGTATAGTCTTAGATAGGAAACCCACTACATTTTTCCATTAGTAGCAAGGTATCTTTTATATGCACTATCTCACAGACAGGATAGCACATACCACAGCCTTTGATATACAAGTCATGATGCACTGGCTGGAAGGAGAAATAGCCCAATGAATCACAAAATATACAGATTACACCATCTTAACAAATCCTGAAAACCCCCCACCCTACAATGAAAAACCCCCAATAACTTTTAAGTGCAACAAGGGTCTGTTTAAACAATTAGGTAATACAAAATCTGGCCATTTTTCTTCTTCTCTTTTTCACACTATAAATTTATAAAGCTAAGACCATTCCTGCTTGTAAAATAACGCAAAGCTTTTATTAACACATCCTACAGAGGTGCCCAACCAATCAAGGATTGAGGCAACGTAAGTGACCCATGTAAACTCCCCTACACACTATATAATACATATACAAAAGTAATTTTCCAGCATTTCCTGTCAAATCCAGTCTATTTTGTCTTTTCACTTTTCATAATGTTCTCTTTTCATAAATACTTAACTTGACCTCAAAATAATGACAATTTTTCCGAATGTGAGTTGAAAAAACATTAATTCATTTTACACAAAGAAAGCGGAAATCGGATAAAATTCACATTGTAGGTGTTTTCTGTTGGACCCTTGTAATGTTCTGCATCACGTCACGATTCCCCGACCTCCATTACGAGTACTAAGTGACTGATGAATGGCCTCCACATAACGTAGAATCGTTCCGCTAGTCTCCCCGTCCACCATGTCTGATATCTCCTCCCCTAGAACACCCCCCCCCCCCCCCCCCCCCCCCCCCCAGTCAGGTGTTCTACATGTCTGACGCCTCCACCTCACGTAGAATTGTTCCACCCGTCTCTCCGTCCACCATGATGTCTGAGATCTCCTCTCCGTCCATGATGATGCTCACTTGAATGGATGAGTCGCCGGGGTTTATGTTCAAGTTATTTTCAGAGATTTTTTCATTTGCCGATTCCGATTCCTCAAGTTCTGTAAATAAAACAAAATTGATTTCAACTTTGACGTTCCTTCTCACGGCTCAAACTTAATGACAACACCAATGACAATTGCTGCAATATCAATTGCTATAGGTTAGGGATTTTACTAATGGCAATTTTTTTGCAGTTGGTTAAGGGACAATTTGAAAATGTCATGGGTTTTTTCTCTCTAAGACAATTTGTGGTTTTATTATTTGTTTAAAATTACTGTAGGTAATACATTCTTTTAACTCGAAACCTGCCTTCTCCCAGTCTTACAAAAGAAAAAAAGAAATGTTTTATTTACGATACACTCAACACGTGTTTATTTTATTATATAGACTTGGACATAAGGATCACACAGATGAGACGCAAGCTGGTCTGGTCTTAGGGCCTAACGTGCACATTATGAGCAAGCTGTTGTAGTGCATGCCTGTCATGGGTGTAGGTATCGACTTACGCCAGTTACTTCATACAGGACAGGAAAGGCTTTGGAGTGGGTGAGAGAAGGGACCACCCACACTGGCAAGTGCAAGAGAGTACCAGCAGCCCGACCAGGGTGGATAGCGGGCGGTGGGAGAAGGGACCACCCACGCTGGCAAGTGCAAGAGAGTACCAGCAGCCCGACCAGGGTGGATAGCGGGCGGTGGGAGAAGGGACCACCCACGCTGGCAAGTGCAAGAGAGTACCAGCAGCCCGACCAGGGTGGATAGCGGGCGGTGGGAGAAGGGACCACCCACGCTGGCAAGTGCAAGAGAGTACCAGCAGCCCGACCAGGGTGGATAGCGGGCGGTGGGAGAAGGGACCACCCACGCTGGCAAGTGCAAGAGAGTACCAGCAGCCCGACCAGGGTGGATAGCGGGCGGTGGGAGAAGGGACCACCCACGCTGGCAAGTGCAAGAGAGTACCAGCAGCCCGACCAGGGTGGATAGCGGGCGGTGGGAGAAGGGACCACCCACGCTGGCAAGTGCAAGAGAGTACCAGCAGCCCGACCAGGGTGGATAGCGGGCGGTGGGAGAAGGGACCACCCACGCTGGCAAGTGCAAGAGAGTACCAGCAGCCCGACCAGGGTGGATAGCGGGCGGTGGGAGAAGGGACCACCCACGCTGGCAAGTGCAAGAGAGTACCAGCAGCCCGACCAGGGTGGATAGCGGGCGGTGGGAGAAGGGACCACCCACGCTGGCAAGTGCAAGAGAGTACCAGCAGCCCGACCAGGGTGGATAGCGGGCGGTGGGAGAAGGGACCACCCACGCTGGCAAGTGCAAGAGAGTACCAGCAGCCCGACCAGGGTGGATAGCGGGCGGTGGGAGAAGGGACCACCCACGCTGGCAAGTGCAAGAGAGTACCAGCAGCCCGACCAGGGTGGACAGCGGGCGGTGGGAGAAGGGACCACCCACGCTGGCAAGTGCAAGAGAGTACCAGCAGCCCGACCAGGGTGGACAGCGGGCGGCGGGAGAAGGGACCACCCACGCTGGCAAGTGCAAGAGAGTACCAGCAGCCCGACCAGGGTGGACAGCGGGCGGTGGGAGAAGGGACCACCCACGCTGGCAAGTGCAAGAGAGTACCAGCAGCCCGACCAGGGTGGACAGCGGGCGGTGGGAGAAGGGACCACCCACGCTGGCAAGTGCAAGAGAGTACCAGCAGCCCGACCAGGGTGGACAGCGGGCGGCGGGAGAAGGGACCACCCACGCTGGCAAGTGCAAGAGAGTACCAGCAGCCCGACCAGGGTGGACAGCGGGCGGTGGGAGAAGGGACCACCCACGCTGGCAAGTGCAAGAGAGTACCAGCAGCCCGACCAGGGTGGACAGCGGGCGGTGGGAGAAGGGACCACCCACGCTGGCAAGTGCAAGAGAGTACCAGCAGCCCGACCAGGGTGGACAGCGGGCGGTGGGAGAAGGGACCACCCACGCTGGCAAGTGCAAGAGAGTACCAGCAGCCCGACCAGGGTGGACAGCGGGCGGTGGGATAAGGGACCACCCACGCTGGCAAGTGCAAGAGAGTACCAGCAGCCCGACCAGGGTGGACAGCGGGCGGTGGGATAAGGGACCACCCACGCTGGCAAGTGCAAGAGAGTACCAGCAGCCCGACCAGGGTGGACAGCGGGCGGTGGGATAAGGGACCACCCACGCTGGCAAGTGCAAGAGAGTACCAGCAGCCCGACCAGGGTGGACAGCGGGCGGTGGGATAAGGGACCACCCACGCTGGCAAGTGCAAGAGAGTACCAGCAGCCCGACCAGGGTGGACAGTGGGCGGTGGGAGAAGGGACCACCCATGCTGGCAAGTGCAAGAGAGTACCAGCAGCCCGACCAGGGTGGACAGCGGGCGGTGGGAGAAGGGACCACCCATGCTGGCAAGTGCAAGAGAGTACCAGCAGCCCGACCAGGGTGGATAGCGGGCGGTGGGATAAGGGACCACCCACGCTGGCAAGTGCAAGAGAGTACCAGCAGCCCGACCAGGGTGGATAGCGGGCGGTGGGAGAAGGGACCACCCATGCTGGCAAGTGCAAGAGAGTACCAGCAGCCCGACCAGGGTGGATAGTGGGTGGTGGGATAAGGGACCACCCACGCTGGCAAGTGCAAGAGAGTACCAGCAGCCCGACCAGGGTGGAAAGCGGGCGGTGGGAGAAGGGACCACCCACGCTGGCAAGTGCAAGAGAGTACCAGCAGCCCGACCAGGGTGGACAGCGGGCGGTGGGAGAAGGGACCACCCACGCTGGCAAGTGCAAGAGAGTACCAGCAGCCCGACCAGGGTGGACAGCGGGCGGTGGGAGAAGGGACCACCCACGCTGGCAAGTGCAAGAGAGTACCAGCAGCCCGACCAGGGTGGACAGCGGGCGGTGGGAGAAGGGACCACCCACGCTGGCAAGTGCAAGAGAGTACCAGCAGCCCGACCAGGGTGGACAGCGGGTGGTGGGATAAGGGACCACCCACGCTGGCAAGTGCAAGAGAGTACCAGCAGCCCGACCAGGGTGGACAGCGGGCGGTGGGATAAGGGACCACCCACGCTGGCAAGTGCAAGAGAGTACCAGCAGCCCGACCAGGGTGGACAGCGGGCGGTTGGATAAGGGACCACCCACGCTGGCAAGTGCAAGAGAGTACCAGCAGCCCGACCAGGGTGGGTAGGAGAAGGGACCACCCATGCTGGCAAGTGCAAGAGAGTACCAGCAGCCCGACCAGGGTGGACAGCGGGCGGTGGGAGAGGCAATCCACTGTTGCCACTCTTTATAGACATGTAATAGTATGGATTGGTCGCAATACAATACATACGTTCAGGGCAAGCTCTGGGCGAGCAGAAAAATTCGCCAAATCATCTATTTAAACTTCAAAAATTGCAAAAACAGTTATTTTCTAATAAAATAACAATTATTCTTCAATTATTTTTCAAATTCGCAATTGCCAAATTGAGTGAGTGCCAGAGCTAGCCCCGAGTACCCCAACAATTTACATGTATATATCATGTGTACTGCGAAACAGCTGTGTTAAAGCAATGCATCAAATCATAGATGTTGTATCGCAACATGATACTGTATTGTCATACTGTTCAGGGCTTCCAGAATTGTTGTAAAATCCACCAGCCATGGGATCAGTGATTTTTAAAATGTACTAGCCATGATTAAACATTCACTAGCCCTACTTTAGTTTAAGTTAATACAACTTTACTAATACAGTCAAACCTGTCTTAAGCGGTCACACAAGAGAGTAGATAAAAGTGGCCGTTAGAGACAGGTGGCCGCTGATTACAGGTTGCAACATATAGTCTTTAAAACATATGTTGTTGTTTCTTGTTTTATTGTCTGTACTGCTAATTAATGGATGTGTGCTTCACAGTTTACTATAAATAAACTTTTGACATGTCGCCTCCTTCAGGAAAAACTGCAACTGGAATGTATTAAATTAACCATTCTTGACGCAATAAGTGTGAAGATTGGTTATTTGCTAAATCTTATCACTGTTGTTAAGCCGCACACCCTAGTTCCATCCAGCGAAAATAAATTATAATTTGGTTAATCTACAAACCTGTAACACACTTAGATCACGTTTTTATCAAATGGAGTGAAAAAGCAGGTTTTATATCGATAAATACCATGGGAATCCCCATGTCCCAATTGCTTGAAATAACTTTGAAAGTTAGTATTCTGATGTCACCGGTAGATGTCGCTCGGAGCACAACAATGCTTATGTCACGACAAATTTCACAGACTTGGGGTGCGTTTCTTTCACCTCTCCTGGACATGTTCCAACTGTTCTGTCCTGGTTGTATCCCCTCTCCAGATATCGTAAGACGTATCAAAATTATTGGTTTTAAGGGTTTGTAACGTTTTGTATTGAGACACTTACTTGTCTGAACTTTATTGTTACTGAAAATGTTCACGAACTGTGAAGAAAAATCTCACAAATGAACAACAACAAATCGGATGTTGATTGCGCGAACTGTGCACGAGAAAAGAAACCGAACCAAAATGATAACGGTCACGTGATATACCAACGTCTGTGACATTAAAAATAGATTGGACCTCATTTGCTAAACGGTTTTCTCTCGACAGAACGTTTTGTGAAAAAATGCAAAAAATGCATTTCGTGGTTTTACAAACATCAGGATTACCAAAAAGCACTTCAGGTTAATGGAAATGTGTATTCTAAATAATAAAATGTAAGTAAAGTGCACTTTTATTTGTGAAAAATGGGGTTTAATAGTGAAAAACAACGCCGTAATGGTTAACAACTAGCCGTAACTAGGGTGTGTCCCTTTAAATATCCCTTATTATATAACAGTAAACATTTACTGTGGCCGTTTAATACAGGTATTTTAGTGATTTGGGATCAGATTTGGGTGGCCGCTGGCCGCGTTAGACAGGTGGCCGCTTATTACAGGTGCATTTACGTTATAAATTGTTAGGGAGGAAAAAAGGTGGCCACTTAAGGCAGGTGACCGATGAATACAGGTGGCCACTGGGACAGGTTTGACTGTACTAATAGTAATCATCAGATATGTCACCTAAAGAGGGAGATGGAGCTTTAGGTGTGAGGGCAGGGTACTAATTTTACAAAATAACACTTAAATGTAGCATTTGACAACTTTCACTAATAGTTGGGAATGGCAATAATAGTTATTTACCAGCCCAACATTGAATATCACTAGCCATGGGAGTGGGGCTACCATAATCTAGAAGCCCTGTATTGTTACAACACTGAATATTTATATGTACCATCCCATGGCTCTGAAAAGACGTTGGTTTTCACCTAGAGTAAGGACTTAGGACAATAGGAACAACGTAAACAACAAACTAGGGTTAACATACAAAATAGCACGCACTACTGCAACAGTACACAGGATGCATTGGCTAATAATAACAATGCATCCACACCCATTTAATGGCCCAGCACGTACACTAAAAAGGAGTCGGACAAAAGAAAACCGGCCCCGAGTACACAATTCACTGCACTAAGAGAGAGCTGGACAAAAGAATACCGGCACTCTCCCACCAATCTCAAATACTTGCTGCTGGTGTGACACATGTCATGCCTTTCTAAGGGCCCTACGGGCAACCTAGGGAGACACCCCAGCATCAATAGGTCGAGCTACTCTCGACTCACTAATATCAAAACCTATATGTAGCTCCTGACTTTATGTTTCGATCGACTGTTCAAAAATGCGCCAAATTTCCTTCATTCAAAATGCGCACCCATTCTCTTTGGCTAAATTCTGACCGCTCCTTCCAACTTCAAAAACCCATAGCACCATACACACACCCCACCTGCTACCGGCCCCGGCCGGACTGCTGGTGCTCCCTTGCACCTTCTAGTGCAGGTGGTCCTTCCTTCCACCATCCCCCACCGTTTCTGTCTTGGACGGAGGAGCCGGCCAAGGCCGGCACCTGTGCCCAGGACAGGCATGCGCTACAACAGCTTGCTCTGAATGTGCATGTTAAACCCTCTGACCTGACCTGACCTGTCAGGATAGTACATACCACAACTTTTGTTACACCAGCAAAAATAAATTCAGGTAACCCATTCATCATTTGTATAATCCGTTAAGTCCATGTAAATGGCGCTCTAAATTTTGTGCAAACAAAAAATAGGTTATGTAAAATTAGATTTGTGCAAAATATGTATGAATTAAATGAATTGCAACAAAGGCTGGAGTCAAAATCACAAAACGCCATAAGTTTAATACTTGTGATAAGTTTTTATGTATTTTGGAATCTACTTTACATAGAAAACAGTGCCATTTCAAGACAGTCGTCTGCAAGGAATAAAGAAAATATTTTATATGTGTTCCAAAATTTATTATTGGTTCTGTTCGTATTTACAGAATGTGTTTTCCAGTCGGAAATGTACATTTATATACAAAACTAGGCTTACAAGATTGTGTGAAATTGATCCCTGATCTGTGAGATATAATATAAGGATATTAAACAACACTGAGTGACATTGGTCTCAGATCTGTGTGATATATACTACTCAAAAGAATTTAAGGGTCGAAAATTTATAACCAAATAAGTTTCAGAGTGTATTAGATTGATGATGTAAACCAAACAAAAAATTTAATTTATTGTTCCATATTTACAAAAAACCACAAATAAACGTCACTGTATACAAGAAAGTCACATGACATGCTGTCAAAGTTGAAGGTTGTCAAACATGGATTTTACACATTAGAACATTCGTTTAATAGTGTGTGAATCCACCCCTGGCGCGAATACACTCGACACATCGTTGCCTCATGCTGTTGATCAGACTTCTGAAGAACTCTTGGGGAATGGCCTGCCACTCTGACATAAGAAGTTGACCCAGATCATGAAGGTTGGCCGGAGGGGCATGGTTATCCCGAACTCTCCTGCCTAATTCGTCCCAGGCGTTCTCTATTGGGGCCAAGTCAGGCGAATATGCTGGCCAATCCATCCTGGCGATACCTTGTTGTCTGAGAAAGTCCGTTACCACCCGGGCGCGGTGGGGTCTGGCATCGTCATCCTGCAGAACTGCCCCGCCGCCAATCTGCTGAAGGCCTGGGAAAACCAACGGCCGGATAATCTCATTCAGATAGCGGATTCCATTCAGATTGCCATCCACCACATAGAGGGGGGTCCTGTGGTTGATAGAGATGCCGCCCCACACCATGACGCTGCCACCACTGAACCGGTGACGTTGTCTAACGTTAACGTCAGCGAAGCGCTCCCCAGGACGTCTGTAGACACGAACCCGACCGTCGTTGAACTGGAGACTAAACCTGGACTCATCAGTGAACATCACTCGACCCCACTGAACACGTTGCCACCGCAGATGAAGCGTGCACCAGTGATGTCTGGCCATTCTGTGACGTGGTAGGAGTGGTGGTCGAACAGCCTGGCGACGGCAGCGTAGATTATTGGCTCTCAGACGATTGCGTATGATTTGATCAGACACTTGAGTTCCAGTCGCAGTCCGCAGATTGTCACGTAATCGGCGTGCAGTGGTTGTGTGTTGACGTAGAGCCATATTGGTGATGTAGCGGTCCTCTCTATTTGTAATGCTTCGGGGTCTTCCCGAACGTGGACGATTTCGAACAGAATTCGTTGCTTGGTACCGTTGCCACAGTCGGCCAACGACACTCTGACACCAAGTCTCAGAGCAACATTTCTTTGCGTATTGCCATCCTGAAGCCAAGCAATAGCCCTTCCTCGATCTTCGATAGTCAGTTGAAGTCGTACCATTGTCGAATTTGGAGTGTGCACCGTACACGAATGCAAGCTCCAATTATAGGAAATTCAGCATTGGGAACATGGAATACACGTGCAAAGCGTGCAAATGAAGCGCTTTGTGAAAAAGCAAGTTATGGGCACTTAGCAGACCTTTCGCTTTCGCCCTAATTTACGTGCAAATGTAAGCATGTTTTCGCCATTAGAACTAGTCGACAGTGTCAATGACAGTGGATTTTAATTCATTTATGGGTTGCTTAGACCCACTTTCGTCAAAATGGAACAATATCATGCGTGACATTATGGTCTAGCTAATATAATTGACATTCAGAAAATAATGTTGAAAATATCGTCTGACCCTTAAATTCTTTTGAGTAGTATATATACAGAACTTCACATAATATATGTTGTTTTCATTTTCTATTTATTGCTAGTTTATTTTGCACAAGAATATATACCACGAGACTGTGTATCAGTTGAGTGGTATGTTCTTGCGGAAAATAAACAAGTGCAATAAATAGGAAGTGAAAACAACATATTTGAAGTTCTGTATTTATTACATACCATCTTTTATTTTTTACAAAAATGTTTTTTAATTTAAGATCATAACTACACTTTCTTAAATCTATTCATAAATTCTTCTTTCGTGGAATTTCTTAACGTTAACAACCATCCTCTTTGGCAATCTTGTGTAATGTTTCAAATACAACGTGACGTAATTTGTAAATCATACATGACATCAGTAACAAAAAGGAGCAACGCCAGTAAAAATAAAAAGGGAATTCCCCATATGTGTGATACAAAATAAATTTATCACATGGTTTGAACATTTCTTTATCACTATAGTAAAATAAAAAGGGAATTCCCCATTTACAAGTTCAAGTCCAGATCAAACATATGTGCGATACAAGATAAAGTTATCACACTGTTTGAACATTTTTTTATCACTATAGTATGACTGAATAGGTATAAAATAAAATATAAGGATGTTAAACAAACCTCTGTCTTCGGCGCGCTCGTACGAGTGTTTCGTTTTGACGTGTTTGTTGAGGCTGGAGCTGTGTGCGAAGCGCTGCGAGCAGTACGAACACTGGTATCGCTTCTCTCCCGGGTTGATGTGCGTCCGGATGTGCTCCATCCTGGCAAGCAAAAAACAAGACACACCTTTTTACCAGCATGGATCACATGTTCACACTTAAAACAACAAAAAACAAGACACACCTCACTATTTTTGGTTTTGTTCTGATTATTTCAAATTGTATACAAATAATATGTCTCTACCAACCTGTTGCTTGAAAAAGCTCTTTTATTAAAATATTTTTTAATTTTGTTTTCTTTTGATCACTGTATTTTTGCAGTCCTTATGTTTTGATGTGACCAAACTTTTGCTCGCAAGTGCTTTCTTACTGATGGAAAGAAATAAAGGATCACACAGACAGCAACAAGAAATAATGACTGCATCAAAAATCAATTGATATTGTCAGAAGTTGACTGGGAACATATAGGCAGCTCATTCAACACTACAGACATTCAATCCCACATTACAACTTGGTATGAAATACAGACATTATTACGCTAGTAGTAAATTAAATTTGGTCTACAAATTGATGTGTTCCTTTATTTCTTTCCATCAGTATACTATTGAAATATTAGGTCAATCTCACACCTCACATATTTATTTTTTCCCCATCGGAACTACTTTGGTTTTCTTGGATAATTTTATGACATTTTTATTTCATTTCAACTTAATTCCGTACTTATATCCAATTAAGGTTCAAGCTCGCTGTTTTGGACACACACCTCAGCTATCTGGGCCGTCTGTTCAGGACAGTGGGTTACTTTTAGTGGTTACTAAGAGAGATGAGGGTGTAGTGGCCTTACACCTGACCCACTGAGTCGTTAAAATTGTTCTGGGTGAGAGCCTTTACCAGCCTTATGTCCGATGACTTTACGATAAACATTCCTCCACCCACCTGTTGCTAGAGGACGTGAATCTCCGTGGACAGTAGTCGCACTTGAACGGTTTCTCCCCGGTGTGAATTCTCATGTGTTTCTTGAGGTCGAAGGCGAAGGTGAATCGGCGCCCGCACTCGCCACACTTGAACTGTTTCTGCTGGCTGTGTGTCATCATGTGTGACGACAGCGAGCTGGAAGCGGGGTATGACTTGCCACACACGTCACACCTGAACGGTTTCTCCCCGGTGTGTGTGCGCAGGTGAATCTTCAGAGAGTTTGACTGACTGAAGCCGCGGTTACAGTACTCACACACATACTGCTTCTCGCCCATGTGAATTCTGGTACAACAAACAATAAGGTCAAAACAATTATATTGTTTAATTAAAATTAAAATATTTCATAACCATAGAGTAATACAACAGATTTTGTACAGAAAAGCAGCCAACACTAGAAAAACATATATATAATTGACATATGTATCCAGAGTTCGACAAATCCGGTAGCCCGACGCTAGTGCTTTTTAACACAGGGCTAGTGACAAATGCAAAACCGGTAGCCCGATGGGCTAGTGGCTTTAAAAAAACCCCATAAAAAACCTTTTAAACATTGTTTTTCAGCCTTATATAAAATGTGTTGTAATTGATCAGAAATTTGGGCTAGTGCTTAATTTTGGTGGGCTAGTGGAATTTACAAACCCACTAGCCCTGTGGCTAGTAACTTTTTATAAAATTTGTCATACCCTGGTATCATACTATGTGAAATGTTTCCATTAGTTTTAATAAAAGTATAGGAATATTTATTCGGCACCTAGTCCAGTGCCAAAGCGTGGTCAATCTATGATCGATTCCTGTCAGTAGGCCTATTGGGCTATTTTTTTTTCCAGCCAGTGCATCACGACTGACATATCAAAGGCTGTTGGATCTTTAGTGATAAATTTAACATGTAAAATAATGTTCTAATTTTTAAATAAAATGCTTCTCCAACCTACAGTGTTTTGAGATTAAAATATTTGGGCAGTATCCCAGTTTGATACTAACATTTCAAAATCTGGTATCCCACCTGAGAATTTAGTATTCCACTTTAAATGAAATTCATAAATAACATTGTAACAAACTTGGACGACACTGTTACTTAACTTCACCAGTAAATGACGACTTTCATTGTTTCAGCGAAAAATAAAAATGTATGATTAAAAAACCCAAAAACAACATTATATGGTATCCCAGTGGGATACTGGTTTATTGAAGTCTGGTATCCAAATTTACGTTCTGGTATCCGGGATACCGTTATCTCTAACACTGACCTATCCTATTTGTTTCCCAGCATGCAAGAGAAAACAACAACAAAAATTTGTTCCGGCTCAGTAGAAAGTTCAAACTCGATAAAATTTTGAACAATTCCAGAACGTTTAAAGTTATTAATAAATTTTAGTGGGTTTTGCAGACCCTAAACATATTCTGCATCCCACTTTTATTTGGTTTGGGGACATCTTACAGATCCTATGCTTCTTCAACACACTTCTAACCCTCAAAAAGCTTTTGCAAAATTGATCTGCCAAGACACTTTTACCATTATTAGATGTTTCTTGTCTTATTATTTGTACTGAATTGCCACAGCAAGATTATTTTTGACATTCAAGAGCTGTCCTCTGTTTACTTGGTACTTGGATTAACTGGCTTTAAAATCCTTAATAAATATTCCTAAAGTTAACATACCTAAAATGTCGTTTTACCGCACATGCGGACTTGAATTTCTTCCCACATTCATTACAGGTGTGAGGTCTCTCGCCGGTGTGAACGCGCAAGTGGACAGTCAAGTTGTGCTTGAACGTGAACGATCGCTCGCAGAGATGACAGGCGAACGCCCGGTAGCTGCACGAGTGGGCGTAGGCTTCGTGTTTCGCCAGCACGTCATCGAAGGCAAACTTCTCTCCACACAACTTGCATCCACTGTCGACCTCGTCCAAATGTGTCGTCAGATGACGCTCGTACTGCGCCAGAATGGGGAATTTCGCCCCGCACAGAGCACAGGTGTCTGGAGGAGCCGAGTTTTTCTGCTGTTCTTCCGTCATGCTTTTGCTGTCGACCTTCTTTTTCTCAACATATTCTTCGACGTGAGCGGCAATGTGTCGCTCATGAGAAATGTCGCTCTGTAAGCCCCGCCCACAGAGCTGGCACCAGAACGGGGTCTGTGTGGCGTGTCGGCGCATGTGGGCGTCATAGAGCAGCAGCTTCAGAAACACCTTTCCGCAGATCTAATAAAATAGACATATCTTCAAACAGATGAAATCTTTTAACACTCTGCTACTTGCCAATTGTGAATTTCAGGGAGAATTGGCGATTTTTATTTTGATTTGGTGTAATTTCATGTAATAATTGGTATATTGTTGAAAAATAACAGTGGATTTTGTATCTTTAAAGATAATTTGGTGAATATTTAGCTCACCCAGAGCTAGCCCTGTTTGAAGGATTGACATCAGGGCTTGCTCAGAAATGATCATAAAAATGCAAAACCTATAACTATTTTCCAACAAACTATCAATTATTACTCCATTGTTTTTCACCAAATTAAAATAAAATTTCGCCAACTGTTCATAAAATTCGCAACTGGCCTCCGAGAACTGAAAATCTGCATAAACCAATTATAGGTTGTGCAAAAACAAATTTTCGCAAAATGTATCTATGTGAGCGACGATTGTGCTTCCGATTTTCAGAGGCCTGTGACGAGTACATAATAAAAAAACTACAAATCAGGATTTCTGCCAGATGTAAAACGGGTATCGTGCCATACCCAAATTGTTTTGCAATTTTTTTTTTTTTTTAAGTTGACCATTTGACAAAATTAATGATTATTACTGTATGATTTTTTTAACCCTAACCCATTTTCTTTCTGGGAGAGCCCCCCCCCCCCATACCCCCTGTCGACTGTAGATGCATTCAGCACACACAACACACATTGTAAATATTCAATTTCATAGCACCATACCCAAAATTTTCTTTCTGGCAGAGACCCTGCAAATATAATACCAATATGATGCTTCCACTTCAATCTTACCTCACAGCGGAAAACTTCTCCGTCTGGATGGTTCATAACGTGCGACTGAAGATCAAAGAGGAACTTGAATTTCTCGTCACAGATGTCGCACTTGTGTGGCAGATCTCCACTGTGGCTCTTCGAGTGGGAGCTCAGAGCGTTCAGACTCTTAAAGCCCATCCCGCACTCCTTGCAGACGAAGGGGCGAGATTCGTCGTGAGACTTCATGTGTTTCTTCAGCCGGGACTGGAACGTGAACGTCTTTGTACACTTCTCACACGACCACAGCAGATTTGTCGTCGATCGGTTGCTGTAGAATTTGGGAAACACACCTGTTGATAAAACTGTTTTATTAACATAATGAATAGTTTTAAAAAAAAAGCATTCTAAGAGTAGTGTTAAAGCAATACATGTCACCTATTGGGGCTCCATGTTTTTCGATTATCCCAAGTTCAAGGGACATAACTTTATGAAAAATGAATAAATCACTACAAAAAACAAACTTCATTTGAGATATTACAAAACGTGATATCCAGAAATTCTTTGCCTAAAGAAATAAATTCATATTCTGAGCAAGAAAACTTAAGCAAATTGTAATTTTAATAATGTAAAAATATTTAATTTGTCGAAAACCTTTTAAATTGTCTACAGATTCAGAACAGCCCTTTTAACAGACTTTACTGATTTCTGGACGGGGAACATTTTGTTTTCAAAATCTTGATTAGCGATATTTCTAGTCAACTGAAAATTGATTAGCAATTTATACTGTCTAATGTTTAAAATTATGTAACGATTGACATGATACTGAACAAAATGTTCCCTGCTGTGTAAAATGTATAAGACCTGGTGGTAGATTGAGTGGAATGTCTGATTTCGGAAGTTTCTTCGGGGACGCTCTCGGGGTTGTCACCGACTGGGACGGCTTCTTCTGAACGACCTGAGTGGGTTTCTGATCTGCTTTCTGTGGTTTTACAGCAACCGGTGTCACCGGCTCTTCCTTTTTAGCACTGCTGGGTTCAGGCTTTTCAACCACCTTATCCTTTTTCACTTTCAAAGCAACGGACGTCTGAGGTTTCTTTACCTGCTTCTTTTTCCTTCCTCGTGCCATTTTAAAACAAATTCTCTAGCAAATAACTTCCACAGTTTTTATTTTTGTTTTCTTTTACGTAATACTATATTAATGATAAAATAGTGGTAGACAAAACAAATTTATCCAGTGACCAGATATGTAATATTTCAAGGTAAATTCAAGGAAGTGTCACCAACAACAGTCTGTAAAAGAAAAAAGAAAAGAAAACAAAGATATAAATAACATGTGCATACAAGGCTTGAAATTCATTTTGCTAAATGGACAACAATCTCTGCATTTTCACTATTTTAATCTAGAAAAAACTGCTTGAAATTGAAAAGCAGTTATTGAAATATTATACTGACAATAATATAAACTTTACTCTCAATTTTATGTAAACTCAAACTAATCAGTTTATTTTTATCACATATATATATATATATATATATATATATATATATATATGTATGAATGTACAGTAAAATCATCAAAAACTGGATGTTTTTCATGGTCCCTTTTTAATACCAGTACAGATCATAACCTCTTTAAACCAGACACTGCTTAGAGGGGTTTCACTTTATAATTAAATATTGGCAGGGTTTCTGCCAGAGGGTAAAAGGGGTATGGCACCATAATTTTATTTTTTCAAGTTAACTTTTTGACGAAATTAATTACTCTTATCATTACTGTATAATTTTCTTAACCCTAACCCTAAACTTAACCCAGTTTCTTTCTGGGGGAGGTCACCCATACCCCCTGTTGACTGTGGTTGCATTCAATTCCATAGCGCCATACCCAAAAATTTCTTTTTGGCAGAAACACTGATTGGTTAACCTGATGTCAACAGTCAGTTCCACAGAGTCCAGTGATTAAGCCTACCCCATTGCATGGCACTGGAAATTAATGGAATGAATGAATGTGTCGTTAAATGTTTAACGACACATTCATTCATGTTAAAAATTATGCAAACTTGTACTTCAATCAGGATTTAGTGAGTATGCTAGGTTATACATTTTTGGTTTGTTTGTCCATTTGTTAAGCTATTATGTATTATGGTTGAGAAATGGTTGAAACATGGTGCTACAAGTTTTGAATACCAGCTATATATAGGGCATGCAGTCCTTGGCTTTTGAAAAACAAAGGCGAGTGAAAAATCGCACACCTCAAAATGTTTAGGCGAGTGAAAAATTGCACTCATCAAAATGCTACGGCGAATGAAAAACAAACATTATTAATTTATGAAGTAATTGGTACATGTAAATGCAGAGACAATAAACCAATGTTTTCTTCTAATTTTATATTGTTTGGTTTATTAGTGTAGTCCGACTTCTTTTTCCTTTCAGGAATGGAGTTATAATTTAATAAACCTTTTAGGAGTTGTACCAGGGGCGGATTATGCTTTAGGTTTCCGAAATAATGTGCAAATGTTTATAATTTGAAATTATAAATTTTACGCGGACATCAATTTAGATCTACGTGGTGGGGTGGGGTTTTTTTTAGTGGGGGAGTGGGGAGGGTGTTCCGTGCATCTGGGAAACCCCCTGAGTATCAAAGAAATATAATTATGACACGTATACACTGATGCAAACAATTTGATCTTTTAATTACAATATGTACTATTCAAATGCACACAATTATATATATATCCTTTTCAGTGTTAGATGGTTTGATGAACGTGCAGTTAAAGATATATAGGAATCAACTTGTCTTGAATTTCATTATTATGTACAACGAACATGATTAGGATAGTTGGGATGGGAAAAACTCACTGGTTCCGAGGTGGTGGTTCATGAACGACCAGGTGTGCACTACCGATTCATATTATTAAAACTTTTTTTTTAAATAACTCATGAACGTAGGCCTACAATTACTTCAATTGATAGTGTTGGTTGGGACATTGACGTGGCATTTTTTTTTTAAAGTATAAAATTACACGACTGCCATTTTCGGTACCTCACGTAAGCTTTGTAGGCTAAGAGTTATGAACTAATCGAGACAATTTTGCCGACTTCGCTGATTTCCGCAACGAGTTCATTTGTGTAGGCTACAGAAGCCACTATTTTTAATCCATCACTTTTCTCTTTTTTCTCTATATAGTACATGAACAGTATAAATGAGTTATCCTTATCAGACATTGTGATCTATTACCTTACAAAAGTGGATTGTTTTTAATTAATAATGAATTAAATAGGCAAAGAAGTTTTGATTGGTTTGGTACGTCTTCGAAGATGCCTATTAAATCTGTGTTTTCTGATTTTGTACCAGTCATATATAGTAAAATCTCATATGGACGCTACCGTTCTCGTAACATTTTTTTTCTGGTATTATTAAACAGACCTTTCTATCAGCTACATAAGGTAAATAGTGGCAATCAATATACAAAATTATTTTACGTGCGCTGTTTGTTAAGTGTAACGTGCGTTGTTTTTCACACTCGCCAGATTGAAATTATGTACGCTGTACGAGCACACCCGCGCACCTTAAGAGGGCAAGGTCTGGGCATGCAAAAATATTCAGACGCAGAAAGAACCACACGTTCTATGTCCCTTCGGATTACAGTACAGGCCAACATATTCAAATCTTGAGTTGCTTTGGTGCATTAAAACTGGGTATCTGTTCCCTCTCCAGAAAAAAGGATAGCACAGTTAATTTTCAAGCCACCAATAATTAAATATACACTTAACCAGTGGCATGGGTAATACACATGTAGGCCCTTATAGTTATTGCATTAAACTACAAGATTTAAAATCCTGATAGCCATAGTATACAATTTAACGCTGGGTAAATTTGTGTATTATTCCAAATGTTAAAATGCATTAAGTGTAGTACTATTCTAGTATTCATAACACCGACTTTTTTATTTTATTTTATTGCAGAAAAAAATTAATTGTAGATTTGGCGGTCTTCTCCGACAGTAAAGAACAAAAGGCATGAAGCGCAACATTTTTAAGACCTCAGTATAAAACAAAATTACAGGAATATTTTATTAATTTTACGGATATAAACACGCAAACCATCACTAATATCTTTTTCTGAATAAATATATACAAGATATGTACCTTTGGAAAAATGAAACCTGTAGTAAAACACACTACTGATGTACACAAATATGATTATAACAATTTTGCTTTGACAAGCGCAAAATTCCACAAATGGCCATGCCAATCTGTCTGTGTAGTACATTTCCACCGTTCCCCAAAGAGCATGAATTACTTGCATTGCTCTTTTCTTGACTAGTTTTAACGTTTTCCGATAAATCTGTCAGCTGTAATACAAAATTACTGACATTAAATAAATGTAATTTTATTGTAAATGTTATGTAAAATAAGAAAAAAGGAAGTGAATGTGATATTCGTTCTTGGGTTGCAACAAATGCAAAAACTCCTAAAAGATCTAATCATATCGACACATCTGTGTAGGTCATTTGCCTTTGTACCGTCATAGGGGTCGCGATGGAGCATAGTGTTAGAGCGCTCGTATAAGCATTGGTCGCTCACATTGTACAGGCGCGAGGGCAGAAAACTGTGCAGGGGGGTCTAGATAGGGGTGGGCGAAGTTTTTAGATGGGCAATGTGTGTGTGGGGGCGGGTCGGGTCATGCTCCTCCAAAAATACATTGAAAAAAAACTACGAAAATTCGCACGATCAGTTAGTTAGCCCCCACCACCTATGTTCACTTGCTTCCGCCGTGCCTGACTTGTGTTCTTCATATGGAAAAGTGCATATAAAAGATCCTTTGCCGTTTTTGGAGGTTGTGGTAGTGTCTGTCTGTCTGTCTCTCTCTCCCCCCCCCCGTGTCTGTGTGTGTGTCTGTCTCTCTCTCTCTCTCTGTCCGTGTCTGTGTGTGTGTGTGTATCTGTGTGTGTGTCTTTCTCCGTATGTCTGTCTGTGTGTGTGTCTGTGTTATGTGTGTGTCTGTCTCCGTGTGTGTGTGTTGTGTGTGTGTGTGTGTATATGTGTGTGTCTCTGTGTGTGTGTGTCTCTCCACGTGTTTCGTGTATGTGCGCGTACGTGTGTGTGTGTGCGTACGTACGCGCTCGCGTGTATGTGTTGGGGAGAGGACGGTGGTGTGGTGTGGTGATAATCTTCAGATGCTCGGGGCGGGACGTAGCCCAGCGGTACAGCGTTCCCTCGATGCGCGGTCGGTGTGGGATCGATCCCCATCGGTGGGTCCATTGGGCTATTTCTCGTTCCAGCCAGTGCACCACGACTGGTATATCAAAGGCCGTGGTATGTACTACCTTGTCTGTGGGATGGTGCATATAAAAGATTCCTTGCTGCTAATCGGAAAGAGTAGCCCATGAAGTGGCGACAGCGGGTTTCCTCTCTCAATATCTGCTTGGTCCTTAACCATATGTCTGACACCATATAACCGTAAATAAAATGTGTTGAGTGCGTCGTTAAATAAAACATGTCTGTCTTTCTTTCTTCAGATGCTCCTGCCCGCTTTAGACGATTAGACAGGTATATGTGACCATACGAAACAATATCGGGGGGTGGGGGGCGCACAATTAGACTGTGGCGAACAAAAGTTCTAGGGAGGGGTTGCTGCCCCGGGAAATACATTAACGAAAAGCAAATTCGCCTGAACCCCCCGCCCCAGCACATGTGTCTGACAATATCTATGGTGGAGGAGCAGATTCTCTAGTGTGTGTGTGTGTGTGGCGGGGGGGGGGGGGGGGCGGAAGAGGGCCACAAGCCATATTTTTTACTAAACAGAAAAAATAAACAACAAAGTTTGTCCTCAAATGGGGCCTTTAAATGTGTGGAGGTTGGCGTGGGGGTGCAGTATTTTACAATTCGTTTTACTCTATGGCCGATTACTGGGATCAAAACCCACCGGTGGGCCCATTGCGCTATTTTTCGTTCCAGCCAGTTCTCCACAGCTGGTGTAACAAAGGTCGCGGAATGTCCTATCCTGTCTGTGGGATGATGCGTATAAAAGATCCCTTGCTACTAATCAAAGAGTGGAGTGGCGACAGCGAGTTTCCTCTCTAATTGTCTCTGTGGCTCTTAACCAAATGCTCGAAACCATAGTTCGAGTTCTTCGTTAAATAAAACACTTCTTTCTGCCAGGAAGTAATTTGAGGATACGTAACAAAACAAAACAGAACACAAGTTCTCCATCTATGTTTATGGGCTTGGAATTGACTACTGCATTCTATGTGCTTTGACTGGCCTCGGTGGCGTCGTGGTTAGGCCATCGGTCTACAGGCTGGTAGGTACTGTGTTCAGATCCCAGTCGAGGCATGGGATTTTTAATCCAGATACCGACTCCAAACCCCGAGTGAGTGCTCCGCAAGGCTCAGTGGGTAGGTGTAAACTACTTGCACCGACCAGTGTTCCATAACTGGTTCAACAAAGGCCATGGTTTGTGCTATCCTGCCTGTGGGAAGCGCAAATAAAAGATCCCTTTGCTAATCGGAAAGAGTAGCCCATGTAGTGGCGACAGCAGGTTTCCTCTCAAACTCTGTGTGGTCCTTAACCATATGTCCGACGCCATATAACCGTAAATAAAATGTGTTGAGTGCATCGTTAAATAAAACATTTCTTTCTTGCTATGTGCTTTGACACATTTCAAACAGCAGTTCTCTTACTAGATCATTTATCTGAAAATTATAAAATATATATCCATTAACTTTTAAGATTTAAGGGTACATAATTTTACCCTCCATACCCTTTGGCAGAAACCCTGCGATTATCACACAGAATATCGGTCCCACTATAACTGAAAGAACTGATCGATGTCTCCTTTGGTGATTTAGGTATGCTTCAGCAAAAGTTCAAACTTCCCTCTTCGGATATGCACCCCTTTCATTTTGACATCCTCTCAGAAATCACAGTATATCGTGGAAATAACATTTTTTCTCATACAGAACAGCGTTTTGAAGTGGTTACATTTTCCCCTCTAGTGGTTGACAGTAAGAGAGATAAAATAATGTTGGAAAAGAGATAGATAGAGATAGAGAGAGAGAGAGAGAGAGAGAGAGAGAGAGAGAGAGAGAGAGAGAGAGAGAGAGAGAGAGAGAGAGAGAGAGAGAGAGAGAGAGAGAGAGAGAGAGAGAGAGAGAGACAGACAGACAGACAGACACACACAATCCCAGGCAGAGAAAGACAGGACAGACAGACACTGCAGGTTCCATGTACACAAGTGTTGGATGATAAGAAGACAACTCAACTGACAGCAAGCGTGGAGCACGGCCCTGGCAAGTAGTCTCATACCAATATGAAAATACTGCAGCTTCACCATTCTTCTCATCATCAATGTTTGCGATGTTGTGACAAATAATGTTTTTGTCCATGTGGTATAATAATGATAGATATACAGCAAAGTTAACAAGAGCCAATAACAACTTACTTTAATCTGAAGATAAAATTCACTAACTGCCAGTGCAAAGATTTTTTATCCCAAAGTTGCATAAAGGCAGCAATTTTTAAATTATATTTTTATTAACTTTATAACAAAAAGCATTATGCTGTACCTTCTTCCTTCCAATTTGTTATTTGTTTCAATATGACTGCTTTTATTTACAACCATTTTTGTGTAAACTGAAGTTAACTGAATGCTTAGTTTTATTATGGACACCCACAGTATCTCTCCCTAGGTTGGCAAGCTAAATAATAAAACATGCAATAAATAATAAACACTGTTATGGAGATGTTAAAATCACATTTTAATATACACATATATAAAAATGTACGATAAAATATTGATTAAAAATTATTCAATTAAAAAATAAAATAAAAACCCTAAGAATTAGTAATAGCAACATTCTAAGTTATAACAAGTTTCATTAAAATCATTTAACCCGTCAACAGGTCTGTCAGAGAGTATGTGAGAGGTGGGGGATAGCTATCACAATCTTCTTACTTATACATGTAGCTATCACAATCTTCTTACTTATAGCTATCACAATCTTCTTACTTATAGCTATTACAATCTTCTTACTTATAGCTATCACAATATTCTTACTTATAGCTATCACAATCTTCTTATAGCTATCACAATCTTCTTACTTATAGTTATCATAATCTTCTTACTTATAGCTATCACAACATGCTTACTTATAGCTATCACAATCTTCTTACTTATAGCTACCACAATATTCTTATTTATAGCTATCACAATACTTATGTTTTTAATAAATCTGGGTCAAAAAGATGACAAAGATGTATGAACTTGCAAACATGTCTTGGGAATGAAACCTACCGGAATTCTCTAGCATTTAAAATGTCAACGAAGTTATTATGTTATTATACAACATTTACTCAAAGCATAAATCAGTGTATTTTCATTACTTAACCAAACATTTTGGGTCTAATTTAAAAAACCTGTTTTTGTCATGTGTGTAACCAAATATATACTGAACAGCATTGAAAATACACCACCAGATGATGACAACAAATGTGAATGGGGTGTATATCAGCATTAAAAATATCAATGAATAAGTAAAGTACTACCGTATAGACCATGCATGATGACAAATAACTTACAAAAACAATTGCCTGAACACTCCATGAAACACAACACCAAAACACAACATATTGCATGCATAGTATGAAAAACGTAAATTTAATGTGCAAATCATGCTGACTGGGGCTATAAAAGATGGTCTCTGAAAAGCCACTTTCATTTATGAAGTAATATTTGAGGGAACGTTGACAAGTGATGGCAAGGTTGACAGCTGAGAAATGTGAACGTGCCTTAGGCATGCTTCAAGTCGGCATTTCGAGTAGTCATCGCACAGTGGTTTGGATGCCACCATTCAGCAATCACTAGACTCCACAGACCAGCAGACAGGAACTACCAGGGACTGTCCACGTCCAGGCTAATGCTGTGTTACGAAACCACGACAGGATCGCCATATTGTTCACCTCCATATTCGTGATCGAACGCTGCTAGCTGCCAGGACTGCACCAACTGTTCACGGTCAACAAGGAATTATCAGCGCAGACACTGTGTGTCGCCGTCATCGCTCTGCTGAGCTGCGTGCTCAACGACCATATGTTGGACCTATCTTGACTGATCGACATCAAAATGAGCGCCGATGTTTGGCAGGAAGGTATCGTCATTGGAGATTACAACGTTGGCATGGCGTGCTATTCTCTTACGAATCCCGTTTCCATTTAAGGAATACTGATGGTCGTTTGTGGGTGTGGCCTAAACGTGGAGAATGTTACCACAATGACTGCCTTGTCCAGACAGGTCGATGGGGTGGAGGAAGTGTCATGGTGTGGGGCGGGATCAGTTATTATCACTGAACAGCACTCCATGTTTGCCGTGGCAGAATGAATGCCATTTACTACCGGGATAACCTCTTGCAAAATCACATCATTCCCTTTCATCAGCATTGGGATATGCACACATTTCAGCGCGACAACGCCCACGCGCACACAAGAAAAACATTTATTGCTCAGGTATTCTTTTCGAACCCAAACATTTCTTGGTGGTGCGTTTTCAATGCTGTTCAGTATATTTACAATGCTTAAAAACCAGCATTTAAGAAAAACATTAGCTGAATTTCTGAAGCTTGTTTTTCTTAAATGAAGGTGTTTAAGCATTGAAAATGTCTGTAGATACACAAGTGTAAGAAAGAAAAAAACGGGATTTGTAAATTAGGCCCCTATTTTCTACATAATATTGTCTTTAAAATGAAATTTAAACATACTTTTCAACTAAAAGATATTTACGACGCTAGAGCTTGTAGATAAATCAATTTCTGGGGCCTAATTCACCAAACTCTCGCAATTTTGTGATCTCGCAGTGCAATGCTAAAAGACTTACAA
Source organism: Gigantopelta aegis (assembly GCF_016097555.1). Taxonomy (NCBI): domain Eukaryota; kingdom Metazoa; phylum Mollusca; class Gastropoda; order Neomphalida; family Peltospiridae; genus Gigantopelta; species Gigantopelta aegis. Next base: position 47,119,305 of record NC_054710.1, read on the forward strand.
AGAGGATGCTTTGTTGTCTAGCAGAGCCTAAGAGACCTTTGTGAATTAGGCCCCAGGTTAACTTATAGGTCACATAGTAATTGATTTAATAATATGTGATTTCTGTCGATAAAAATATCTGCCACTTGGAAACATCTAAACAAAGCCAGCTAACTGAAGACAGTCTCTTAAAGGTGTGAACATTTTGCACCGAGTATAAACACTGAAATGTTTAATGACATTCCAGCATAGTACAGGCCTAGAGGAAAGGACATTTTAAGTAGCTGAAGGAGGGATATTTAAGTCTTGGGGGCAAAACATTTAAGGGAGGATAGAGCAAGAGATATTTAGGTGGCAAGAAATATCATTTCCTAGTATCTAAAGAAGAAAACAGTAGCACTAAAGAAAACGTGTGTGTATGGGGGTGGGGATGGAGGTGAGAGCTGAGGGGTCTGTTGCACCTGTCACTCTAGTTCCTCCAGGCCTGTACTCTTTAATCAGCAGCTATAACATGAACAAATGCTAAATGTAATACATGATCCAGAGAAAGAAGAAAACAGTAGGACTAAAGAAAACGTGTGTGTATGGGAGGGGGGTGGAGGTGAGAGCTGAGGGGTCTGTTGCACCTGTCCCTCTAGTTCCTCTAGGCCTGTACTCTTTAATCAGCAGCTATAACATGAACAAATGCTAAATGTAATACATGATCCAGAGAAAAAAAAATGTAGGAAAATTAAAGAAAAAAGGTTACGGTTTGTTTTGTTTAATAACACCACTAGTGCATACTCATTTACTGATCACCGGCTATTGGACATCAAACATGAATTTTCAACTCGTAGTCTTTGTGGAAATCTTTGTGGTAAAGCACTATGCTTGATGCGCAGTCGGTCTAGGATCAATCCCTGTCATTCCTGCCAAAACATCACGACTGGTATATTAAAGGACATGGTATGTGCTATCCTGTCTGTGGGAGGGTTTATATAAAAGACCCCTTGCTCCTAATAGAAAAATGTAGCGGGTTTCCTCTCTAAGACAATATGTCAAAATTATCAAATGTTTGACATGCAACAGCCGATGATTAATAAATCAATCAATGTGCTCTAGTGATGTCGTTAAACAAAACAAACTTTAACTCTAAAGATTAAATGTCAGAATTACCAAATGACATCCAACAGCCGATGATTAATAAATCTATCAATGTGCTCTAGTGGTGTCGTTAAACAAAACAAACTTTAACTCTAAGACTAAATGTGAAAATTACAAAATGATTGACATCCAACAGCCGATGATTAATAAATCAATCAATGTGCTCTAGTGGTGTCGTTAAACAAAACAAACTTTAACTCTAAAGATTAAATGTCAGAATTACCAAATGACATCCAACAGCCGATGATTAATAAATCAATCAATGTGCTCTAGTGGTGTCGTTAAACAAAACAAACTTTAAGACTAAATGTGAAAATTACAAAATGATTGACATCCAACAGCCGATGATGAATAAATCAATGTGCTCTAGTGGTGTCATTAAACAAAACAAACTTTTAAATGAAACCCTTGAGAAGTTCGGGTACATGTATATTCTAACCACTCGTATAACGGAAATATTGTGGAAGGAAGACAGGAAGGAAGAAATGTTTTATTTAACGACGCACTCAACACATTTTATTTATGGTTATATAGCGTCAGACATATGGGTAAGGACCACACAGATATTGAGAGAGGAAACCAGGTGTTGCCACTTCATGGGCTACTCTGTTCGATTATCAGCAAGGGATCTTTCATATGCACCATCCCACAGACAGGATAGTACATACCACAGCCTTTGTGTTGCAGAAGGGTTCATTTGCAGAAAACCAGTCATTACAGATGATTATTGATGAAACTCCAATATTACAAGAAGGTTGCCAATTGTTCAGTTACCTGAATTCTGAGATCAAAGTGCAAAACATAAATACTCGATTATTCACATAATCATGCTTTGCTAATCTGTTAACCAAATTCTTAAACAAATTTACTTCAACAGAATTCTTCCAAATATAAATATGCATAAATTAGTTGCACATAAAAATAACGACATCACAGAATTCCTCCAAATATAAACATAAAATAATGATTTCACAGACAGGAATGATTTATGACATCAATCAAAAACAGTTTTGTTTTTCCTGTGCTATGACGGTCAAGAATCCACTTCCTGTATGTCCAAAAAGCAGACATCTTTGACCTGTTAAAGTTAAAGAAGAAATCATTTAAAGTTTCATGTTGCCAAACTTCAAACTATCATTTATTACTGCAAAATATAAACACAACAGTTATTACACTAGTAATAAACTAACAATCTTGTTTATGATATCATATATTAAGGTCTAAAAAGAGAAGAAAAAACCAGTATGTTTCCGGGGAACTGGCTGGAACAAAAAATAGCCCAGTGGGCCTTTTTGAACAGTTAACCTGCAATAGCTATCTCACTTTCCAATGACATCACTAGATTTGTGGGTGTTATTGTTGATTTGGTTCCCACAAAACAATGTTTATTAACCAATCACATTACAGAACATATTCACCATCAGTTTTTCAATTATAGTTATACTTTTACCCATAATTTGCAATTTATATGCATCAAGAACGATAAATTCAGACACATGTGCAGGACATTGTGCAGGGAAGGGGTGTTAACTGTGGTAAGCAAAGGTTTTAGAGGGGTCAGGTCATACTTCCCTGCAAAAAAGTATTAAAAAAAGAAAATTTGCTTGAAGTGTACATGTGTGTCTCTGTGTGTGTGTGTGTGTCCGTCTCCGTCTGTCTGTGTGTCTCTGTGGGCGTGTGTCTGTCTGTCTGTGTGTGTCTGTCTGAGTGTGTGTGCGTGCGCGCATGTGTGTGTTTCAACCCCAAAATCTTTCTCCGCACATGCACCTGAAATCAGCGATGATGACCCCTCTTCAACTTACCTGTCATGGAATACTGCCCTGGGTCCCAGCAGTTGTTACTGTTTAATGCGGAGAATAACAGCAGCTAGAAGCAGTAGACCAGCACTCCAGCCGATAGTTATCAGATAACCGCGCCACACTAGGAAGGCCGTGATGTCCCAACCTGGAACAAATCATTTAGAGGCTTACTTTATAATAAAGTCAACACCAGCAGTTGTTACTGTTTAATGCGGAGAATAACAGCAGCTAGAAGCAGTAGACCAGTACTCCAGCCGATAGTTATCAGATAACCGCGCCACACTAGGAAGGCCGTGATGTCCCAACCTGGAACAAATCATTTAGAGGATAACTTTATAATAAAGTCAACACCAGCAGTTGTTACTGTTTAATGCGGAGAATAACAGCAGCTAGAAGCAGTAGACCAGTACTCCAGCCGATAGTTATCAGATAGCCGCGCCACACTAGGAAGGCCGTGATGTCCCAACCTGGAATAAATCATTTAGAGGATAACTTTATAATAAAGTCAACACCAGCAGTTGTTACTGTTTAATGCGGAGAATAACAGCAGCTAGAAGCAGTAGACCAGCACTCCAGCCGATAGTTATCAGATAACCGCGCCACACTAGGAAGGCCGTGATGTCCCAACCTGGAACAAATCATTTAGAGGATAACTTTATAATAAAGTCAACACCAGCAGTTGTTACTGTTTAATGCGGAGAATAACAGCAGCTAGAAGCAGTAGACCAGTACTCCAGCCGATAGTTATCAGATAACCGCGCCACACTAGGAAGGCCGTGATGTCCCAACCTGGAACAAATCATTTAGAGGATAACTTTATAATAAAGTCAACACCAGCAGTTGTTACTGTTTAATGCGGAGAATAACAGCAGCTAGAAGCAGTAGACCAGTACTCCAGCCGATAGTTATCAGATAACCGCGCCACACTAGGAAGGCCGTGATGTCCCAATAATAAAGTCAACACCAGCAGTTGTTACCTGGAACAAATCATTTAGAGGATAACTTTATAATAAAGTCAACACCAGCAGTTGTTACTGTTTAATGCGGAGAATAACAGCAGCTAGAAGCAGTAGACCAGTACTCCAGCCGATAGTTATCAGATAACCGCGCCACACTAGGAAGGCCGTGATGTCCCAACCTGGAATAAATCATTTAGAGGATAACTTTATAATAACGAAAGGAAATGGTTTTATTTAACGATGCACTCAACACGTTTTATTTATGGATATATGGCATCAGACATATGGTTAAGGAAATAGTGTCATATCTAGACAAGTGGGTGGGGGTGGGATGTTGCTCAGTAGGTAGAAAGAAATGTTTTACTTAATGACACACTCAACACATTTTATTTACGGATATATGGCATCAGACATATGGTTAAGTACCACACAGATATTGAGAGAGGAAACGCGCTGTCGCCACTTCATGGGCTACTCTTTTCGATTAGCAGCAAGGAACCTTTTATGCACCATCCCATAGACAACATAGCACATACCACGGCCTTTGATGTACCAGTTGTGGTGCACTGGCTGGTGCAAGAAATAGCCCAATGGGCCCACTGACGGGGATCGATCCCAAACCGACTGCGCATCAATTGAGCACTTTACCACTGGGCTACGTCTCACCCCCTAACTTGATAATAAAGTCAAATCAAAACAAGACACAAATCTTATTTTGTCAAGTTAAAGTCAAATATCAGGATTACGTATGATTTTATGAAGGTTCAAGCAAGCACGCCCCAGTGACTAAGTCTGGAACAAGAGTATTGCCAATAAAGGTTCAAGCACGCCCACCCCAGTGACTAAGTCTGGAACGAGAGTATTGCCAATAAAGGTTCAAGCACGCCCACCCCAGTGACTAAGTCTGGAACGAGAGTATTGCCAATAAAGGTTCAAGCACGCCCACCCCAGTGACTAAGTCTGGAACAAGAGTATTGCCAATAAAGGTTCAAGCACGCCCCAGTGACTAAGTCTGAAACAAGAGTATTGCCAATAAAGGTTCAAGCACGCCCACCCCAGTGACTAAGTCTGGAACAAGAGTATTGCCAATAAAGGTTCAAGCACGCACGCCCACCCCAGTGACTAAGTCTGGAACAAGAGTATTGCCAATAAAGGTTCAAGCACGCCCCAGTGACTAAGTCTGAAACAAGAGTATTGCCAATAAAGGTTCAAGCACGCCCACCCCAGTGACTAAGTCTGGAACGAGAGTATTGCCAATAAAGGTTCAAGCACGCCCACCCCAGTGACTAAGTCTGAAACAAGAGTATTGCCAATAAAGGTTCAAGCACGCCCACCCCAGTGACTAAGTCTGGAACAAGAGTATTGCCAATAAAGGTTCAAGCACGCACGCCCCAGTGACTAAGTCTGCAACAAGAGTATTGCCAATAAAGGTTCAAGCACGCCCACTAAGTCTGGAACAAGAGTATTGCCAATAAAGGTTCAAGCCGCCCACCCCAGTGACTAAGTCTGGAACAAGAGTATTGCCAATAAAGGTTCAAGCACGCCCACCCCAGTGACTAAGTCTGGAACAAGAGTATTGCCAATAAAGGTTCAAGCACGCACACCCCAGTGACTAAGTCTGGAACAAGAGTATTGCCAATAAAGGTTCAAGCACGCCCACCCCAGTGACTAAGTCTGGAACGAGAGTATTGCCAATAAAGGTTCAAGCACGCACGCCCCAGTGACTAAGTCTGGAACGAGAGTATTGCCAATAAAGGTTCAAGCACGCCCCAGTGACTAAGTCTGAAACAAGAGTATTGCCAATAAAGGTTCAAGCACGCCCACCCCAGTGACTAAGTCTGGAACAAGAGTATTGCCAATAAAGGTTCAAGCACGCCCACCCCAGTGACTAAGTCTGGAACGAGAGTATTGCCAATAAAGGTTCAAGCACGCACGCCCCAGTGACTAAGTCTGGAACGAGAGTATTGCCAATAAAGGTTCAAGCACGCCCGCCCCAGTGACTAAGTCTGAAACAAGAGTATTGCCAATAGAGGTTCAAGCACGCCCACCCCAGTGACTACGTCTGGAACAAGAGTATTGCCAATAAAGGTTCAAGCACGCCCACCCCAGTGACTAAGTCTGAAACAAGAGTATTGCCAATAAAGGTTCAAGCACGCCCGCCCCAGTGACTAAGTCTGGAACAAGAGTATTGCCAATAAAGGTTCAAGCACGCCCACCCCAGTGACTAAGTCTGGAACAAGAGTATTGCCAATAAAGGTTCAAGCACGCACGCCCCAGTGACTAAGTCTGGAACAAGAGTATTGCCAATAAAGGTTCAAGTACGCCCACCCCAGTGACTAAGTCTGGAACAAGAGTATTGCCAATAAAGGTTCAAGCACGCACGCCCCAGTGACTAAGTCTGGAACAAGAGTATTGCCAATAAAGGTTCAAGCATGCCCACCCCAGTGACTAAGTCTGGAACAAGAGTATTGCCAATAAAGGTTCAAGCACGCACGCCCCAGTGACTAAGTCTGGAACAAGAGTATTGCCAATAGAGGTTCAAGCACGCCCACCCCAGTGACTAAGTCTGGAACAAGAGTATTGCCAATAAAGGTTCAAGCACGCACGCCCCAGTGACTAAGTCTGGAACAAGAGTATTGCCAATAAAGGTTCAAGGACGCACGCCCCAGTGACTAAGTCTGGAACAAGAATATTGCCAATAAAGGTTCAAGCACGCCCACCCCAGTGACTAAGTCTGAAACAAGAGTATTGCCAATAAAGGTTCAAGCACGCACGCCCCAGTGACTAAGTCTGCAACAAGAGTATTGCTAATAAAGGTTCAAGCACGCACGCCCACCCCAGTGACTAAGTCTGGAACAAGAGTATTGCCAATAAAGGTTCAAGCACGCACGCCCCAGTGACTAAGTCTGGAACAAGAGTATTGCCAATAAAGGTTCAAGCACGGCCACCCCAGTGACTAAGTCTGGAACAAGAGTATTGCCAATAAAGGTTCAAGCACGCACGCCCCAGTGACTAAGTCTGGAACGAGAGTATTGCCAATAAAGGTTCAAGCACGCACGCCCCAGTGACTAAGTCTGGAACAAGAGTATTGCCAATAAAGGTTCAAGCACGGCCACCCCAGTGACTAAGTCTGGAACAAGAGTATTGCCAATAAAGGTTCAAGCACGCCCACCCCAGTGACTAAGTCTGGAACGAGAGTATTGCCAATAAAGGTTCAAGCACGCACGCCCCAGTGACTAAGTCTGGAACAAGAGTATTGCCAATAAAGGTTCAAGCACGCCCGCCCCAGTGACTAAGTCTGGAACAAGAGTATTGCCAATAAAGGTTCAAGCATGCCCACCCCAGTGACTAAGTCTGGAACAAGAGTATTGCCAATAAAGGTTCAAGCACGCCCGCCCCAGTGAATAAGTCTGGAACAAGAGTATTGCCAATAAAGGTTCAAGCACGCCCACCCCAGTGACTAAGTCTGGAACAAGAGTATTGCCAATAAAGGTTCAAGAACGCCCACCCCAGTGACTAAGTCTGGAACAAGAGTATTGCCAATAAAGGGTATTTCAATTTCATAAAAACTATTGAAAGATCCTGCATTAAAAATCATCTTTGGCTCAAAGGAATTTTTATATTTGCTTTACAATGAGTTACATTATGTAGCTCCCTTGAATAGTGACATAATTTGTGTGCAGCTGTGTAATGTACACAGAAAATGTGTTTTTCCCCTACTCGATATATATAAATTGAGAATCTGTCTAAAGTCCCTGCCCACTATAGACTATACCCTCCCCCACCCCCATCGCCACTTTAAACCTTATTCGTATAGGCATGCTTCTTGTTAATATTTCGAGAAATTCATGCTTAGTGAACAGTATTCTCGGGCTTTGAAATAAAAACCAACAAGAGACCTTACCTCTACCGGGGGGGGGGGGGGGGGGGAGAGAGAGATGATCTACACACACACACACCCATTTCAGACCTTGTTCCTATGGGCATGCTTTTAGGTAATATTTCAAGGAATTAATGTTTCGCGAGTAGTATTCTTGGGCTTTGAAACAAAAATCAACAAGAGACCTGACCTCTACTTGTGGGAAAGAAAGAAATGTTTTATTTAACGACACACTCAACACATTTTATTTACAGTTATATGGCGTCAGACATATGGTTAAGGACCACACAGATTTTGAGAGGAAACCCGCTGTCACCACTACATGGGCTACTCTTTCCTATTAGCAGCAAGGGATAGCACAAGCTATGGCCTTTGTTGAACCAGTTATGGATCACTGGTCGGTGCAAGTGGTTTACACCTACCCATTGAGCCTTGCGGAACACTCACTCAGGGTTTGGAGTCGGTATGTGGATTAAAAATCCCATGCCTTGACTGGGATCCGAACCCAGTACCTACCAGCCTGTAGACCGATGGCCTAACCACTACGCCAACAAGAGACCTGACCTCTACTTGTGTGTGTGTGTGTGTGTGTGGGGGGGGGGGGGAAGAAGAGAGATGATCTAGCTCAGTCGGTAGAGCACTCGCCTGACATGCTTGCATCGTGGGATCAAACCACCTCAGTGGGTGGACCCTTTCTTTAATTGTTTTTTTCCCATCCCAACCAGTGCGACACAACTGGTATATTAAAGTCTGTGGAATGTGCTGTCCTGTCTGTGGGATGATGCATATAATAGACCCCTTGATGCTAATGGAAAAATGTAGCAAGTTTCCTCTGAAGACTACGAGTCGAAATTACCAAATGTTTGACATACAACAGCTGATGATTAATAAATCAGTGTGCTCTAGTGGTGTCGTTAAACAAAGCAAACTGCAACTTTACCTCTACTGAGCACGGATCTCATGGCCTCGGAAGCGTAGGTCATCGGTAAACAAACACTGATATATCGCAGCCATTCGGGGATGGCCTCTATAGGCCAGATGACGCCTGCAAAATAAAACCATAAACGCTATAAATCTACGATCCAATAAACAGTGATTTTCATGTCACAAATAGAAAAACAAATCTTACCATATGTTTGACATCCAATAAACAGTGATTTTCATGTCACAAACAGTAAAACAAATCTTACCATATGTTTGACATCCAATAAACAGTGATTTTCAAGTCACAAATAGAAAAACAAATCTTACCATAAGTTTGACATCCAATAGCAGATGATTAATAAATCAATGTGGTCTAATGTGTTGTTAAAACAAACTTACTGTATTCAATCAATATTTAAAAAGACCCATATAATACTACAATCCAGAGCAAAAGAAACAACAGAAAGAGAAAAGAAACAAATAAAAGAATCCATGTGTGACTATTGTATTTGAAATTGCAGACACCAATCAGACTGATGCAATGCGTTACAAGTCACCAAGTTCTTAGCAGTAGTGAGAAGTCAAAGTGACCATAATATAATATTTACTTTCATTGTAATACAAAAAAAAATGTGGGTTAAATTTTATCACTGAAAGTAGTATTTAACAAGCATTCTGAGAGTTGCTTAGCTACCTGTCCCCCCCCCCCCCCCCAAGTCAAGGGCTGTAACTATGTCAAACATGGTCAAGTTCCATTTTTCATTATTATGGTGCTTGAATAAATTGTCATGAAAATCAAATTTGATCTGGCTATAACTCAAGTGAAAATAGGGTAAATCCCCATGCAAGTCAAACTTGATCTACATGTATAAATATGTTCATGATAAAACTACACATGATATTTCACATCATTAGTTTGAGACATTATGTTTCATTTCAACTTATTTCGTGCTTATATCCAATTAAGGTTCAAGCAAACTGTCCTGGGCACACACCTCAGCTATCTGAGCTGTCTGTCCAGGACAGTGGGTTAGTTGTTAGTGGTTAGTGAGAGAGAAGATGGTGTAGTGGTCTTACACCTACCCACTGAGTCGTTAAAACTCGCACTGGGTGGGAGCCGGTACCGGGCAGTGAACCACTGTACCTACCATCCTTATGTCCGATGGCTTAAACCACGACACCACTGAGGCCAGTGAGACATTACAACACAAAAGTCCACAAAGCTATACGTGCAAAGTGCATATGAAAGATACCGTACTGCTAAATTAAATGTAATAATGTGCAGAATTATTAAATGTTTGACATTCAAGAGCCACTGATTTATTATAATAAAACTTTTCTAGTAGTGTCGTTAAACAAAACAATCTTTTATTCATCAGCAACGTCTATATATGTTCATGAAAATATTTTTAAAATGTCTTTGTCTCTATGTTACATTTTTTTAACTCTGCATGAACAGTAAAGTACACTTAGAATGAACACGCTTACTACTAACTACTGCATACAACAAACTTGTTGTAATGTCCTGTTTTCTCATGCTATATATCATTAATAAATTTTAATATATATAGAACGAATTATGTATAATGAATTAACTTTTCTTTTAAAATGAACAAAATATTTGGTCCCAAATTGTGAATTTCAGTGTAAATTAGTGTTTATACAATGAACCAAACATAAATAAAATGTTACTTAAGGCAAAAACTGCAGTGCAGCAAACATGACCATACTGAACATATTAAAGTGTTTATTGTTGACAATAAATTGTGTTAAAATTTGTGTAAGCTATATTAAGATGTTTTAAATGAGAAAAAATCCAATATGGATGACTTTGGAAATAAAAACGGCCAACGTTTTCAAATGTGTACAGCAAACTACTGCTATAACGAACTAATTATCATTGTTCCTTGCAGTTCGTTATAAGAGTACTTTGCTGTACTTGAATACTTCCTGGACCTACCACTGAGTAGCAACATCGGGTAAACCGAGCCGAGAGCTAGCTGAATGGCCGATTCTTCCTTGTCACACACAACGGAAAACACCATCCCTGTCATGTATAGAAATAACCACTTATTAAAAACACCATCCCTGTCAGGTATAGAAATAATCACTTATTAAAAACACCATCCCTGTCCAGACCTGTCAACCCTCCCGGATTCCGCAGGAGTCTCCCGGTATTTGATCAAATCTCCTTTCACCTGTGCGGGAGACAGTTTCTCCTGTTAAATGACATTTTTGTAAGCATAAAAAAAAAAATCGATCCTCTTTTGTCAAAATAACAGAAGGGAAGTAACTCTGCCTTTTTTTTCTCATTCGGAAAATGTCGACTACTTTCGGTTTCCGAGAATGTAACAGGCCGAATTGTCCCGACTGTTTAACCTTTGCCGAAGTGAGAATTGTGGGATAGCCTATTTATATTGTTAAAAAAGCACATAAGTTTATAAAATGACGTGTTATTATAATGTTTGTTGTCATCGTAATGGCTACGAAGCGTGTGTCGCTAATTCAACAGGCTGTGTATTGACATTCAGTGTTGCCATATAATAAAAAAAACCTATCCAATTTAGTTCTAATAACACCTCTGAATTGTAAAATGTCTTCCCACTGGATTACATAATGATAATGCAACTATGACGAATCTGAACTGCCAGACTCCCGAGTTGACAGCGATACACATGTATGTTAAAATCACGTCACAGCAAGACAACGAAAAGACCAATTAGCTGTATAAACCAACTTGTGTCAGTTAATTTTGTATGTTTGTGCGGTAAAATGTTGGTTATAAGGGTACACTTCAAGAAATAATTTTTGTACAATTAAAAAATGTTGTATTTGACTTTGACATAAAGTTACTCACGGAAATGGGTATAATTCCGGTATATTTCACATGATGTCCGTAATGAGGTTTTACTTATGATTAATGAAAATACAATGTTTATTGCATCATTATAATGATTTTAAATAAGTACCACGCCACCATTCCTCATTATAGTAAAAACTGAATATTAATTTATAAGATTTATATAAATTTGTCTTTGGTACTTAGGTACACTAACCACAAATGATAATGTAACGCAACCTGTAAGGCTGTAAGTGTAATACCGTAAATGTACTAATTAAATGTTTTATTTCTTGTTCATGTTCTTAACATTTTTGGATAATTTTTTTTAAAATATGTATTAAATCATAATAATATTTAAATCTCCTGCTTTTTCAACACACACCTCCTGCTTTCTCTTCACTAAAGGTTGACAGGTCTGTCCCTGTCATGTATAGAAATAACCACTTATTAAAAAACCCATCCCTGTCATGTATAGAAATAACCACTTATTAAAAACACCATCCCTGTCATGTATAGAAATAACCACTTATTAAAAACACCATCCCTGTCATGTACAGAAATAACCACTTGTTAAAAACACAATCCCTGTCATGTACAAAATTAACCACTTATTAAAAACACCATCCCTGTCATGTATAGAAATAACCACTTGTTAAAAACACCATCCCTGTCATGTATAGAAATAACCACTTGTTAAAAACACAATCCCTGTCATGTACAAAATTAACCACTTATTAAAAACACCATCTCTGTCATGTACAAAAATAACCAAAAATAATTTGAGGGTACCTAGTTAAAAAGAAAACAGATCATAAGTCCGGTACTTCTACTTGGTGGTTATGGGTCTGAAACGTTTTCAAATTTAACACTGCATTTCATGTTCTTTGACAGATTTTAAACAGCAGTTCTCTTGCTACAATGTATCTAAAAATTATAAATATATATCCATTGATTTCCACGATTTTAGGGCACATAATTTTACGCTCCATACCCTGATTATACAAGATTAAAAAGATGATGACATCCCTGAAATGTATAGAAATAAACATTTATTCTACAAGATTATACCTACCAGCCTTAAGTCTGATGGCTTAACCACTGTGCCACCAGGACCGGTAGACAGAACAGCACATACCATGGCATTTATTTTACCAGTTTATTTACACTAGTTGGGATAGGAAAAAGACCAGTCACAGAATGGGTCCACCAAGGTGGTTTGATCCTTTGACTAAAGCGCCTCAGGTGAACGCTCTATCGATTGAGCTAAATCCCAGTGATTAAATGTTAAAATAATAACACTACAGCCGAGACTCAAGATTTAAACAGTTTGAAAATGTCACCTAATGTCATCCCACAGAATCCTTGTAAAAGAGCCAGGATGATCACCCATATTAGAGGACCAAGGTACGGAACCTAAAAGACAGAAACACAAAAAAACTCATGAACTAGCAAGGAGAGAGAGAGAGAGAGAGAGAGAGAGAGAGAGAGAGAGAGAGAGAGAGAGAGAGAGAGAGAGAGAGAGAGAGAGAGAGAGAGAGAGAGAGAGAGAGAGAGAGAGGTTTGTTGGTTTCTTTTTTTCTAATTGAAGACTGTCAGAATTACTAAATGTTTGACATCCAACAGTCGATGATTAATGAATCAAATGTATTCTAGTGGTGTCATTAAAAACAAACTTTAACTGATGATTGTGTCAGAATTACCAATTTGGAATGTTTAACTTTAAGGATATCTGAAGTGGGGGAGGGGCAAATCTATAGTGATGGGGGTGGTGGACAAAATATGCTTTGTTTTAAGGGCGTGTACTCACCTTAAAGACGACAATAGCAAACACTAGTAGCAGGGCCACTTGAACAATAAGAACTAGAAACTGTGTAGATATGTGAGCGATCATGCTTTCAATGGTCTTTAAACCTGAAAACACAAACAAAAAAACCAATTGTTTCGTTTAACGACACCACTAGAGCACATTGAATTATTAATTATCGGCTATTGGATGTCAAACATATGGTCATTTTGACACAGTCATAGAAATGAAAACCGCTACATTTTTCCATTAGTAGCAAGGGATCTTTTATATGCACCATCCCACAGACAGGATAGCACATACCACAGCCTTTGATATACCAGTCGTGGTGAACTGGCTGTGACGAGAAATAGCCCAATGGGCCCACCAACGGGGATCGATCCCAGACCGACAGCGTATCAAATGAGCGCTTTACCACTGGGCTACGTCCTACCCCAAAAACACAAACAAGGCATTGAAAATGCTGATAATCCCCCTCAGTTTGGCAATAGTCATTAATCCTGGATATTATATGTATGATGATAATTCAAGGCATTGAAAACGCTGATTATCCCCCTCAGTTTGGCAATAGTCGTTAATCCTGGATATTATATGTATGATGATAATTCAAGGCATTGAAAACGCTGATAATCCCCCTCAGTTTGGCAATAGTCGTTAATCCTGGATATTATATGTATGATGATAATTCAAGGCATTGAAAACGCTGATAATCCCCCTCAGTTTGGCAATAGTCGTTAATCCTGGATATTATATGTATGATGATAATTCAAGGCATTGAAAACGCTGATAATCCCCCTCAGTTTGGCAATAGTCGTTAATCCTGGATGATATTATATGTATGATGATAATTCAAGGCATTGAAAACGCTGATAATCCCCCTCAGTTTGGCAATAGTTGTTAATCCTGGATATTATATGTATGATGATAATTCAAGGCATTGAAAACGCTGATAATCACCCTCAGTTTGGCAATAGTCGTTAATCCTGGATGATATTATATGTATGATGATAATTCAAGGCATTGGAAACGCTGATAATCCCCCTCAGTTTGGCAATAGTCGTTAATCCTGGATATTATATGTACAATGATAATTCAAGGCATTGAAAACGCTGATAAATCCCCTCAGTTTGGCAATAGTAATTAATCCTGGATGATATTATATGTATGATGATAATTCAAGGCATTGAAAACGCTGATAATCCCCCTCAGTTTAGCAATAGTCATTAATCCTGGATATTATATGTATGATGATAATTCAAGACGATAAATATGAAGATCATGATTTTTGTGACAGCATGAATAAACACAATCATTCATAATTTCTGTTTTTAGCAACAGCGACCTTCACCTTTGAAGCAGAGAGGGGAAACGTGAACTTGTTCAAAATAACATGATCCTATCCCTATATGTAAAGTGAGAAGTGAAGTCAGTAAAGCAATGATGATGTAAAAAAAAAAAAAATTGTAACAGTGACCTTGACCTTTGGTGAAGAGAGGTGAAATTGTTCAAGATATTATGATCCTATTCCTATATGCAGTTTTATAAAATCAAATGAGAAATGAGCTGGTAGAGCGGTGACATGGTAATTTCTATTCACTGACCTTGACCTTTGATGCAGGGAGGCGAAGCATGAACTTATTCAAGATATCATTATCCTATTCCTATATGTAAAGTTTTATAAAAATCAGATGAGATATGCCTGATGCTATTATAACCGTAAATAAAATGTGTTGAGTGCGTCATTAAATAAAACATTTCCTTCCTTCCTTCCGATAAGAAATGAAGTTGGTAGAATGGTGACATGTTAATATATAATTTTAGTAACAGTTACCTTGACCGTTGACATAAGAGTGAAAAGAAATTCATTCAATATATGATTATCCTATTCCAAAAGTTTCATGAAAATCGGATGAGAAACAGGTTCGGGCCCTACTCCTGGTGTTGTCAAACTGAAATAATATAATTAGGGGGTCACAGAACTGGGGCTATGCAGTGCCCACTTTTCCCTATTACTGTGATCAGAAGGCTGAGAATGCCATACTTTAACACTTAAAATAACACATTTTTATCAGGCAGCATATCCCCCAACCCACAACAGGTTTGGACACTAAAATACATGTATGTTCACCCCCACCCCCAACCCCCATCAGGTTTGGACACTCAAATACATGTATGTTCACCCCCACCCCCAACCCCCATCAGGTTTGGACACTCAAATACATGTATGTTCACCCCCACCCCCAACCCCCATCAGGTTTGGACACTCAAATACATGTATGTTCACCCCCACCCCCAACAGGTTTGGACACTCAAATACATGTATGTTCACCCCCACCCCCAACCCCCATCAGGTTTGGACACTCAAATACATGTATGTTCACCCCCACCCCCAACAGGTTTGGACACTCAAATACATGTATGTTCACCCCCACCCCCATCAGGTTTGGACACTCAAATACATGTATGTTCACCCCCCCCCCAACCTCCATCAGGTTTGGACACTCAAATACATGTATGTTCACCCCCACCCCCAACCCCCCATCAGGTTTGGACACTCAAATACATGTATGTTCACCCCCCACCCCCAACCCCCATCAGGTTTGGACACTCAAATACATGTATGTTCACCCCCACCCCCAGCCCCAACAGGTTTGGACACTAAAATACATGTATTTTCAACCCCACCCCCAACAGGTTTGGACACTCAAATACATGTATTTTAACCCCCACCCCACAACAGGTTTGGACACTCAAATACATGTATTTTCACCCCACCCCCAACCCACAACAGGTTTGGACACTCAAAGACATGTATTTTCACCCCCACCCCCATACCTGACCATCACACCAACAGCGCTTTCCCCATTCTTAAATACCATGTTACCTGCCACTTGACTTCTGTCAAGAAGACCCTCTCGCTTTTCAGTTATAAACACCATCGTTGTCAAGCCTGTAGCCATGAAAAACGTTATGCTGCAACACAGAAAGCAAAGAGAACAAAGTAGGCTTAGTCCAGAGATTTTTTATTTATGTTTTACAGGCCAATTCTTACACAAACAAATGTCAGGAATTGGAATAAAAATAAAATTATAACACCAGGAAATTGCAATGTCACATAATAATTTATACTCCCTATGTAATAAATAATTTATACTCCTCATGTAATAAATAATTTATACTCCCTATGTAATTAATAATTTATACTCCTCATGTAATAAATAATTTATACTCCCTATGCAATAAAAATAATATTAATTGTTTTACACATTTAACACTGCATTCATCTAGTGAAAACAGTGTCAAAAGAATGCAAACTTGTTACTATTATAATTTAACATGAACAGTTAATACATTGATGGCATGTGTGGTAAGTGTACTTTGGAATATTGTAGGTGTCTCTTTGTATTATGCAAACACTCCCTATACATCATTTACCTTATAATAATCCCAGGTGCCATGAAATTAGTGAAACTTGGACTAATATTTCCATATATTGGTTGTTCAATCTGGAAAAAAAACAAAAATCTTCTTATTTCAACTAAATTACTCATGGCCTGAAAATGCATGACTATTACCCTGTATCAGGAACTCATACAGTAAACACAATAACTCCTCCATATCTTTTGTATTTCAATTGCATCATTTGAGGTCTGGGAATATTTTTACACTGGATGTAACCTGTGGTTAGCATGGGACTCACTGGCGTAGGAAGCGTGGGGGGGGGGGGGGGAGAGGGGGGAGGGGCACCCCACTTTGTAGCAGCAGCAATGGTTTGTATATATTTATACACACATATATACTCTGTCAAAAAAGAAACGCATAGGTGAAATATTCATGAAATTATCTACCATAATACAAAGTGGCATAATTTTGTTATTTATGGTCGTATCACATGAGTATGTGACAATGTTCTTGCTATGGACTGACGGCAGTGGAGACGTTTTCATCACCAAACAGCGTCGCACGAGGGCGCTGAAATCAGTACCTTGTATGGCCACCAGCAGCAACAATCACTGTGCGACATCTCCTTGGCATAGACTGAATGAGTCTCTGAATCCGGACATGTGGAATCCTAGCGGAAGCATCTGAGGCTCTGGGTCACGCTGGCATACATGTCTGTCAGTTCGTCCCATAGATGTTCAATGGGGTTGAGATCTGGTGATCTTGATGGCCATGGCAGCACATTAATGTTCTCATTCTGTAGGAAATCCATTGTTACACGTGCCGTATGCGGCCTGGCATTGTCCTGCTGAAAGAGTTCTCTCTGTCAATCCAAAATGGGAAGCATGTGATGGCGAGGAATTTTATCCCGGTAGAGTACAGCTGTCAGGTTGCCTTGTACGAACACAAGTTGTATGAGATGGCTGCCCACATCATGACACTCCCTCCACTGAATCTGTCAACTTGGGCGATTCAGTTGTTGGCAAAACGTTCATTGCGGCGTCTGTAAACATGTTGTCATCCATCATGTCGCTATAGAAGGAAACGTGACTCGTTGCTGAACCATACTCGCCGCCAGTTTCCCCAAGTTCCACCCCTGTACATTCATACACCAGCGAACACGTAAATGTCGATGTTGACGTCGCAGGATGGGGCCAACATATGGTCTCCTAGCCCGTAAACCAGCTTCTCGAAGTCGGTTCCGAATGGTTTGTGCAGAAACCCTTCTTAAACCAGGTATGCTTCCAGTAGTGTTCGTTGCTGTGGCAGTTCCGTGACGCAAGTGCAGAGCCCGGATGTAGCTATCTTGTGCTGCAGTTGTTATGCGGGGTCTTCCACTTCTGGGCCGGTCTTCAGCTGATTTAAACTGCTGGTACCTGTCCCAGAGACGTAAAATGGTGCTCTGGTGAACATTTATGTGGCGTGCTACTGCTGACTGCGATTCACCTAACTGGAGGCGGCCTATTGCAATGTTTCGATTCGGCAGGCTTAGTCTTGGCATCTTGTAACTCATCTACGTCAAAATGGAAATGAGGCATCATTGCGAGCATTGCAGCTTTAAATACCCATCACTACCCCAATCTTTTCCCCGAGTTTCACGTACATTCGTCAAAATCTGACCATTTCACGCCGATTTATTGCAATTGTTGCACAACGTGCGTTAAATTTGTTTTAGGGTGCATTTGGGCATGCTGTCCCATTCCAGGAACATTAACAAACATGGTCATTCAGCAACATTGTAAAACCCCCGATATTTTGTAAAATCAAACACTTTTCTTCTTTCCCTATCACCTATGCGTTTCTTTTTTGACAGAGTATATATGTGTGTGTGTGCCCTCCCCCCTTTTGGCACCTTCCTATGCCGTGGTACTTACACAGGGAAGTTCAGATGGGGTGTGGTGACCGTACACTGGACTCCCCCAAATAATATGACCATCGTGTAGACAGCCAGCCCTCATCAGTTGAGGCTGTACAACTGGCCGATGTGTGTATATATATATATATATATAGTCGCTTCTGTGTAAGTAACAAAGATGGCAGCCTTCACAATAACTGGCCAATGTGTATATATGTATATATATATGTATATATATATATATATATATATATGTGTATATATATATATATATATATATATGTGTGTATATATATATATATATATATATATATATATATATATATATATATATATATATATATATATATATATATATATATATATATATATATATATAATTATATATACTCTTCAAAAGAAGAAACGCAAAACCACATTGTCGTAACATTTGGAGAATTGATTTAATTATTGAATGGTGAGTCCGATAATTACCAAATGTTGCAGGATTGTTCACAATTCACTCTAGTCCATTGTGGGTAAGTGATAGGACACACCACCAAGGTCAAGGTCATCTGGAGTCAATACCGGGTGTGGCCTCCGCGTGTGTTGACAACTGCCTGGCACCGCCTGCCCATTGAAGCAACCAGAGTACGGATGACATCCCGGGGGATGGTGGCCCACTCGGCCTGCAAGGCTGCTGCCAGCTCGGGCAGGGTCTGGGGCTGTGGTTGTCGCTGTCGGAGGCGTCGGTCCAACTCGTCCCATAGATGCTCAATTGGGTTCAAATCCGGTGATATCGATGGCCAAGGAAGGACATTAATGTTGTTGTTCTGTAGGAAAGCCGTTGTGAGACGTGCTGTGTGAGGCCTGGCGTTGTCATGTTGGAACACTGCGTTGGCGTTGGCCATAACTGGAACGATGTGTGGCCGGAGGATCTGGTCAATGTAGCCCTGTGCATTCAGGTTGCCCTGCACGTGGACCAGGTCAGTTCTGCCAGTGTGTGAGATGGCTGCCCACACCATGACACTACCCCCGCCGAATCTGTCCACTTCCTGCACGCAGTTTGCCGCATAACGTTCACCACGACGCCTATACACGCGACATCTTCCATCATGACTTCGGAGCAGAAATCGGGACTCGTCACTGAACCACACCTGTCTCCATCGCAGTTGAGGCCATTGTCGATGAATCTGGCACCACTGCAGTCGGGAGTCGACGGTGTTGTGGTGTTAAGATGACACCTCGAACTGGACGTCTGGCACGAATTCCTACCTCACGTAGGCGGTTCCGTACGGTCTGGTCGGATATCCTGCGCAAACCTGGTATTGCTGCGGCTGTGGAGGTGGCAGTAGTCAATCGTTCCCGAAGGTGGCGTACCCGGATGTAGCGGTCCTGCCCGGGGGTAGTGACCCGTGGTCGACCGGATCTAGGGAGGTCACGTGTTGATCCATGTTGCTGGTAACGGTCCCACAGTCTGGAGATGGTGCTTGGGGACACATGGAATGCCCTGGCAACGGCCGTTCTGGATTCGCCTGCGTCTAGTCGGCCGATGGCATTGTTTCTCTGCGGTTCACTGAGACGTGGCATGTCCTGGATTGTCAACTGTCGGCCAGATACAGAGGCCAGGCAAGTGAACACCCTGCACTTTTATACTGTCGGTGTTCATGTTGCACGTGCAGACAACGCACGTGCAGTGGTGACATGGTTTGCACGTGGCTGCGTTTTTGCGAATATTCACATTTTGGAACTTTATTGTACAGTAGCTGCGTTTTATCGAATGTAACCGTGGGAATGTGTTTGGGACATGCAATGACCTTATATTCACAAAGCATGAACCGGTAGGAAACATAAAATCGGAGTTATAACCCATTTGTACCCTTTTGCGTTTCTTTTTTTGAAGAGTATATATATATATATCTATAGTCACTTCTGTGTAAGTAACAAAGATGGCAGCCTCCACTATGGTTGTATTTATGGAATTCATCTTCGTACACAATATATATTGCACGATGTGTGTGTATAGCAGTTGACTGCATACTCAGTCTAGGATTGATTCCTGTTGGTGAGTCCAGTGGGCTATTTTTCGTTTCTGCCAGTGCTCCGTAAATGGTGTAACAACAGTCTTGGTATGTACGATCTTATCTGTGGGGTGAGTTTCTGCCAGTGCTCCGTAAATGGTGTAAGAACAGTCTTGGTATGTATGATCTTATCTGTGG
Organism: Gigantopelta aegis; assembly: GCF_016097555.1. Lineage (NCBI taxonomy): Eukaryota > Metazoa > Mollusca > Gastropoda > Neomphalida > Peltospiridae > Gigantopelta > Gigantopelta aegis. Next base: position 47,140,129 of record NC_054710.1, read on the forward strand.
GGTGAGTTTCTGCCAGTGCTCCGTAAATGGTGTAACAACAGTCTTGGTATGTACGATCTTATCTGTGGGGTGAGTTTCTGCCAGTGCTCCGTAAATGGTGTAACAACAGTCTTGGTATGTATGATCTTATCTGTGGGGTGAGTTTCTGCCAGTGCTCCGTAAATGGTGTAAGAACAGTCTTGGTATGTATGATCTTATCTGTGGGGTGAGTTTCTGCCAGTGCTCCGTAAATGGTGTAACAACAGTCTTGGTATGTATGATCTTATCTGTGGGGTGAGTTTCTGCCAGTGCTCCGTAAATGGTGTAACAACAGTCTTGGTATGTATGATCTTATCTGTGGGGTGAGTTTCAGTCAGTGCCTCGTAAATGGTGTAACAACAGTCTTGGTATGTAGGATCTTATCTGTGGGGTGAGTTTCAGTCAGTGCCTCGTAAATGGTGTAACAACAGTCTTGGTATGTAGGATCTTATCTGTGGGGTGAGTTTCAGTCAGTGCTCCGTAAATGGTGTAACAACAGTCTTGGTATGTATGATCTTATCTGTGGGGTGAGTTTCAGTCAGTGCTCCGTAAATGGTGTAACAACAGTCTTGGTATGTATGATCTTATCTGTGGGGTGAGTTTCAGTCAGTGCCTCGTAAATGGTGTAACAACAGTCTTGGTATGTATGATCTTATCTGTGGGGTGAGTTTCTGCCAGTAAATAATGTTAGTAATAGTTACAGTTTGTTTTGTTTTATTACACCACTAGAGCACATTGATTTGTAAATTATTTGAGGGTACATAATAAAAAAGAAAACAGACCATGTTTCATGCCCTTTGACAGATTTTAAACAGCAGTTCTCTTACTATCATGGGGCAGGACGTAGCCCAGTGGTAAAGTGCTCGCTTGATGCGTGGTCGGTTTGAGATCAATCCCTGTCAGTGGGCCCACTGGGCTATTTCTTATTCCAGCCAGTGCACCATGACTGGTACATCAAAGGCTGTTGTATGTGTTATCCTGTCTGTGGGGTGGTGCATATAAAAGATCCCTTGCTATTCATGAAAACATGTAGCAGATTTTCTCTCTATAACTGTCAAAATGACCATATGTTTGACATCCAATAGCCGATGATTAATAAGTCAATGTGCTCTAGTTGTGTCATTAAACAAACCCCCCCCCCCCCCCCCCCCCCACCATCTTTAGGGCAAGCCTTGTCCCAGGTCAAAATTCACACCACCTTGGGTTGGTAGGTAGGTAGGTAGGTAGGTAGGTAACTAGTTTAACGAGCTCATATACCACTAGTGTTTCGAACACGCCAATACTGTTAGGTAGGTAGGTAACTAGTTTAACGAGCTCATATAACACTAGGGTTTCGAACACGCCAATACTGTTAGGTAGGTAGGTAACTAGTTTAACGTGCTCATATACCACTAGTGTTTCGAACACGCCAATACTGTTAGATAGGTAGGTAACTAGTTTAATGTGCTCATATACCACTAGTGTTTCGAACACGCCAATACTATTAGGTAGGTAGGTAACTAGTTTAATGTGCTCATATACCACTAGTGTTTCGAACACGCCAATACTATTAGGTAGGTAGGTAACTAGTTTAATGTGCTCATATACCACTAGTGTTTCGAACACGCCAATACTATTAGGTAGGTAGGTAACTAGTTTAACGTGCTCATATACCACTAGGGTTTCGAACACGCCAAATACTGTTAGGTAGGTAGGTAACTAGTTTAACGTGCTCATATACCACTAGGGTTTCAAAGACGCCCATCTCTAGTGTGACCTCTGATATGATCTACCTTGGGTGTACTTTTTCTATCCCACATGACCACATATGATGGGAGTCTTTTCGCCAATACTTCACCAGAGTTTGACCGTAACAGTAGCGCAGGGTGTTATCTAACTCAGGCTGCCAGATTCTCAAAGTCCGTGTAGTTAGGATTATCTGTCATTAGTGAAATGAGGGATGGGACGCAGCCCAGTGGTAAAACCCTCATTTGATGCATAGAATCGATCCCCGTCGGTGGGCCTATTGGGCTGTTTTCCGTTCCAGTTAGTGCACCATGACTGGTGTATAAAAGTCCGTGATATATGCTCTTTTGTCTGGTGGTGCATATAAAACATCCCTTGCTACAAATGGAAAAATGTAGCGGGTTTCCTCTCTAAGACTTAATGTCAAAATTACCAAATATCTGACATCCTATATCTGATGATTAATAAATCAATGTTCTCTAGTGGTGTCGTTAAACAAAAGAAACAAACTTTTAGTAAAACTAAACCATTTGAAAAAACCTAACAATGTTTTGAGCATCTTGAAAATGCATGTGTTAATATCGGCTGTTGTGAAAAAACGACAGGAAAACTGTCAAGTGCCAAGTGGATGAGATGGTGGTGATAAAGTGAGTCTTGTTTTTGTAACCCTAGTTCTACACATACAGGGTCATGGCTCCACGATGAAAAGTTTGTTTTGTTTAACAACACAACTAGAGCACATTGATTAGTTAATCATTGGCTATTGGTAATTTTTACATTAGTCAGAGGAAACAAGCTACATTTGTTCATTAGGATAGCACATACCACAGCCTTTGATATACCAGTCGTGGTGCACTGATTGGAATGAGAAATCAAGCAAGTGCTTTTCCACTGGGTTATGTCTTACCCCTGTCTAGGTATATGGTAAATAAAAATTAATTCCCATGGAAAGCATTTTCTGGTTGATCATGGAAGTGTTTACAAAAGCCAAACCCACCTTTATGGGTAAGCTTGCGATTTGTGGATTTAAGCCAGCTCCTTCTAGCATTGTGTGTGCAAACTTCTGAAAAGCAGCATCAATTTTCTGCTGAAGCATTATAGAGATCTGCTGATCTGCAAACAGAAAAGAAATGAAAGAAAGGAATGTTTGTTGAGTGACACCTCAGCACATATTAACAACCTAATGATGTTAATAAATGTACTATAGTTTTAATATTTTAAAGAAAAAAATTGTTTCAAACACTTCTTAGAAACATGATTGCTCTTCTACGTAATTATATTTTAATATCTTTTATGGATGTATATATTGTACATACATGTATGGTTTTGTTAGTGGATTATAATAATAATTATTATTATTATTATTGTTATAATTAGTAAGAAGGCCTCAGGGGAGAATAGTCTAGTAATAACTGAGCTACAGTCTATAAATAAAGATTTTATTATTATTATTATTATTATTGTTGTTATAATTAGTAAGAAGGCCTCAGGGGAGAATAGTCTAGAACTAACTGAGCTACCTTCTATAAATGAAGATTGTATTATTATTATTATTATTATTATTGTTATAATTAGTAAGAAGGCCTCAGGGGAGAATAGTCTAGAACTAACTGAGCTACCTTCTATAAATAAAGATTGTATTATTATCATGATTATCATGATTATTATTATTATTATTATATTAACTTCTGGTTGTTTGGTGTCTGACATATAATTACATTTTTCCATTAGTAGCAAGGAATCTTTTATATGCACTTTCCCACAGTCAGGACAGCACATACCACACCTTTAATATACCAGTCGTGGTGCACTGGCTGGAATGGGACAAACACAATCAGAGAATGGGTCCACTGAGGTGATTTGATCCTACGACGCAAGCACCTCGAGGGAGCGTTCTACCGACTGAGTTAGATGCCACCCCACTAGGCCAGAGAAGAAGAAGAAGAAGTTTGTTTTGTTTAACGACACCACTAGAGAACAATGATAGAACATACCATGGCCTTTGATATACCAGTCGTGGTGCACTGGCTGGAATGAGAAATACACACCAGGCCTGAGAGGCCGGTCACTTACTGGTCATGTCCAAGTACACCTGGATGGAGCTGCCATTCAGTGTAGCATTGTCCACCCGGGGGCCATCCGAGAATCTGTCAAAAAATCATCACACAATTATAAAAGGTGTAGCGATACGGGTAGGTTGTCACACGATAACTTATCCCAACACGTGGGTTGTGATACGACACATATTGCTATATTCAAAGACACTGACCCTAATTCTTAGGCAATGTAAATTAAGTTTTGGACATACCTGGGGGCAATCCGAGAATCTGTCAAAAAATCATCACACAATTACAAAAGGTGTAGCAATACGGGTAGGTTGTCATCCGATAACTTATCCCAACACGTGGGTTGTGATACGACACATATTGCTATATTCAAAGACACTGACCCTAATTCTTAGGCAATGTAAATTAGTTTTGGATAATTACAGCTTACATACCCGAATGACATCATGTCCCTAGCCAACAATGATGTCATGTCCCTAGCCAACAATGACATCATGTCCCTAGCCAACAATGATGTCATGTTCCTTGCCAGGATGCTCAGCATTCTGTTAATTCCATAAAATTCAACCAACTTTCCAGACTAAGTAATTTGTGTTATTTAATTAAACTTTTTTTATTCATAATAAAGAAAGGTGGTATGTAATAAATACAGAACCATATACCAGTTGTTTTGCCATGTTATTTATTACACTCGTTTATAGTGTGGAAGATTTATACTAAGGTACAATATTCTTACCCACTATAAACTTGTGCAATAAATAACATGGCAAAACAACTGGTATATGGTCCTGTCTATTTGTCGTATCGTACACTTAGTATGGCGATACGATACTACATCGTGGTATTGTTACACCTCTACACAATTCACAGTCTTTGCCAGGGACAAGTAATCACTCCTGCTCTCCTCCAGTTCTAGGACAGTGGCAAATTAATTGATCACCTTGCAATAAAAACTTTAATGCATTTTATATGGAACTTCATGTGATTGCTCGCCTAGCAGCATTTCAGGAGAGTGATCTTCAGCTCGCCTAGCAGCATTTCAGGAGAGTGATCTTCAGCTAACCAGGCATCATTTCAGGAGAGTGATCTTCAGCTCACCTAGCACCATTTCAGGAGAGAGATATTCAACTGGCCTGGCACCATTTCAGGACAGTGATATTCAACTGGCATGGCACCATTTCAGGAGAGAGATATTCAACTGGCCTGGCACCATTTCAGGAGAGTGATATTCAACTGGCCTGGCACCATTTCAGGAGAGAGATATTCAACTGGCCTGGCACCATTTCAGGAGAGTGATATTCAACTGGCCTGGCACCATTTCAGGAGAGTGATATTCAGCTGGCCTGGCACCATTTCAGGAGAGAGATATTCAGCTCACCAGGCACCATTTCAGGAGAGAGATATTCAGCTGGCCTGGCACCATTTCAGGAGAGTGATATTCAGCTCGCCAAGCACCATTTCAGGAGAGTGATATTCAGCTCGCCAAGCACCATTTCAGGAGAGTGATATTCAGCTGGCCAAGCACCATTTCAGGAGAGTGATATTCAGCTGGCCTTGTTTTTACTCAAAGCGAAGACTGTAACTGAACATTGATTAGCAACTACTCTTAACCCTTCTTTACCATTTAGGGATGGGATTTAGCTCAGTAGGTTGAGTGCTCGTTTGAGGTGTTTGCATCGCAGGATCAAACCACCTCGGTGGACCCATTCAACTGATTGGGTTTTTTTCTCCAATGCACCACAAGTGGACAAAGGTGGTGGTATGTGCTTTCCTGTCTGTAGGAAAGTGCATATAAAAGATCCCTTTCTGCATTAGAAAAGTGATCTTCAGCTCGCACTGATTTTGCTCATGGCAAGGACTGGACAATGATGTTCTAAACAAGAATATATCAGAGCAAGCAGAGTGAAAATTTAGGGATTACTTTATTGTGGGCTAAAGAATGATTATTGCCCGAATTAAACGAGAATGTCCGAGTCTTGATAACAATGTCCATGCTTATTAGCAATACTACTAAATAGCTATATATAGGGTTTCAAAAGAATCTCTACACATTGTTACATGGATCATAACAAATGTTGTGAATAAAATGATAGAAATACCTGGTGAAAGGTTTCAGGCCAACTGTTTTTGCCTGAATTTGAGGATTTCCAGTAGCCCTCCCTGACCCCCCCTCCCCCGACCTGTCCTGTATGCTTATGCTTAAGAAAGGCTAACAGAGTTTTGTCAATTAGCCCGCTGATCTTATTATGCACAATTTACAGTGAATTAAAACAGAAACAATCTTCTTACCGGAGTAGAATATCTGTAGAGAAGTTTTGTCCCATTGCTAGGACACCCCAGCTGTTTCCCTGGCGTACGGTGTCGAGAGCTGCTGACAGATTTTCATAAGGAATCTGCAGAGGAAAAACAAGAGACTACAGTGCATTCGCATCAAATTCTGCGTTTGTTTAACGACACCACTAGATCACATTGATTACTTAATCATTGGCTATTCGATGTCAAATATTTGGTAATTTGTGACTCGTAGTCTACTCTGTCTTCGCGATGAGCAAAATCAAGGCAAGCAATTGCATGAAGTTTCAAATAAAATGTATTAAAAAAGTTATTGCAAGGCAATCAGTTTATCACTCTCCTAAACCACTTCAGACAGGTGTCTACATAAACATGCTTTCTGTTGCTGCCCAGTTTGCAGTAGCTCAAATCAAATGTTACCTCCATATAATTTTGTAAAATGAAAAATGACTGCTACAAACATTAGCCGACAATCTCAAACACACATGATATACAGAGGCTGGTATTGAAAACAAGAAAATGTATTAAATATGTAGTTATAGACAACAAAAAGACTGTAAGTTGGAACAATCTTAAAATGGCTGAAAACTCAAGACTGTCCCTTTACGTTTTGAACCCAGAACAATCTTAAAATGGCTGAAAACTCAGGACTGTCCCTTTACATTTTGAACCCAGAACAATCTTAAAATGGCTGAAAACTCAAGACTGTCCATTTATGTTTTAAACCCATATCAACTCTGACAATCTTTTTTTACAAACTAACAAAAATAATACTGATATGAAAAAACAAGATGCCAAAGTCCGTCAATATTTCCCGTGTCCAACCCCCCCCCTAATAATGAAATGGTAACCATACATTTAAGTGGAAACAGAAAAACATTGAAAATGAAAACTTTCTGAAAGCAAAAGGCATTACTAGACCATTAGATTGATATGTGTACAATTTTAATGAAGTTATCTTGAAGGGTTTTGGAGTTGAGCTTGTTAAATGGTGAATTTGGTAATTTTAGCTATTTGTTTTCATGGTAACAGAAAAAACCCTCGAAAATTAAAACTCCCTCATGTACTAGATTAATCTGTGTATAAAGTTTAATAAAGTTTCTTAAATGGTTTTGGAGAAAACTATGCTCTGGAAACTATTAATATGGTCATGCTGGATATGTTTTCATGGCAACAGAAAAATAAATAAAAAATCATAACTCGTTCATAGCAAAAAGGCAATACTTGACCACTAGATTAATATGTTGAAAGGTTTCGAGTTGTGCTCTGGAAACATTCACAGATAGACAGTTTTTTTTTTAATATACGCCGCATATTGCATTGTGAGGGATAACAATTCTTTACAAATTACCATCAAATTGCAGACCTCCCCATTACTCAGCTCTCCAGAGACGGAGTTCAAAGAGAGTAAAATTTACCTCTGCTACTACTACTATTGCTACTGCTACTACTACTACCACCACCATCACCACTACTACTACCACCACTATTACTATTACTATCACTATCACTACTACTACTACTCAGACCTTTTGACATCAATTGACAAGCTGTTATATAGCAACACCTGAGTACTGAAGACTTTTCTTGTTCCATTTTTGGTATTGGTACTGAAAGATTTCCCTCACTGAAGCACGTCAGGCGAGCACTCTAACAACTGAGCCACAGGCCTATAATTATTGAATATTTACGTAGCACTCTAACAAATGAGCCACAGGCCTCTGATAACTATTGAATATTTACGTAGCACTCTAACAACTGAGCCACAGGCCTCTGATAACTATTGGATATTTACGTAGCACTCTAACAACTGAGCCACAGGCCTCTGATAACTATTGGATATTTACGTAGCACTCTAACAACTGAGCCACAGGCCTCTGACAACTATTGGATATTTACGTAGCACTCTAACAACTGAGCCACAGGCCTCTGACAACTATTGGATATTTACGTAGCACTCTAACAACTGAGCCACAGGCCTCTGACAACTATTGGATATTTACGTAGCACTCTAACAACTGAGCCACAGGCCACTGACAACTATTGGATATTTACGTAGCACTCTAACAACTGAGCCACAGGCCTCTGATAACTATTGGATATTTACGTAGCACTCTAACAACTGAGCCACAGGCCTCTGATAACTATTGGATATTTACGTAGCACTCTAACAACTGAGCCACAGGCCTCTGATAACTATTGGATATTTACGTAGCACTCTAACAACTGAGCCACAGGCCTCTGATAACTATTGGATATTTACGTAGCACTCTAACAACTGAGCCACAGGCCTCTGATAACTATTGGATATTTACGTAGCACTCTAACAACTGAGCCACAGGCCTCTGACAACTATTGACTATTTACGTAGCACTCTAACAACTGAGCCACAGGCCTCTGACAACTATTGACTATTTACGTAGCACTCTTAACAACTGAGCCACAGGCCTCTGACAACTATTGCATATTTACGTAGCACTCTAACAACTGAGCCACAGGCCTCTGATAACTATTGGATATTTACGTAGCACTCTAACAACTGAGCCACAGGCCACTGATAACTATTGACTATTTACGTAGCACTCTAACAACTGAGCCACAGGCCTCTGACAACTATTGACTATTTACGTAGCACTCTTAACAACTGAGCCACAGGCCTCTGATAACTATTGCATATTTACGTAGCACTCTAACAACTGAGCCACAGGCCTCTGATAACTATTGGATATTTACGTAGCACTCTAACAACTGAGCCACAGGCCTCTGATAACTATTGGATATTTACGTAGCACTCTAACAACTGAGCCACAGGCCTCTGATAACTATTGACTATTTACGTAGCACTCTAACAACTGAGCCACAGGCCTCTGATAACTATTGACTATTTACGTAGCACTCTAACAACTGAGCCACAGGCCTCTGATAACTATTGCATATTTACGTAGCACTCTAACAACTGAGCCACAGGCCTCTGATAACTATTGGATATTTACGTAGCACTCTAACAACTGAGCCACAGGCCTCTGATAACTATTGGATATTTACGTAGCACTCTAACAACTGAGCCACAGGCCTCTGATAACTATTGGATATTTACGTAGCACTCTAACAACTGAGCCACAGGCCACTGATAACTATTGACTATTTACGTAGCACTCTAACAACTGAGCCACAGGCCACTGATAACTATTGACTATTTACGTAGCACTCTAACAACTGAGCCACAGGCCACTGATAACTATTGACTATTTACGTAGCACTCTAACAACTGAGCCACAGGCCTCTGACAACTATTGACTATTTACGTAGCACTCTAACAACTGAGCCACAGGCCTCTGACAACTATTGGATATTTACGTAGCACTCTAACAACTGAGCCACAGGCCTCTGACAACTATTGACTATTTACGTAGCACTCTAACAACTGAGCCACAGGCCTCTGACAACTATTGACTATTTACGTAGCACTCTTAACAACTGAGCCACAGGCCTCTGATAACTATTGCATATTTACGTAGCACTCTAACAACTGAGCCACAGGCCTCTGATAACTATTGGATATTTACGTAGCACTCTAACAACTGAGCCACAGGCCACTGATAACTATTGACTATTTACGTAGCACTCTAACAACTGAGCCACAGGCCTCTGACAACTATTGCATATTTACGTAGCACTCTAACAACTGGGCCACAGGCCTCTGACAACTATTGGATATTTACGTAGCACTCTAACAACTGGGCCACAGGCCTCTGATAACTATTGGATATTTACGTAGCACTCTAACAACTGGGCCACAGGCCTCTGATAACTATTGGATATTTACGTAGCACTCTAACAACTGAGCCACAGGCCTCTGATAACTATTGGATATTTACGTAGCACTCTAACAACTGAGCCACAGGCCACTGATAACTATTGGATATTTACGTAGCACTCTAACAACTGAGCCACAGGCCACTGATAACTATTGGATATTTACGTAGCACTCTAACAACTGAGCCACAGGCCTCTGATAACTATTGACTATTTACGTAGCACTCTAACAACTGAGCCACAGGCCTCTGATAACTATTGGATATTTACGTAGCACTCTAACAACTGAGCCACAGGCCTCTGATAACTATTGGATATTTACGTAGCACTCTAACAACTGAGCCACAGGCCTCCGATAATTATTGGATATTTACGTAGCACTCTAACAACTGAGCCACAGGCCTCCGATAACTATTGACTATTTACGTAGCACTCTAACAACTGAGCCACAGGCCTCCGATAACTATTGGATATTTACGTAGCACTCTAACAACTGAGCCACAGGCCTCCGATAACTATTGACTATTTACGTAGCACTCTAACAACTGGGCCACAGGCCTCCGATAACTATTGGATATTTACGTAGCACTCTAACAACTGGGCCACAGGCCTCTGATAACTATTGACTATTTACGTAGCACTCTAACAACTGAGCCACAGGCCTCTGATAACTATTGGATATTTACGTAGCACTCTAACAACTGAGCCACAGGCCACTGATAACTATTGGATATTTACGTAGCACTCTAACAACTGAGCCACAGGCCACTGATAACTATTGGATATTTACGTAGCACTCTAACAACTGAGCCACAGGCCTCTGATAACTATTGGATATTTACGTAGCACTCTAACAACTGAGCCACAGGCCTCTGATAACTATTGACTATTTACGTAGCACTCTAACAACTGAGCCACAGGCCTCTGATAACTATTGGATATTTACGTAGCACTCTAACAACTGAGCCACAGGCCTCTGATAACTATTGACTATTTACGTAGCACTCTAACAACTGAGCCACAGGCCTCCGATAACTATTGGATATTTACGTAGCACTCTAACAACTGAGCCACAGGCCTCCGATAACTATTGGATATTTACGTAGCACTCTAACAACTGAGCCACAGGCCTCCGATAACTATTGGATATTTACGTAGCACTCTAACAACTGGGCCACAGGCCTCCGATAACTATTGGATATTTACGTAGCACTCTAACAACTGAGCCACAGGCCTCCGATAACTATTGGATATTTACGTAGCACTCTAACAACTGAGCCACAGGCCTCTGATAACTATTGGATATTTACGTAGCACTCTAACAACTGAGCCACAGGCCTCTGATAACTATTGACTATTTACGTAGCACTCTAACAACTGAGCCACAGGCCTCTGATAACTATTGCATATTTACGTAGCACTCTAACAACTGAGCCACAGGCCACTGATAACTATTGAATATTTACGTAGCACTCTAACAACTGAGCCACAGGCCTCTGATAACTATTGACTATTTACGTAGCACTCTAACAACTGAGCCACAGGCCACTGATAACTATTGGATATTTACGTAGCACTCTAACAACTGAGCCACAGGCCTCTGATAACTATTGGAATATTTACGTAAGCCATTTATGAGTTATGCAAAAATAAATTCAGGTAACCCTTTTTTTTTCGCATGTAACCCGCTATATCCATCTAAATAATGTGCTAAATTTAATGTATGAACGGAAAATAGGTTACGCTAAATTAGATTTGCGTGAATGACACACAAACAAAACGATTGTTCTCATAATTTTCAGAGGCCTGAAGCTAGACCCCCACCCCCACACCCCAAAATCCCCCTGAAATGTCATCTGTGTAATATATACCTGATGAACCGAATCATTGTCGAGGTTTGACAGAAACATCTTTCCCAACACCCCGGTGTCGTGGTTGACAATACCCACATGCAAATTGAAGGGGTCGCGACCTATACACAAGCAAAACAGCACAATCTGAATGGATGGTAAGATGAACTCGAAAAGTAAAAATCTGAAAAACAATAAAGAGGCTATGTACAGTTGTATTTTTGGTCAAATATAAGTTTTATGACAACAAATGAAAATGTTTTGAGTGGTGGATATATAACATTATGTATTTTTCCACATGAGTTTAACAGCAATTCAAAATCAATTATGAATAATACATAATACATTATAATAGATTCGTTAATCATGGCAAACAAAATTAAAAAGTGTGTCATGTTTAACAACACTACTAGAGCACATTGACTTATTAATAATCATCTATTGGGATATCAACCATTTCGTAATTCTGACATGTAGTCTTTCCATTAGTAGCAAGGGATCTTTTATATGCACCATCCCACAGACAGGATAGAACATACCATGGCCTTTGATATACTAGCTGTGGTGCACTGGCTGGAACGAGAAATAGGCCAATAGGCTCACTGATGGGCATCGATCCTTGATCCACCCGGTAAACAAAATAGGCTTGTTTACAATAAATATATAGAAGATGCTCCCCTCATGTCTTGTGATATCATAATTTATCAGCACAAGTTAACAAAAGTATGAAATCCGAGGCTTGCCGAGTGCTGATAAATTATGATATCACAAGACACAATGGAGGTATTCTTTTTATCATCCATTATCATTCTTTTCATTTGGCAGTGGTAGACTCGTTAACTAGCAGAACGACAGTGGCGTGACATCACTAATGATAGATTTAGCGCTGAAACATACACAGTGATTTAAAAAAAGAAGAAGCGATATCTCCTAGGAGAATGTCGCAGGAGATTCGCAAATTATAGTGCCAGAGATATCTCCTACAAAAGCTTTTAATGGATGATAAATAGAGAATACTGCACTTGAGTCTAGTGGTCATTAAAAACCAATTGCAGAGATGAACATGGCCCCTATTCAGAACAGAAGGAAGGAAATGTTTTATTTAATGACGCACTCAACACATTTTATTTATGGTTATATGGCATCAGACATATGGATAAGGACCACACAAATATTGAGAGAGGAAATATGTATGCACCATCCCATAGACAGGATAGCACATACCACAGCCTTTGATGTACCAGCTTTGATGTACCAGTTGTGGTGCACTGGTTGGAGCAAGAAATAGCCCACTAGTGGAGATCGCGCATCAAGAGAGCACTGGGCTGCGTCTTGCCCCTATTCAGAATAGATTCAAAGCAACACGTTTTGGATGGAGACTATAGAGAAATTTGGACAAACAACAGAAAATCCAGAAACATTGTGTTATAATACGCATTTACTGTGTTATGAGGGGTGGGATGTAACCCAGTGGTAAAGCGCTCGCTTGATGCCCGGTCGGTTTGGCATCGATCCCCGTCGGTGGGCCCATTGGGCTATTTCTCGTTCTAGCCAGTGCTCCACAACTGGTACATCAAAGGCTGTGGTATGTGCTATCCTGTCTATGGGATGGTGCATATAAAAGATTCCTTGCTGCTAATCGAAGAGTAGCCCATGAAGTGGCGACAGCGGGTTTCCTCCCTCAATATCTGTGTGGTCCTTAACCATATGTCCAACGCCATATAACCATAAATACAATGTGTTGAGTGCGTCGTTAAATAAAACATTTCCTTCTTACTGTGTTACGAGCATAGTTTTTGACTGAACTCTTGTTAAGATATTTCCCATTCCAACCAGTGCACCATGACTGGTATATCAAAGGCCGTGGTATGTGCTATCATGTCTGTGGGATGATGCATATGAAAGATCCCTTACTACTAATGGAAAAATAACAGGTTTCCTTTCTAACACTTTATGTCAGAATTACCAAATGTTTGATATCAAATAGCTGATGATTAATAAATCAGTGTGCCTTAGTGGTGTTGTTGAACAAAACGAACATTAACTTTACTTTTTCATTAAGGCTGGGCATGTTGACAGTGCATATATGCCAACTGTAACAAACCTTTAAGTTAGGTGGACTGGTCGATGAAATATGTCTCCGTTATTTCGTTTGATTTTCCCCCATCTACCTTTCTTCAATAAATTACAGTATACAAACAAGTGTAATATTAAGTTTTATTTGTGTCATAACTTTATTGTTTTTTTGCATCTTTTATGTTTTTTTTGTTTTTTTTACATTTTTTATATACCAAATAACTGAATAGTTGCTAAAAATAGTGTTAGTCGGGGATCAAATTGGGGTAGATGTGGTGAGGGCGTGGCTTAATGTTTTTCCATTTATTGAAATACGAATGCAAAAAGGGGCGCAGTGGTCAACCCATCAGATTCCAGTAAAGCGTATGGGCAATTTTAATTTTTTTTTATGTAGACATGAATGTAAAACATTAAGCAGCGTTTGACCAATCAGACTGCATTAAAGTGTATACGCAAAACAAAATTTAATTATTTAGATAGGAACCTAAAACGTAAGCAGCGTTTGACCAATCAGATTGCAATAAACTGTATGGAATGAATGTATGAATGTTTAACGACACCCTCACAAAAATAGATATTCCAGCTATTGAGTGTCAAACAAGGTAAGTACATCAATAGGATTATTTCCATTTAAAATACAAATTGTATAATTATGTAAACCACAGTGTAAAGCGCTGTGGGAAATATACAATAGAATACATTACAAATATCAAGGTAAGTATATTTTAAAATTTTATACAATACAAATATTTCAATATGAACCAACCCTATATTTCGCTTGAGTATTGTGACGTTCTTCACAAAGACTGCTGCAATATTCCGACAGCGGGGAAGACAGGTACAAAGAGACAAACTGACCACATCAACCGCAGGATCTGTAAAAACAGGAATTAAATATATAGTCTACCACACGATTCACTGAAACTCACCTCAATGTATTTTAAAACAGGAATTAAATATATAGTCTACCACACACAGATTCACTGAAACTCACCTCAATGTATTTTAAAACAGGAATTCAATATATAGTCTACCACAAACAGATTCACTGAAACTCACCTCAATGTATTTTAAAACAGGAATTAAATATATAGTCTACCACAAACAGATTCACTGAAACTCACCTCAATGTATTTTAAAACAGGAATTCAATATATAGTCTACCACAAACAGATTCACTGAAACTTACCTCAATGTATTTTAAAACAGGAATTCAATATATAGTCTACCACACACAGATTCACTGAAACTCACCTCAATGTATTTTAAAACAGGAATTAAATATATAGTCTACCACACATAGATTCACTGAAACTCACCTCAATGTATTTTAAAACAGGAATTCAATATATTGTCTACCACAAACAGATTCGCTGAAACTCACAGTTGAATCTATCAATGTTCAGCTCAATACATATTAAAACAGGAATTCAATATAGTCTACCACACACAGATTTGCTGAAACTCACAGCTGAATCCATCAATGTTCAGCTCAATGTATTTTAAAACAGGAATTCTGTGGAATTAAGTATATCGCCTACGATAAACTAATTATTTAAGGATTGTCTGTTATTTCTTTTACGTCATCAGGGTATGAACAAAACAAAACAAAATCATACACAAACTGTTGTTCTCACATAAGTTTGTGG
Source organism: Gigantopelta aegis (assembly GCF_016097555.1). Classification (NCBI taxonomy): domain Eukaryota; kingdom Metazoa; phylum Mollusca; class Gastropoda; order Neomphalida; family Peltospiridae; genus Gigantopelta; species Gigantopelta aegis. The sequence continues at coordinate 47,155,621 of NC_054710.1, forward strand.
ATGATTTTTTTTGTTCCTACCCCGATGAACGTAAAAGAAATAAAAGATAATACTTATAATAAAATTTGAATCATACAGGCTAATAATAATACTAAAACATCATACTTTATTTTGAATTATGTTTTATCCGTAAACAATAACACTCAGTAAGACAACTTGCCCATATAAGATGACATCATCAGATATGACGTTCCCTGATGACATAATTTTTACATTCATCGAAAAATTAACAAACTCTCGTTGTTACGTCTGGACCAATGGGATGACGTTATGTTGTAATGAATGTAACAGAAATTTACATTATTTGCACGTAAAACATTTTGCTGTAAGATCTTAAAGAGATTTTAAAAAATCATCGCATCACTATCTTAAAAATATTTCAGAATGGAACTGAAACGATTCCATCACATTTCGTATACCAAATACAGTGACACCCCTCTAAACCAGACACTAGACGGGACCAAGTAAAATGTCCACTTTTAAGGGGTGTCTGGTTTACAGAGGTATTTTTTTTCTTTATTGATATTTAAAAAGGGATGCTGAAAAACTTGTGGTTTTGAGTGAATTCCGGTTAACAGTGTGTCCAGTCTAGAGGGGTTTCACTGTAGATCTGTCATTGTTAATAATGCTGTGTTCATTTGGTGCTTGTGAATATTGTGAATTTACAATTTCCAAATTGTGAAGACGACCTCACCAAGTGGAGAGCGTTCAGGCGATTTATAGACAAATTGTGAAGACGACTTCACCAAGTGGAGAGCGTTCAGGCGATTTATAGACAAATTATGAACACGACTTCACCAAGTGGAGAGTGTTCAGGCGATTTATAGACAAGATGCATGAGCACTCCAATCCCGAATGATTTATGTTTCTTCTTCTTTTTCCACGAGTTACAGAGATTGAGACAGAAAATGCTACCCCAGTTTACAAGTTATGTTCACAAGTTATTTCACCAAACTAATGCTCTTCACAACTTGTGAATTGTGAAATACGAGATTCACTACTTCTAAAATATAGAATGTATACGTTTAACAACATCCCAGCACAGAAATAGAGATCGGTTATTGGGTGTCAAAAAAACTATGAAAATTTAAATTAAAAATATATTTATATAAATTAATAATTATGTAAAACCCAGTGTAAAGAGATGTGGGAAACGTACAATAGAATACAATACAAAAATCAAGGTAAGTATATTTTAAACTTTGTATAAAAATAAAAATGTTTTAAAAACTTCAAAATTAATTCTGGGTGGAATTTAAATGATTCCAAAATATTTCTGTTGCCAATTCCAACTTCTAAAGAATGCATCACGATTCTGGGCATCCACACACCTACAAACTTGACGTTGTTCTGTTGCTGCTGGTAACTGGCTTCCTGCGCTGAATGACTAAGGAGTGGAGTTTTTTCCGTCGGAGACATTAGAGAGCTCTGAAAGATAAAAAATGGCAGGATTTAGTTCAGTGGGTTGAGCACTCGGCTGAGGTGCTTGCGTCGCAGGATCCATGCAACCACCTAGGTGAATTCATTCAGCTGACTGGGTTTTTCTCCTTCCAACCAGTACATCACAACTGGTCAAAGGCCGTGGTAAGTGCTATCCTGTCTGTGGGAAAGTGCATATAAAAGATCCCTTGCTGCTAATGAAAAAATGTAACATGTTTGACATCCAATAGTGGATGATTAATAAATTAATGTGCTCTAGTGGTGTTGTTAAACAAAACACACTTCTTCTTCTAAAAGATAAAACACCACCAGATCTACAATATCAGACCTTGCCGTTTATGGTGAGCTATTACTACGGCTCACCATCACTCACCTCAGTCTCATTTAAGGAGAGTAATTTTTAGCTCCCCTGGGAAAATATTGCTCAATATCGCATCAAAATTTGCTAGAAAATTTCTATTTTAAAACATGGATCACTACACAATTTTAAAACATTAAACAGTAGTTGCTAATCAATTTTCAACTGATGAAAAATGCTGCTAATGAAAATGTGGACAACAAAATGTTTCCTGCTCCTTTTAGCATGTGAATTTCTATGGTATCAATATGGTAATATCTTAAATGGCTCCCCATTATCTTAGTTAGGGGAGCAATTAATCACTACCCTCAATTTTTATTTCATGGAAAGATCTGCAACATCTGTATTCTTATCATTTGTCCTTATATGTTAGAAAATTTGTTTCTAATTTTCATTATTATTGATACTTACCTAGTACTAGCACAACAACAATGCTATACGACCCTGAATTATAACCTCCACTGCAGAATTATCTTCCCTTGCCAGATGTATAACCTACACCCGCACATGGGTAGACCATATATCCTCGTTATTCAGAATGACTGAATCAAAAAAGACCTCCCTCGGGGCGGGTGGGAGGTAACGGTTGTTGTGCTAGTACTAGGTAAGTATGAATAATAATGAAAATTAGAAACAAATTTTTTAATAGTCTTATTCAACTTACCGTACTAGCACAACAACAATGCTATAACAGACGTGATATAACACCGTGAAAGCACGAGAATTTAACATTAAAGGGAGGAGGTAAGAAAACAAGGAGGACTTACCCATTCAACCAGTAGTGTTCGTCTCAAGTAATGATACAGTGAAAAAGCAACCCACATCATACGACGTATAAAATGTCAAAGTGACTTTTAAATTGAAGAACTACAACCCCAATTAAAAGTAAACCAAGTTAACAAGGTGAGGAAACCTGCACACCAAGTAATGGTAAAAGACACTCGACTGCCCCAGATAGTCAACCATCCACCCCCCACTCTCCAAACAGGAGGTGGAGAACTATCTCCCAGAAAGACTGCTGCTAGCGACCAGACGAAATAAGGGTCGCCCCCTACTCGTGGCCCTGCACACTGAAATGACTTGCTGCCCTGCAATGACTGATTGAATCCGCCGAGTTCCGTCCGGACCAACAGCCATATCACGGAAATAAAACCGGTCAAACGAGTGTCGACCTTTCCAAAACCCCGCATTCATGACCTTGTAAATGTCCAAAGAATCATGGTAATTAAGGGAAGCCGAAATCGCCCGAATCTCATGAGGTCGAACGGAGAAATTCCGCAGAACATGATCACCCGCCTTCTCATATGCCAGTTTGATGGTTGCAGCAATCCATCTCGACAAAGCATTCTTCGTAATGTCTCCTGGTTGGCGTGTGGAAGAGATAAACAGTCTCTTAGTGTTTTGCCGGAGATTTCTAGTACGCTCCAGATAGAAGTTCAAAGCCCGCACCGGACAAAGAAGTCTATCAGAATTATCCGCAGAAAGTGTACGAGATAAACACTGAATGATGGCCGGAAGAAACTCTTCCCCTGGCACCTGGTTCTTAGCCACGAAAACAGGATCAGTACATAACGTAACTGACCCGTCCGTATTGTAATCCACCAAATCATGCAAAAAAGCATGAATCTCACTAATACGACGGCAAGCCGCTAGTGAGACCAGAAACAAAGTTTTCCACATCAAATGACGAAGACTGGCGAATTTCAAAGGCTCGTAGGGCTTGCCTTTGAGTGCATGCAGAACCAGAAAAACATTCCATTTAGGCAAAATGGAAGGCTTCTCAACCGTGTTTTGCAACAACTTAAGCAAGTCATGCAACAAAAGATTTGTTGAGAAATCTTGACGTCCACACTGCCTCAGAGTAGTGAAAATGGACGACTGGTGACTTCTCACTGTTTGAACCTTCAGCTGTCATTCTTGGACAAGAGCCAGAAAGTACTCAGCTAAGTCATTAACAGTAGGCGACAAGGGATCCACGTCCCTCTCAGTCGCCCAACGAATCCAAGCGTGCCAGTGACACTGGTAGACCCTCTCTGTAGACTGGCGCTTCGAAGAGGAGACGAGCTCAGCAACCCGTTTAGAAAAGCCTCGGTTTCGGAGGGAAACCCCGACAACTGCCATGCGTGAAGTCGGGAAAACCGCCGATTCGGATGCCACTCTGTCCGACGCAGTCTCTGACTGAGCAGATCGGGTATCAACGGCAACCGCACCAGCTCCTGCACTAAAAGTGACAGGAGCGGAGGAAACCAGGCTTGAGCTGCCCAACTCGGGGCTACGAGCGTGACACGACAAGGTTGCTGTCTGATCTTTGCCAGAACCTTGCCAAGCAGAACTGGAGGGGGAAAGGCGTAAAAATCCAGTCCCGTCCAGTCCATGCTCAACACATCGTACTCCAGTGCCATTCCAGAATCTCCAAAGCCACAAGACTCAATGACAGGGATTTGGTGCCTCCCCACCGATTGAGGTACGCAACAACCGACGTGTTGTCCGACCTCAACAAAATTCGACGATGTCGATTAACAGTCCTGAAATGGAGACAAGCGCGACACACTGCTTCCATCTCCAACTGGTTGATGTGACGACTCCTCTCTGAAGGAGTCCACACCCCTGACAGATGTTGATCCAAAAGGTGTGCACCGAACCCCTCGAGGGAAGCATCGGTAAACAGGACCAACTCTGGAGAAAGTGGGTGTAAAGGAACGGCCTGGGACATACACTTGTCCACTAGACACTCTTGGATCGGAAGAATGAACCAAGGCCCAAATGGTATCATCAAATCCCAGCTGAGACCATCCCACACTCGGGTCAAATGCCATTGAAGCGGTCTCTTGAACCGTCTGAACCGCACATTCAGCACCGCCAGCGATTCGAGATGGCCTATCAACACATGGAGCGTGCACTCTGACGCACTTTGCTCCACCAGAAGACATTGCACCAATGTCGTGAAATTGTGAAGTCGGAAGAACGGACGCCTCCAAGGTTGAAAAGCACCCCGAGATAAGTGAAATCCTGCGTTGGCACTAATTCCGACTTGAACCAATTGGGAATAAACCCCAATCGGAGAATCATGTTGATCACGAACTCCACGCCCACGAGACATGCCGTCTGTGACGCCGCCAGAATTAACCAATCGTCCAGGTAATTGTGCATCCGTATACCCAACAGATGTACATGCCCCACCACTGCCTTTACTACCCGAGTAAAGACGTGAGGGCTTGTGGCCAATCCGAACAGCAGAACTTGAAACTCGTAAGCTCTGCCGTCGTAGAGGAACCGCAAGTACTTCCAAAAATCCCGATGGATTGGAAGATGCAGGTAAGAGTCCTTCAAATCGATGGACGCTGCCCATTCCCCCACCTGAAGCAAAGCGCGAACAGACTGAACCGTCTCCATCTTCATAGATGGAATAACGACGTAAGAATTCAGCGGCTTCAGGTTTAGAATTGGTCGCCATTCGCCATTCTTCTTCTGGGTGAAACCGGCCTCGGTGGTGTCATGGCAGGCCATCGGTCTACAGGCTGGTAGGTACTGGGTTCGAATCCCAGTCGAGGCATGGAATTTTTAATCCAGATACTGACTCCAAACCCTGAGTGAGTGCTCCGCAAGGCTCAATGGGTAGGTGTAAACCACTTGCACCGACCAGTGATCCATAACTGGTTCAACAAAGGCCATGGTTTGTGCTATCCTGCCTGTGGGAAGCGCAAATAAAAGATCCCTTGCTGCCTGTCGTAAAAGAGTAGCCTATGTGGCGACAGAGGGTTTCTTCTAAAAAAAAAATCTGTGTGGTCCTTAACCATATGTCTGACGCCATATAACCGTAAATAAAATGTGTTGAGTGCGTCGTTAAATAAAACACTTCTTTCTTTCTGGGTGAAGAACAGATGGGAATAAAATCCCAGAGTGCCCAAATCTACCCCCTGGATGGCTTTCTTGTCGAGAAACTCGACAACCATCTTCTCCACCAGTACTCGTTTGTCGACAGACAGTACTGCAGGTAACTAGGGGGAGGATGTCAATGGAGGGGGTGATGAAAATGGAATTCGGTATCCGTTGCGGACAACCGACAAAACCCATGGGTCCAGATCTGGCAGTTCGCACCAACTTTGAACAAAATGGCGCAATCTGCCCCCCACAGGAAGATCTGCTAACGGAACCTCCGTAAGCAGATGTCGATTGTCTACGCACCCTCATCCCGGCTGCTTCCCACCCCTGGGCGCCTTGCCCCGAGCGGAACCACGAAAACGTGCCGGCTTCCCCCAAAAACGTCCCTATTTCGATGAACCACGGGCATTACCCGACTGCACGCCCGAATCAGACACCACAGGGATCTGATAACTGTCAAGAAAAGTCGATTTCTTAACAGGTGGAGGCTTAAAAGTAGACGCCGCCTGGCGCTTACGACCAGTTCGGGACTGAGCAGCAGGGATGAATTTCGCCGCTTCTTGGTCCATGACCAAGTTAAAATTGGTCCCAAAAAGTAAGGTTTCCCTTACTGAGCGACTACGAAAGTAGGTTTTAACCACACCCGTCGCTCTCAATCCCGTCAGGTAGTGATCCCGATGCAGAAGTAGACTGTTGGCAAAAACACGCCCAGCAAGCTGAGCGACGTGATGAGAGGCTTTAGAAGCTGCCAACAAACAACCCTTAGCCATCGGCGGAAGACCCGTGACTGCTTTATCTAACCCAAATAGGAACGTACCTAAATGGTTATTGACTTGAAAAAGAAGTTTAGATAACCTCTCCAGAGTCTCTAAATCCATGAGTGGCACACTGACATTAGGAGATGGGTGGCAGTCTGCCTTCACCCTAGCAGAAACGACCGCTGGATGTGAAAGGAAGGAAGCTCCCAATGTCTTATACAAAGACGTGGACAAAACCTTCGCCGCAGACAACAGTTTCTCGGTAGCTAACGCTGCCGGAAACTCTTCCACCACCGCCCCCAAAATACGATCGCTACCCGCAATCAAAGCATCAATCTCCGCAAGAGATTCATGCGCCTCGTGCGCTAATGGCAAGCCGAAATCCTGTCGCGGAGCGTCCGTCGCTAAAGGCCGGTTTCCAAACGAAACACCCATGTAAGACTGAACAGCCTCCTCCGACGGAATTGCATCCGCGCACACCAGTCGGACCTGTTCCCGTACAAAACCAAGAACCGCCTGGTAATCATAATCGCCGTCTGACGTACCATCGCCCAAATTGGGAATCTCATCAAGCACCGAACCTGGCGCCGACCCTTCCCCCGAACCACACAATGATTCGGAGGGAAAATCCTCTTCCGAAGAAGAATTTTTTTCAAACGACGCGCCATGCGCTGACCGTAACGGAAATGAAACTGCATGGGCAGGACGATGCGGACCGGCCGAATCTGCAAACTGGTCCAACCCCAGTCTCGCTGGAAACCCCAGCGGTGGAGGGAATGGTGGAGGCGATTCCCCTAGCCAGGCCATGAAATTCTCAAAAAAAGAAACAAAGTCCCCCCGAGTCCGCCCCTGAGGGCGACCCGAAACCATCGGACCCTGAACGAAAGGTTCCGCCCACGCAGTCGAGGGATAATGCCTGGAACCTCTACCCCGATCTGACAGGTCCGGATTGACCATCGGTGTAGACACAGGCGCACCCAAGAAAGCTGCAGTTTCCCTGATCCCTGCCGAAGCAGACAATGGGACTGGTGGTGTCGGTTGAACCGGACCGTCAGGAAATTCGTACACGTACAAATCCTGCACCGAATTCTGAACCCAACGTACCACGTGTGGATTAGCCAACCCAGTTGACGTAGCCACATGCGAACGATCTAAATGTTGATGGCGCTGTACAGGCGCCCCAACAACAGACGCGACGACCACTGGCGTCGCACCCAAAACAACGCCACCCGGCTCCGTGACCGAGACAACGTTGTGAGACTTCACGATTTCGCCAAGTGGCTCGATCACCGAAAGACGCGTTGGCCGAAACAGCGCCCTCGAACGCCACGACCAACCCTGCACCAGAAATCTGGCGAGACTTTATTCTAGAGCTAATCGACCCCTCCACAGAAGGACCGATAACCCTGCCCCCAACAGCAAGATGGGAGTCAGAACTGAGAGACACAGTCATTCCTCCCTCCGACTGATGCCCCCGTTACAACCGTAACAGGCGCCGCCTCCACCGACGGACGCAAAAGCAAATCCCCAGGTGGAACGGAGCCTGACCTGGAAGAAACCTTCCCTGCTTCAGCCGAAGCAGGGAGCAACAGCGCCCCCTCCGCGCCAAGCAGCGCTTCGGGTTTACTGGTATCACCATGAAGATGGCGAAAACAGATGAGGAGGCGCCTTTTTGCCCACCACTTGTCCGCGAGCTCTTTGAACTGGACACCGACTTGCCGACCGACGGCAAATCGGTATGGAGCACGACCCCGGAGGTTGCCACTGTGCTCCGCCCGTCCCGCTCACATCTAATTATCCTCTTACGCTCGGCGTCTTTTGACAGCTTCTTAGCCTTCCCCCACATGGAGGGGGACCAATTTACACAGATATGACACTGGCGTTCAAAACAACAAGAACGACATAACAAATGCTGATCAAACTGGGGCAGTCGTTTAAGACAACCCCCCTTGGCACACACAACCAACCGGTTGGAGCCCGAGGAAGCCATGTCAGACATTAACCCCCTGTGTAAATCACCCAAAAGACCTCGTATGACAGAGTAAAACAAAATTACAAATTAATAAACAATTTAACAATTTGACAAAAATTTTACTACAGAACTCGAACACGACTGCAGAATCAAAAACGAGGATATATGGTCTACCCATGCGCGGGTGTAGGTTATACATCCGGCAAGGGGAGATAATTCTGCAGTGGAGGTTATAACTCAGGGTCGTATAGCATTGTTGTTGTGCTAGTATGGTAAGTTGAATAAGACTATTACCATGTCTATGAACATCAGTACATCATGGCAAACACACTGGATGTACAGATATTGCTATTCTAAACAAGAATAATTGGTAATTTTACCGTAAAATCACTTTTATTTGTAGTGGTCTAATATCCGTGTACAGTAATTCGTGGGTTTGTGGACCACGAGTTTAAGTACACAACAAATGAATGAATGTTTAACGACACCCCAGCACAAAAATACACACTGGCTATTGGGTGTCACAAATGGTAAGTATATGAAAATATTATTTATATAATTATGTAAAACCACAGTGTAAGCAGCTGTGGGGGAAAAGTATCATACAATACATAAATCAAGGTAAGTATATTTTAAAACTTTGCAGAGAACACAACGAAAACATATTATATGTGTACATAGAATACACATTTATCATACTACCTTTTGGTAATGAAGGATCAGGTCAGGTCAGGTCAGGTCAGAGGGTTTACGTGCACATTCAGAACAAGCCGTTGTAGCGCACCCCCGTCAGGACAGGAACAGGGTTGGGGTGGGTGGGAGAGGGGACCACCAGTGCTGGCAAGTACAAGGAAGCACCAGCAGCCCGACCCGAGTTGGTAGTGGGTTAGGGAATGAAGAATTTCACAGTAGTCATTAAAAAGGCTCTGTAGGTTGGAAAGATCTTACAATGGCTGCAAACCCAGGACAGTCGCTTTAACAGATCATATTCCGTCAGTCTCTTAGCTTAACTGCACAACTCATCGTTTAGTGCTCTTCACCTAAGTGGAAAAGATTTTATAACAAACTAAAATGATTAAAATCCTTAAAGATTATATAATTACTTGTACAAAAACAAGAACAACATTTGTTCTTCTTATTCTTTGTCAAGTAATCTTTAAACAATTCAAGCAGGGTTTCTGCCAGAGAGTAAAATGGGTATGGCGCCATACCCAAATATTGTTGCAGATTTGTGTTTTTTTAAATCACTTTTTGACACAATTAATTACTCTTATCATTATTCCATGGTTTTCTTAACTCTAACCCTAAACTTGACCCATTTTCTTTCTTGGGGAGGCCTCCCATACCCCCTGTTGACTGTGCTGGCATTCAATTCTATAGCGCCATACCTAAACATTTCTTTCTAGGGGAGGGCCCCGATACAGTTGACTGTGCTGGCATTCAATTCTATAGCGCCATACCTAAACATTTCTTTCTAGGGGAGGGCCCCGATACAGTTGACTGTGCTGGCATTCAATTCTATAGCGCCATACCTAAACATTTCTTTCTAGGGGAGGGCCCCCATACAGTTGACTGTGCTGGCATTCAATTCTATAGCGCCATACCTAAACATTTCTTTCTAGGGGAGGGCCCCCATACAGTTGACTGTGCTGGCATTCAATTCTATAGCGCCATACCTAAACATTTCTTTCTAGGGGAGGGCCCCCATACAGTTGACTGTGCTGCATTCAATTCTATAGCACCATACCTAAACATTTCTTTCTGGTAGAAACATCGTCAAGGGGTGGGACGTAGCCCAGTGATAAAAAAAAAAGAGAAAAAAAAGTTTGTTTTGTTTAACAACACCACTAGAGCACATTGATTTATTATATGCACCATCCCACAGACAGGATAGCACATACCACAACCTTTAATACACCAGTTGTGGTGTACTGGCTGCAACGAGAAATGGCTCAAATGGGCCCACAGACGAGGATCGATCCCAGACTGACCACACATCAGGCGGACGCTTTTGCCACTGAGCTACGTTCCGCTCCTTGACACCCAAAGAGGCTTGATGCGTGGTCGGTCTAGGATCGATCCCCGTCGGTAGATCCATTAGGCTATTTCTCGCTCCAGCCAGTGCTCCACAACTGGTGTAACAACGGCTGTGGTATGATGTACTATCCTGTCTGTGCGATGGTGCATATAAAAGATCCCTTGCTGCTAATCAAAAAGTGTAGCCCATGAAGTGGCGACAGTGAAATTTCTCTCTCAATATCTGTATGGTCGTTAACAATATATCTGATAAATAAAACCGTAAATAAAATGTGTTGAGTGCGTTGTTAAACAAAACATTTCTTTCCTTCCCAAAGAGTCTGGCAATGCGACAGCGTACTCACAGTGGGTTGAAAGGAAGAGTCCTGGACAGAGTCCTGAAACATGACGTCCTGCGAGTTCCGCTCGGTCTCACGCACCTGTTGGTCTCGGTGACACAGGTGTAAAAACACCAACTCCAGGCTCTGCAAGTTGACGTTACATCATCATCTACAGTTCGTCACACACGGAATGCCTTTTTAAATACTATGAAACTTACTACAAGTTATTTATTTGTGAGCCGACTGATCTGTAAATTGCACTCAAAAATATATAAAAAAATTCATTTCCAAAACACATTTACTTTTCTTCTTACGTCAAAGAAAACCAATTATTTACAAAAAACAATTTTGTAGGGTACGGACTATAAGTTCCTTTAGAACCAATGAACATTTTCTAAATCAAATAGCAATTTTTTTTTTAATCTCATAACTTACACATAATATCCATGTCATAAACCCATTTGATATTTACCATTATTAAAAACCAAAAATGATCAAATAATGTCATATCCCCATTTGATATTTATCATTATTAAAAACCAAAAATGAGTCATCAATGTCATAAACCCATCTGATGTTTACCATTATTAAAAACCAAAAATGAGCCATCACTGTCATAAACCCATGTGATGTTTACTATTATTAAAACCAAAAATGAGCCATCACTGTCATAAACCCATCTGATCTTTACCATTATTAAAACCAAAAATGAACCATCACTGTCATAAACCCATATGATGTTTACCATTATTAAAAACTAAAAATGAGTCATCACTGTCATAAACCCATGTGATGTTTACCATTATTAAAACCAAAAATGAGCCATCACTGTCATAAATCCATTTGATATTTACCATTATTAAAAACCCAAAATGAGCCATCACTGTCATAAACCCATTTGATGTTTATCATTATTAAAAACCCAAAATGAGCCATCACTGTCATAAACCCATCTGATATTTACCATTATTAAAACCAAAAATGAACCATCACTGTCATAAACCCATCTGATGTTTACCATTATTAAAAACCAAAAATGAGCCATCACTGTCATAAACCCATTTGATGTTTACCATTATTAAAAACCAAACCAAAAATGAGCCATCACTGTCATAAACCCATGTGATATTTACCATTATTAAAAACCAAAAATGAGCCATCACTGTCATAAACCCATCTGATGTTTACCATTATTAAAAACCAAAAATGAGCCATCACTGTCATAAACCCATCTGATATTTACCATTGTTAAAACCAAAATGAACCATCACTGTCATAAACCCATCTGTTTACCATTATTAAAAACCAAAAATAAGCCATCACTGTCATAAACCCATTTGATGTTTACCATTATTAAAAACCAAACCAAAAATAAGCCATCACTGTCATAAACCCATGTGATGTTTACCATTATTAAAAACCAAAAATGAGCCATCACTGTCATAAACCCATTTGATGTTTACCATTATTAAAAACAAAAAATGATTCCTACAACTGACGATCATAATTTTACCCATCAAAGGCAAAACAAACACCCAAAAATCAAATGACATTACATTTTTACCCTGAAAACTTATAGTACCCTCTGGTTGGACTGGTAGGGGACTAAAAAAAAGAGTAAACAACATCCATATCAGATGAGTGATCAAACCACAGAACCATATTGGGAAGATGTGTGATAAATTAGAAACAGAACTATATTGCAAAAAATTAGAAATAGTTGTATGCTTGTAAACCACAGAACAATATTGCGAAGACATGTGACAAATTAAAACCAGTCTTACGTTTATTTTTAACTTGTGCATCAAAGTCTCTGGTTTATCCTCAGCCAATAAACGACCGTCTCGCATCAAACCAACCTGTACAAAGCAAAATAAACACATTATCAGGGCTTTCAACAAACGACCGTCTCGCATCAAACCGACCTGTACAAAGCAAAATAAACACATTATCAGGGTTTTCAACAAACGACCGTCTCGCATCAAACCAACCTGTACAAAGCAAAATAAACACATTATCAGGGCTTTCAACAAACGACCGTCTCGCATCAAACCAACCTGTACAAAGCAAAATAAACACATTATCAGGGCTTTCAACAAACGACCGTCTCGCATCAAACCAACCTGTACAAAGCAAAATAAACACATTATCAGCAAAATAAACACATTATCAGGGCTTTCAACAAACGACCGTCTCGCATCAAACCAACCTGTACAAAGCAAAATAAACACATTATCAGGGCTTTCAACAAACGACCGTCTCGCATCAAACCGACCTGTACAAAGCAAAATAAACACATTATCAGGGCTTTCAACAAACGACCGTCTCGCATCAAACCAACCTGTACAAAGCAAAATAAACACATTATCAGGGCTTTGAACAAACGACCGTCTCGCATCAAACCAACCTGTACAAAGCAAAATAAACACATTATCAGGGCTTTCAACAAAACAAACAAAGGGGGCAGGACGTAACCCACTGGTTAAGCATTTTGCTTGATGTGCAGTCAGTCTAGGATCGATCCCTATTGACAGACACAGACAGACAGACAATCACACAGAAGAAACCTATAGTCACCCCCCGTTGGACTGGTAAGGAACTGAAAATGTCCTTGATATTCTCTTTAACATAGCCCAGTGGTAAAGTGTTCGCTGGATGTGCGGTCGGTTTGAAATCGATCGCCGTTGGTGGGTCTATGACTGGTATATAAAAGACTGTGGTATGTGCTGTCCTGTCTGTAGGATGGTGCATATAAAAGATCCATTGCTACTAATGGAAACATGTAGCAGGTTTTCTTTCTAAGACTATATTTCAAAATTACCAAATGTTACACATCCAACAGCCGATGATTAATAAATTACCAAATGTTACACATCCAACAGCCGAAGATTAATAAATTACCAAATGTTACACATCCAACAGCCGATGATTAATAAATCAGTGGTGTTGTTAAACAAAACAAACTTTACTGTTTTAAATTTAAAGGAGCTTAATGAGATTTAAAGGAGCTTAATGAGATTTAAAGGAGCTTAATGAGATTTAGAGGAGCTTAATGAGATTTAAAGGAGCTTAATGAGATTTTTAAAAATGAAACTGAGTAAGCACAATTTTGTGTAAAAAGATGTTAAAATCCTCAAAGTCAAAGCCATGGTCTTCAAGTCACATTTGAGAAAAGACAAGAAAAAGAGTCTAGTCTAGAGCCACTAGAACATATGGTCAAACATATGGTCATTCTGACACTGTTTTTATCTTATCATCGGCTATTGGACGTCAAACATATGGTCATTCTGACACTGTTTTTATCTTATCATCGGCTATTGGACGTCAAACATATGGTCATTCTGACACTGTTTTTATCTTATCATCGGCTATTGGACGTCAAACATATGGTCATTCTGACACTGTTTTTATCTTATCATCGGCTATTGGACGTCAAACATATGGTCATTCTGACACTGTTTTTATCTTATCATCGGCTATTGGACGTCAAACATATGGTCATTCTGACACTGTTTTTAGAGGAAACCCGCTGTCGCCACATAGGCTACTCTTTTATGACAGGCAGCAAGGGATCTTTTATTTGCGCTTCCCACAGGCAGGATAGCACAAACCATGGCCAGTGCAAGTGGATTACACCTACCCATTGAGCCTTGTGGAGCACTCACTCAGGGTTTGGAGTCGGTATCTGGATTAAAAATCCCATGCCTCGACTGGGATCCGAACCCAGTACCTACCAGCCTGTAGACTGATGCCTAACCATAACCATTTGAGAAATAAAACCCTGGATATAGACTTCAAAACAAATGTTGATGGAAAAATGCCACACAGACAAAACACCAGACAAATCAGTATTAGAAATGCTCCACTGACGAATGTCAACGTAGAGGTAAAATTTATATTTAAATCTTTTAAATTTACAATTCTAGGATAAAACTTTCACATTTTCAATTTAAATTTTAAAAACATTTAATAAAAAATCAAAGTTTGTGAAAGGTGCCACAGAAGATCATTGCACCAAGTTTGAGAAGAATTAAATTAAAACTGTAGGAGAAGATGGATCTTCAAAAGAAAGCTTGACGGATGAACAGACAGAAGCTGGACCAATCGGTATTAGAAAAGCTTCGCTGATGAATGTCATAGTGGAGTAAAAAGATATTAAACAGTTATTAAATGTAAAATTAGCAATTTGTAGGGTCTATGCTAATGAACAAGAAACTGTGTGCACAGTGAATATAACTCAAATCCTTCTTTTACATCAAATCATAACCCAGTGTAACTGATTGTGTAACTGAAAGTTGATTGGTTGGTGCAAACAGATTATAACTGATTAATTGATGATGAAATTCAAATGAATTCCAAACACAAACAACTGATGAAAGCTGTGTTATTCTGCTGAAACAACAGGAAGGCAGGAAATGCTTTATTTAACGGCGTCAAACATTTGGTTAAGGACCACACAGATACTGAGAAAGGAAACCCACTGTCACCACTTCATGGGTTACTCTTTTCGATTAGCAGCAAGGGATCTTTTATATGCACCATCCCACACAGGATATTACATACGACAGCCTTTTTTACACCAGCTGTGGAGCACTGGCTGGAACGAGAAATAGCCCAATGGGTCCACCGACGGGGATCGATCCTAGACTGACCGTGCATCAAGCGAACACTTTACCACTGGGCTACGTCCCACCCCATTTGAATAACAATAAAATAGAGTGAAACAAGAATCTGTGACATTGAAAAAGGGAAATACACTTACAGAGTGGACTGGAGCTCGTATCCATTAACCATAACCTCTCATGTGTATGGGTTTTTAGAAATATACAAAAAATGCATTTTGTTGAATAAAAAACACCAAGGATGACCAAAAACACTTCTGACGTATGGGAATGGATAATGTAAACAATAAACTCTAAGTACTGTTGGATTTCAATTATGAAAAATACTTTAAAGTCATTGCAAGCAATCATGGTCCCAGACACTTATTCTCTCCAAAACAAAACGATGATAACACACACAATTGGCCTGCCGTGCTTCCTCTATGTAATGAGTAATGTCTGATTATATTATATGTGTGTGATATAACGGTGATGACTCACACAATTGGCCTGCCGTGCTTCCTCTATGTAATGAGTAATGTCTGATTATATTATATGTGTGTGATATAACAGTGATGACTCACACAATTGGCCTGCCGTGCTTCCTCTATGTAATGAGTAATGTCTGATTATATTATATGTGTGTGATATAACAGTGATGACTCACACAATTGGCCTGCCGTGCTTCCTCTATGTAATGAGTAATGTCTGATTATATTATACATGTGTGTGATATAACGGTGATGACTCACACAATTGGCCTGCCGTGCTTCCTCTGTGTAATGAGTAATGTCTGATTATATTACATGTGTGTGATATAACAGTGATGACTCACACAAGTGGCCTGCCGTGCTTCCTCTATGTAATGAGTAATGTCTGATTATATTATACATGTATGTGTGTGATATAACAGTGATGACTCACACAATTGGCCTGCCATGCTTCCTCTATGTAATGAGTAATGTCTGATTATATTATATGTGTGTGATATAACGGTGATGACTCACACAATTGGCCTGCCGTGCTTCCTCTATGTAATGAGTAATGTCTGATTATATTATATGTGTGTGATATAACAGTGATGACTCACACAATTGGCCTGCCGTGCTTCCTCTATGTAATGAGTAATGTCTGATTATATTATACATGTATGTGTGTGATATAACAGTGATGACTCACACAATTGGCCTGCTGTGCTTCCTCTATGTAATGAGTAATGTCTGATTATATTATATGTGTGTGATATAACGGTGATAACTCACACAATTGGTCTGCCGCACTTCCTCTGTGTAATGAGTAATGTCTGATTATATTATATGTGTGATATAACAGTGATGACTCACACAGCTGGTCTGCCGCACTTCCTCTGTGTAATGAGTAATGTCTGATTATATTATATGTGTGATATAACAGTGATGACTCACACAGCTGGCCTGCCGTGCTTCCTCTGTGTAATGAGTAATGTCTGATTATATTATATGTGTGATATAACAGTGATGACTCACACAGCTGGCCTGCCGCACTTCCTCTGTGTAATGAGTAATGTCTGATTTTATTATATGTGTGATATAACAGTGATGACTCACACAGCTGGCCTGCCGTGCTTCCTCTGTGTAATGAGTAATGTCTGATTATATTATATGTGTGTGATATAACAGTGATGACTCACACAGTTGGCCTGTCGCGCTTCCTCTATGTAATGAGTGATGTCTGATTATATTATATGTGTGTGATATAACAGTGATGACTCACACAGTTGGCCTGCTGTGCTTCCTCTATGTAATGAGTAATGTCTGATTATATTATATGTGTGATATAACGGTGATAACTCACACAATTGGTCTGCCGCGCTTCCTCTGTGTAATGAGTAATGTCTGATTATATTATATGTGTGTGATATAACAGTGATGACTCACACAGTTGGCCTGCTGTGCTTCCTCTATGTAATGAGTAATGTCTGATTATATGTCTGTGATGTAACGGTGATGACTCACACAATTGGTCTGTCGCGCTTCCTCTATGTAATGAGTAATGTCTGATTATATGTGTGATGTAACGGTGATGACTCACACAATTGGTCTGCCATGCTTCCTCTATGTAATGAGTAATGTCTGATTATATGTCTGTGATGTAACGGTGATGACTCACACAATTGGCCTGCCGTGCTTCCTCTATGTAATGAGTAATGTCTGATTATATTATATGTGTGTGATATAAAGGTGATGACTCACACAATTGGTCTGTCGCGCTTCCTCTATGTAATGAGTAATGTCAGATTATATGTCTATGATATAACGGTGATGACTCACACAATTGGCCTGCCATGCTTCCTCTATGTAATGAGTAATGTGTGAGTATATTTGATGTGTGTGATATAATGGTGATGACTCACACAATTGGCCTACCATGCTTCCTCTATATAATGAGTAATGTCTGATTATATTATATGTGTGTGATATAACAGTGATGACTCACACAACTGGCCTGCCGAGCTTCCTCTATGTAATGAGTGGTGATGATAATCGTCGTCCTCGTCATGTTCTGGGCAATTTGCAACAGATGCTCCCAAATCCTGAGAATAAACCCAAACAAACATCAGTGAACATGACAGTCAAGTGAAAATTAATTTGTTGATTTTTGTACGTGTATGTAGGTGCATGAAC
Source organism: Gigantopelta aegis (assembly GCF_016097555.1). Taxonomy (NCBI): domain Eukaryota; kingdom Metazoa; phylum Mollusca; class Gastropoda; order Neomphalida; family Peltospiridae; genus Gigantopelta; species Gigantopelta aegis. The sequence goes on from NC_054710.1 coordinate 47,173,652, forward strand.
AAGAAATTGTGCAAGGGGCAAGGTCTGTACTGTGGCGAGTGAATATTTTAGTAGTGAGTAGGGGTTGAGTCATGTGAGTGGTGGGAGTATATGTGTGTGTGAGTGGTGAGAGTGTATGTATATGTGTGTGTGAGTGGTGAGTGTATGTGTGTGTGAGTGGTGAGTGTATGTGTATGTATGTGTGAGAGTGTATGTGTATGTGTGTGTGTGAGTGGTGAGAGTGTATGTGTATGTGTGAGTGGTGAGAGGGTATGTGTATATGTGTGTGAGAGTGGTGAGAGTGTATGTGTATGTGTGTGTGAGAGTGATGAGAATGTATATGTATGAGTGAGAGTGATGCGAGTGTATGTGTATGTGTGAGAGTGTATGTGTATGTGTGTGTGAGTGGTGAGTGTGAGTGTATGTGTGTGTGTGTATGTGTGTGTGAGTGGTGAGAGTATGTGTGTGTGAGATTGTATGTGTGCGAGTGGTGAGAGTATGTGTATGTGTGTGTGAGTGTATGTGTGTGTATGCGAGTGTATGTGTATGTGTGTGTGAGAGTGATGAGAATGTATGTGTATGTGTGTGTGAGAGTGATGCGAGTGTATGTGTATGTGTGAGGGTGTATGTGTGTGTGTGAGTGGTGAGAGTGTATGTGTATGTGAGTGTATGTGTGTGTGTGAGTGTATGTGTGTGTGAGTGGTGAGAGTATGTGTGTGTGAGATTGTATGTGTGTGCGAGTGGTGAGAGTATGTGTATGTGTGTGTGAGAGTGTATGTGTATGTGAGTGTATGTGTATGTGTGTGTGAGAGTGATGAGAATGTATGTGTATGTGTGTGTGAGAGTGTATGTGTATGTGTGTGTGAGAGTGTATGTGTATGTGTGTGTGAGAGTATGTGTGTGAGAGTGTATGTGTATGTGTATGTAAGAGTGGTGAGAGTCTGTATATGTGTATGTGTGTGTGAGAGTGGTGAATGTATGTGTATTTGTGTGTGAGAGTGTATGTGTATGTGTGTGAGAGTGTATGTGTATGTGTGTGAGAGTGGTGAGTGTATGTGTATGTGTGTGAGAGTGTATGTGTATGTGTGAGAGTGTATGTGTATGTGTGTGTGAGAGTGTATGTGTGTGTGTGTGAGAGTGTATGTGTATGTGTGTGTGTGAGAGTGTATGTGTATGTGTGTGTGTGAGAGTGTATGTGTGTGAGAGTGTATGTGCATGTGTGTGTGTGAGAGTGTATGTGTATGTGTGTGTGTGAGAGTGTATGTGTGTGTGAGAGTGTATGTGTATGTGTGTGTGAGAGTGGTGAGAGTATGTGTATGTGTGTGTGAGAGTGGTGAGAGTGTAGTATGTGTGTATGTGCGCGAGCATATATGTGCAGTGTTCTCGCTGGGTGAAAATTAAATGAAATACAAGCAGACTCGTCTTTTAATTGAACCGAAGCTATTATCGGTCTGACATTCACAGGCAATTCCGGTTTTGCTGAACTAATATTTTTATTCTGATCACTTGATAAATTTGGCACCCAATAAGTGAGGGTTTTTTCAATCGGAGATTGCCGAATTCATGAAAAATAAAAATGTTTTCATTGCTCAAATAAAATATAACTTGTATTGTGTGTATTAAACATACAAATGGATACAGGTATGGGACAAAATAGAGGCTATTAAAAATACTGTTAAATTACATTACTGTAACTTTCGTAAATATTTCGTCAATGGCTTTTTCGTACACAATGTGCCTTGTTTCCTTTGATGTCCAGTGTGCAGACTGATTGTTGTTTTTGTTTGTGTGTGGAAAAAAATGTGCATTTGGAAATAGCGGAGATAGGTGCTGTAAAATATAGTAGGGTGCTGGAAAATAAAGAGGGGTGCAGAAAAATGCAATAGTGGGATGGGCTGTCCCACTTAAATGGAGCAGTGAGAACACTGGTGTGTTTGTGTGGCGTCTGTGTGTGTTTGTGTGGCATCTGTGTGTGTTTGTGTGGCGTCTGTGTGTGTTTGTGTGTGTTTATGTGGTGTCTGTGTGTGTTGTGTGTGGTGTCTGTGTGTGTTTGTGTTGTCTGTGTGTGTTTGTGTGGTGTCTGTATGTGTTTATGTCTGTGTAACCCTCTACATTTGTCCATTAGCAGCACGGGATCGTTAACATGCACTTTCCTACAGACGACAGCACATACCACAGCCAGTGATGGGGTACTAATTGGGATGAGGAAACGACTCCAATATGTCTACTGAGTGTATGATCCCAGGACCCAAACACCCAAGGCGAGCACTCTACCGACTGAGCTAAATCTCCCCCCAACCCCTGTTTACTTTTCTCTCAGAACAGGATCCACGCCAATGGTTGGCTCATCGAGAATCAACAGTTCGACTGAGCTAAATCTCCCCCCCACCCCCCCGTTTACTTTTCTTTCAGAACAGGATCCACGCCAACGGTTGGCTCATCGAGAATCAACAGTTCGACTGAGCTAAATCTTCCCCCCACCCCCGTTTACTTTTCTCTCAGAACAGGATCCACGCCAACGGTTGGCTCATCAAGAATCAACAGTTCCGGCTCCTGCAGAAGAGCTGAAGCCAATGAAACGCGGCGTTTTTGACCTCCACTGCAAATAAATAAATAAAAACATATTAGGTATTCATTGCAAGGAAAAAAACAAAGAGGTGGAGAAAACTTGGTCTTTTTTAGATACATTATGTGTCCTCAAACAAGTGCATCCCCCACCCCCCATACGGTTAGTAGTCTGGTACGAACATCCCAAAAGCCAATTGGATGGACTAAATTCTTCTACTGTATGCTCCTTCTAGTTCTGGACACGTGACTGTAACTTCCTTCTTTTTTCCTTCGCTGTTTGGTTCGGACGTCTTTTTATTAGGCTTTTGGGATGTTCGGACCAAACTACTAGCTGTAGGTGGGGGAGGGGAGTGCACTTGCTTGAGGACAGGTAAAGTGGAAAATAAATTTGTTTTGTTTAATGACACCACTAGAACACATAGATTTATTAACCATCAGCTATTGGATGTTGAATATTTGGTAATTTTGACATATAGTCTTAGAGAGGAAACCAGCTACATTTTTCCATTAGTAGCAAGGGATCTTTTATGTGCACCATCCCAGCCCTTGAAATTCGGACAAGTTTGCTACGGCAGTTAAATGCTGTCGTAAATCAATTTTGCAACAGTACTATGGCTGCAATTTTAAAGAAAAGATTAATGCTGTCAAAATTATTCATCTATGATCCACTGCAGTAATAATATGCTAAAAAATGACATCTCAACATTACTTTAGTACGCTTCTATACCGGAATAAACCGATTTATCTTAATTGAGGAAAAATTGGGCCACACTAGATTATAAATGCTTTTTTCTGGGATCTGTAATTGGACAGAGTTCAGAGAAAAATGCCTACAGACTTTTCACCACTCTCAGATTTGCGAAGGCAATGAAATGCTGTCGAAAATCAATTTTGCGATAGCTTTTGTGACAGCATTGCTGATTGCTGTCGCAAATTTCGAGGACTGCCATCCCACAGACAGGATAGCACACACCATGGCATGATGCACTGGCTGGAACGAGACAGCCCAATTGGCCCACTGATGAAGACTGATCCCAAACTGACAGCACATCAAACGTGCGCTTTAATCCTGGGTTACGTCCCGCCCCCTCATTGCAAGGAAAAACCATTCAGCCACTACATGTATGTGCCCCATCTACCGTCACATCCCCAGAAAAACCATTCAGCCACTACATGTATGTGCCCCATCTACCGTCACATCCCCAGAAAAACCATTCAGCCACTACATGTATGTGCTCCATCTACCGTCACATCCCCAGAAAAACCATTCAGCCACTACGCGTATGTGCCCCATCTACCGTCACATCCCCAGAAAAACCATTCAGCCACTACGCGTATGTGCCCCATCTACCGTCACATCCCCAGAAAAACCATTCAGCCAGTACGCGTATGTGCCCCATCTACCGTCACATCCCCAGAAAAACCATTCAGCCAGTACGCGTATGTGCCCCATCTACCGTCACATCCCCAGAAAAACCATTCAGCCAGTACGCGTATGTGCCCCATCTACCGTCACATCCCCAGAAAAACCATTCAGCCAGTACGCGTATGTGCCCCATCTACCGTCACATCCCCAGAAAAACCATTCAGCCAGTACGCGTATGTGCCCCATCTACCGTCACATCCCCAGAAAAACCATTCAGCCAGTACGCGTATGTGCCCCATCTACCGTCACATCCCCAGAAAAACCATTCAGCCAGTACGCGTATGTGCCCCATCTACCGTCACATCCCCAGAAAAACCATTCAGCCAGTACATGTATGTGCCCCATCTACCGTCACATCCCCAGAAAAACCATTCAGCCAGTACGCGTATGTGCCCCATCTACCGTCACATCCCCAGAAAAACCATTCAGCCAGTACGCGTATGTGCCCCATCTACCGTCACATCCCCAGAAAAACCATTCAGCCACTACACGTATGTGCCCCATCTACCGTCACATTCAGCCAGTACACGTATGTGCCCCATCTACCGTCACATTCAGCCACTACATGTATGTGCCCCATCTACCGTCACATCCAGCCACTACATGTATGTGCCCCATCTACCGTCACATCCAGCCAGTACATGTATGTGCCCCATCTACCATCACATTTAGCCACAACATGTATGTGCCCCATCTACCGTCACATCCAGCCACTACATGTATGTGCCCCACCTACCGTCACATTCAGCCACTACATGTATGTGCCCCATCTACGGTCACATTCAGCCACTACATGTATGTGCCCCATCTACCGTCACATTCAGCCACTACATGTATGTGCCCCATCTACCGTCACATTCAGCCACTACATGTATGTGCCCCATCTACCGTCACATTCAGCCACTACATGTATGTGTCCCATCTACCGTCACATCCCCAGAAAAACCATTCAGCCACTACATGTATGTGTCCCATCTACCGTCACATTCAGCCAGTACACGTATGTGCCCCATCTACCGTCACATTCAGCCACTACATGTATGTGCCCCATCTACCGTCACATCCAGCCAGTACACGTATGTGCCCCATCTACCGTCACATTCAGCCACTACATGTATGTGCCCCATCTACCGTCACATCCAACCACTACATGTATGTGCCCCATCTACCGTCACATCCAGCCACTACATGTATGTGCCCCATCTACCGTCACATTCAGGTACTACATGTATGTGCCCCATCTACCGTCACATTCAGCCACTACATGTATGTGCCCCATCTACCGTCACATTCAGCCACTACATGTATGTGCCCCATCTACCGTCACATTCAGCCACTACATGTATGTGTCCCATCTACCGTCACATCCAGCCAGTACATGTATGTGCCCCATCTACCGTCACATCCAGCCAGTACATGTATGTGCCCCATCTACCGTCACATTCAGCCACTACATGTATGTGTCCCATCTACCGTCATATCCCCAGAAAAACCATTCAGCCACTACATGTATGTGTCCCATCTACCGTCACATTCAGCCAGTACACGTATGTGCCCCATCTACCGTCACATTCAGCCACTACATGTATGTGCCCCATCTACCGTCACATCCAGCCAGTACATGTATGTGCCCCATCTACCGTCACATTCAGCCACTACATGTATGTGCCCCATCTACCGTCACATTCAGCCACTACATGTATGTGCCCCATCTACCGTCACATTCAGCCACTACATGTATGTGTCCCATCTACCGTCACATCCCCAGAAAAACCATTCAGCCACTACATGTATGTGTCCCATCTACCGTCACATTCAGCCAGTACACGTATGTGCCCCATCTACATCCCCAGAAAAACATTCAGCCACTACATGTATGTGCCCCATCTACCGTCACATCCAGCCAGTACATGTATGTGCCCCATCTACCGTCACATTCAGCCACTACATGTATGTGCCCCATCTACCGTCACATTCCCAGCCACAACACATGTATGTGCCCCATCTACCGTCACATTCAGCCACTACATGTATGTGCCCCATCTACCGTCACATTCAGCCACTACATGTATGTGCCCCATCTACCGTCACATTCAGCCACTACATGTATGTGCCCCATCTACCGTCACATTCAGCCACTACATGTATGTGCCCCATCTACCGTCACATTCAGCCACTACATGTATGTGCCCCATCTACCGTCACATTCATTCAGCCACTACATGTATGTGCCCCATCTACCGTCACATTCAGCCACTACATGTATGTGCCCCATCTACCGTCACATTCAGCCACTACATGTATGTGCCCCATCTACCGTCACATCCCCAGAAAAACCATTCAGCCACTACATGTATGTGCCCCATCTACCGTCACATCCCCAGAAAAACCATTCAGCCACTACATGTATGTGCCCCATCTACCGTCACATTCAGCCACTACATGTATGTGCCCCATCTACCGTCACATCCCCAGAAAAACCATTCAGCCACTACATGTATGTGCCCCATCTACCGTCACATTCCCAGCCACTACACTACATGTATGTGCCCCATCTACCGTCACATCCCCAGAAAAACCATTCAGCCACTACATGTATGTGCCCCATCTACCGTCACATTCAGCCACTACATGTATGTGCCCCATCTACCGTCACATTCAGCCACTACATGTATGTGCCCCATCTACCGTCACATTCAGCCACTACACGTATGTGCCCCGTCTACCGTCACATTCAGCCACTACACGTATGTGCCCCATCTACCATCACATTCAGCCACTACACGTATGTGCCCCGTCTACCGTCACATTCAGCCACTACACATATGTGCCCCGTCTACCGTCACATTCAGCCACTACACGTATGTGCCCCGTCTACCGTCACATTCAGCCACTACACGTATGTGCCCCGTCTACCGTCATTCAGCCACTACACGTATGTGCCCCGTCTACCGTCACATTCAGCCACTACACGTATGTGCCCCGTCTACCGTCACATTCAGCCACTACACGTATGTGCCCCGTCTACCGTCACATTCAGCCACTACACGTATGTGCCCCGTCTACCGTCACATTCAGCCACTACACGTATGTGCCCCGTCTACCGTCACATTCAGCCACTACACGTATGTGCCCCATCTACCATCACATTCAGCCACTACACGTATGTGCCCCGTCTACCGTCACATTCAGCCACTACACGTATGTGCCCCGTCTACCGTCACATTCAGCCACTACACGTATGTGCCCCGTCTACCGTCACATTCAGCCACTACACGTATGTGCCCCGTCTACGTCACATTCAGCCACTACACGTATGTGCCCCGTCTACCGTCACATCCAGCCACTACACGTATGTGCCCCGTCTACCGTCACATCCAGCCACTACACGTATGTGCCCCGTCTACCGTCACATCCAGCCACTACACGTATGTGCCCCGTCTACCGTCACATCCAGCCACTACACGTATGTGCCCCGTCTACCGTCACATCCAGCCACTACACGTATGTGCCCCGTCTACCGTCACATCCAGCCACTACACGTATGTGCCCCGTCTACCGTCACATCCAGCCACTACACATATGTGCCCCATCTACCGTCACATTCAGAAAAACAGATATAAGGAAAGTGGTATAAGATTATATGGCATCGGACACGTGGTTAAGGACCACACAGATAATAAGAGAGGAAACCTGATGCAGAACTGCAATGAACATCTTTTATATGCAGGATCCCGTAGACAGGATATTCTTGCCCACTGGACAGGGTTATCCAGCTTTTGCATGGTGCTACAAAAATCTGTCTGACCCTAGGGCTAGATAAATCTGTCCGACCCGAAGGCTACATGATTTCTACATACGATAATTCATGTTTTACGACTATTGACGTCATAACTCGTGTTTTTCAGAATTCTGTTTGCCATTTGACATTGTATCATTGTTTTAAAAATATTTAAACAAATTAATATTTTCAACTTTATATTTATTGGAAAGTTGTCAGATATTTGTCGCTGCATAATGTGGACTATATTTTCGAATGATTAAAGGAGTTTGTAGGTGAAATGTTTATGAATCATTCTACAATAAACAAATTGTAGCTTACAAAATTAATGTTTTTTTACTGGGATCATATGGGCAAGAAAAAAAATCAATCACCGTTGTGACGTATAGATAAGGCAATTCCAACCCTTGGGGCAAAATATTTTGTCCCTCGGGTTGGAATTGCCTCATTTGTACCTCACAACGGTGATCGATTCTATTAATCTGTACCTCACAACGGTGATAGATTCTATTAACCTGTACCTCACAACGGTGATAGATTCTATTAACCTGTACCTCACAAAGATGATCGATTCTATTAACCTGTACCTCACAACGGTGATAGATTCTATTAACCTGTACCTCACAAAGATGATCGATTCTATTAACCTGTACCTCACAAAGATGATCGATTCTATTAACCTGTACCTCACAACGGCGATAGATTCTATTAACCTGTACCTCACAACGGCGATAGATTCTATTAACCTGTACCTCACAACGGTGATAGGTTCTATTAACCTGTACCTCACAACGGTGATAGATTCTATTAACCTGTACCTCACAACGGTGATACATTCTATTAACCTGTACCTCACAACGGTGATAGATTCTATTAATCTATACCTCACAACAGTGATAGATTCTATTAGTATGTGTAGTGGAGCCTCAATAATGAGAAGTGAGAACTAGTGATGGGTATTGGCAACATGCTCGTATTGCGATATACTGCGATACAGGAACCTGAATTGTGATACATACTTAAATATTGCGAAGACCAATTCTCAATTATCAGAAATTATAAAGTGCTCTAATTCCATATACATTTTAATATACATAATAAAATGATACACCAAGATTCGTTCTGAACGAGTGAAGCTATTGTTTCTTTTCTTAAACTAATGGAGTCCAAGACCTCAACATCAAAGTTAAAGTTTGTTTTATTTAACGATACCACTAGAGCACATTTATTTATCAATCATCAGATATTGGATATCAAACATTTGGTAATATTGACATTTAGTCTTAGAGGAAACCCTCTACATTTTTCAGTTAGCAGCAAGGGATCTTTTATGTGCACAGACAGAATAGCACATACCACGGCTGTTGATATACTAGTCATGGTACAGTGGCTGGAACGACACATAGCCCAATGGGCGCACCGACGAAGCTAGACCTCAGATCGACAGCGAGTGTTTTATCACTGGGCTATGCCTGCAATGACTGGACTCACTTAAAGCCTAGACTGAAAGTTTCGTCAGCACGGTGCATGGATTGTGCTGAATGCACTAAATGCAGTAAAAAGAAAAAGTGAATTCCCCATTTAAAAGTTCCAGTCCAGATTGCACATATGTGCGATACAGGATAAATTTATTACATGGTTTCAAAAGGCCTTTATCACTATAGTAAGATTGAATAGGTATGTAATAAAAAGCTGGACGGAGGAACCGGCCGAGGTCGACACCTGTGCCCAGGACACAATAAACACTCTGACCTGACCTGATTAGGAAAAATGAAGCGGATTTTTCTGATGACTACGTCAGAATGACCAAATGTTTGACATCTAATAGCCTTCACTGATCACTGAACCCGCGGTCATGTGTTTGCAAACAGAGGTGCGGTCATTTACAAACACCTGTCAACCTCCTGATAATTTTTTATTTGTTTATTTTTTTTTTTTAAAGATTTATTGTCCACAGATCATAGGCAGTGAATAGGTTGGGGAGCCATATTCACTGCCCTACAACATACACACCTCACAGTAACGAGACCTATTAACAGGCCTTGACCTTAACGTTTTTCAGTGGTAGCCCACTGGGCTACTAAGTTATGAAATCTGGTAGCCCTCAGTAAAAATCGATAGCCCCATAATTTTAATAAATTAAAAAAAGAGACAGCAAAAAGCAAAATCATTTATTTTTATTGAAACATGTTGCTTTAGTTTTTTGTTTTTTTTAGGTTTTAAGCATCTTGTTAATTGCAGAGTAACTGGATGTGCAAAAAAAGTTGAGTAGCCCGGCAGACTATCGGTTTTAGATATCTGGAAGCCCGAGAGAGAAATTGGTAGCCAAAACAGCCCGGGCAACTGCTAAGGTAGAGCTCTGCTATAATATATATATAAATTAATGACATTAATACGGTATAATGTCAAGTATAATATATGGTGGTAGGGATAGTAGTGATGGTGATGGTTGAGCCCTGCTGTAACGTATATAAATAATTAATGACATTAATACGGTATAATGTCATGTATAATATAGGGTGGTAGGGATGGTGGTGATGGTGGTGGTCGAGCCCTGCTATAATGTATATAAATAATTAATGACATTAATACGGTATAATGTCATGTATAATATAGGGTGGTAGGGATGGTGGTGATGGTGGTGGTGGTGATGGTCGAGCCCTGCTATAATGTATATAAATAATTAATGACATTAATACGGTATAATGTCATGTATAATATATGGTGGTGGGGATGGTGGTGATGGTGATGATCGAGCTCTGCTATAATGTATATAAATAATTAATGACATTAATACGGTATAATGTCATGTATAATACATGGTGGTGGGGACGGTGGTGATGGTGGTGGTTGAGCCCTGCTATAATGTATATAAATAATTAATCACATTAATACGGTATAATGTCATGTATAATATATAGGGTGGTAGGGATGGTAGTGATGGTGATGGTCGAGCCCTGCTATAATGTATATAATAATTAATAATGTCAGGTATACTATAGGGTGGTAGGGATGTAGTGATGGTGATGGTCGAGCCCTGCTATAATGTATATAAATAATTAATGACGACATTAATACGGTATAATGTCATGTATAATATAGGGTGGTAGGGATGGTGGTGGTGGTGATGGTCGAGCCCTGCTATAATGTATATAAATAATTAATGACATTAATACGGTATAATGTCATGTATAATATAGGGTGGTAGGGATGGTGGTGATGGTGATGGTCGAGCCCTGCTATAATGTATATAAATAATTAATGACATTAATACGGTATAATGTCATGTATAATATAGGGTGGTGGGGATGGTGGTGATGGTGATGGTTGAGCCCTGCTATAATGTATATAAATAATTAATGACATTAATACGGTATAATGTCAGGTATACTATAGGGTGGTAGGGATAGTAGTGATGGTGATGGTCGAGCCCTGCTATAATGTATATAAATAATTAATGACATTAATACGGTATAATGTCATGTATAATATAGGGTGGTAGGGATGGTGGTGATGGTGATGGTTGAGCCCTGCTATAATGTATATAAATAATTAATGACATTAATACGGTATAATGTCATGTATAATATAGGGTGGTGGGGATGGTAGTGATGGTGTTGGTCGAGCCCTGCTGTAACATATATAAATAATTAATGACATTAATACTGTATAATGTCATGTACAATATAGGGTGGTGGGGATGGTAGTGATGGTGTTGGTCGAGCCCTGCTAAATGTATATAAATAATTAATGACATTAATAAGGTATAATGTCATGTATAATATAGGGTGGTAGGGATGGTAGTGATGGTGTTGGTGAGCCCTGCTGTAACATATATAAAATAATTAATGACATAATACGGTATAATGTCATGTATAATATAGGGTGGTACCTGGTAGTGATGGTGTGTGGTCGAGCCCTGCTATAATGTATATAAATAATATAATGTCATGTACATTTAGGGATAGTATGATGGTGATGGTTGAGCCATGTATATAAATAATTAATAATTAATACGGTATAATGTCATGTATAATAGGTGGTAGGGATGGTAGTGATGGTGATGAGAGCCCTGCTGTATATGTATAAATAAATAATGACATTATACGGTATAATGTCATGTATAATATAGGGTGGTAGGGATGGTAGTGATGGTGATGGTCGAGCCCTGCTATAATGTATATAAATAATTAATGACATTAATACGGTATAATGTCATGTATAATATAGGGTGGTAGGGATGGTGGTGATGGTGTTGGTCGAGCTCTGCTATAATGTATATAAATAATTAATGACATTAATACGGTATAATGTCATGTATAATATATGGTGGTAGGGATGGTGGTGATGGTGATGGTCGAGCCCTGCTATAATGTATATAAATAATTAACGACATTAATACGGTATAATGTCATGTATAATATAGGGTGGTAGGGATGGTGGTGATGGTGATGGTTGAGCCCTGCTATAATGTATATAAATAATTAATGACATTAATACGGTATAATGTCAGGTATACTATAGGGTGGTAGGGATAGTAGTGATGGTGATGGTCGAGCCCTGCTATAATGTATATAAATAATTAATGACATTAATACGGTATAATGTCATGTATAATATAGGGTGGTAGGGATGGTGGTGATGGTGATGGTTGAGCCCTGCTATAATGTATATAAATAATTAATGACATTAATACGGTATAATGTCATGTATAATATAGGGTGGTAGGGATGGTGGTTGTGGTGATGGTGATGGTTGAGCCCTGCTATAATGTATATAAATAATTAATGACATTAATACGGTATAATGTCATGTACAATATAGGGTGGTGGGGATGGTAGTGATGGTGTTGGTCGAGCCCTGCTATAATGTATATAAATAATTAATGACATTAATACGGTATAATGTCATGTATAATATAGGGTGGTAGGGATGGTAGTGATGGTGATGGTCGAGCCCTGCTATAATGTATATAAATAATTAATGACATTAATACGGTATAATGTCATGTATAATATAGGGTGGTAGGGATGGTGGTGATGGTGAGTGGTCGAGCCCTGCTATAATGTATATAAATAATTAATGACATTAATACGGTATAATGTCATGTATAATATAGGGTGGTGGGGATGGTAGTGATGGTGATGGTTGAGCCCTGCTGTAACGTATATAAATAATTAATGACATTAATACGGTATAATGTCATGTATAATATAGGGTGGTAGGGATGGTAGTGATGGTGATGGTCGAGCCCTGCTATAATGTATATAAATAATTAACGACATTAATACGGTATAATGTCATGTATAATATAGGGTGGTAGGGATGGTGGTGATGGTGATGGTTGAGCCCTGCTATAATGTATATAAATAATTAATGACATTAATACGGTATAATGTCAGGTATACTATAGGGTGGTAGGGATAGTAGTGATGGTGATGGTCGAGCCCTGCTATAATGTATATAAAAATTAATGACATTAATACGGTATAATGTCATGTATACTATAGGGTGGTAGGGATGGTGGTGATGGTGATGGTTGAGCCCTGCTATAATGTATATAAATAATTAATGACATTAATACGGTATAATGTCATGTATAATATAGGGTGGTAGGGATGGTGGTGATGGTGATGGTCGAGCCCTGCTATAATGTATATAAATAATTAAAGACATTAATACGGTATAATGTCATGTATAATATAGGGTGGTAGGGATGGTGGTGATGGTGATGGTTGAGCCCTGCTATAATGTATATAAATAATTAATGACATTAATACGGTATAATGTCATGTATAATATATGGTGGTAGGGATGGTGGTTGTGGTGATGGTGATGGTTGAGCCCTGCTATAATGTATATAAATAATTAATGACATTAATACGGTATAATGTCATGTATAATATAGGGTGGTAGGGATGGTAGTGGTGGTGGTGGTCGAGCCCTGCTGTAACGTATATAAATAATTAATGACATTAATACGGTATAATGTCATGTATAATATAGGGTGGTAGGGATGGTAGTGATGGTGATGGTCGAGCCCTGCTATAATGTATATAAATAATTAACGACATTAATACGGTATAATGTCATGTATAATATAGGGTGGTAGGGATGGTGGTGATGGTGATGGTTGAGCCCTGCTATAATGTATATAAATAATTAATGACATTAATACGGTATAATGTCAGGTATACTATAGGGTGGTAGGGATAGTAGTGATGGTGATGGTCGAGCCCTGCTATAATGTATATAAATAATTAATGACATTAATACGGTATAATGTCATGTATAATATAGGGTGGTAGGGATGGTGGTGATGGTGATGGTTGAGCCCTGCTATAATGTATATAAATAATTAAAGACATTAATACGGTATAATGTTATGTATAATATAGGGTGGTAGGGATGGTGGTGATGGTGATGGTCGAGCCCTGCTATAATGTATATAAATAATTAAAGACATTAATACGGTATAATGTTATGTATAATATAGGGTGGTAGGGATGGTGGTGATGGTGATGGTTGAGCCCTGCTATAATGTATATAAATAATTAATGACATTAATACGGTATAATGTCATGTATAATATAGGGTGGTAGGGATGGGTGATGGTGATGGTTGAGCCCTGCTATAATGTATATAAATAATTAATGACATTAATACGGTATAATGTCATGTATAATATAGGGTGGTAGGGATGGGTGGTTGTGGTGATGGTGATGGTTGAGCCCTGCTATAATGTATATAAATAATTAATGACATTAATACGGTATAATGTCATGTATAATATAGGGTGGTAGGGATGGTAGTGATGGTGATGATCGAGCCCTGCTATAATGTATATAAATAATTAATGACATTAATACGGTATAACTTCATGTATAATATAGGGTGGTAGGGATGGTAGTGATGGTGATGGTCGAGCCCTGCTATAACGTATATAAATAATTAATGACATTAATACGGTATAATGTCATGTATAATATAGGGTGGTAGGGATGGTAGTGATGGTGATGATCGAGACCTGCTATAATGTATATAAATAATTAATGACATTAATACGGTATAATGTCATGTATAATATAGGGTGGTAGGGATGGTAGTGATGGTGATGGTCGAGCCCTGCTATAATGTATATAAATAATTAATGACATTAATACGGTATAATGTCATGTATAATATAGGGTGGTAGGGATGGTAGTGATGGTGATGGTCGAGCCCTGCTATAATGTATATAAATAATTAATGACATTAATACGGTATAATGTCATGTATAATATATGGTGGTGGAGATGGTGGTGATGGTGATGGTCGAGCTCTGCTATAATGTATATAAATAATTAATGACATTAATAAGGTATAATGTCAGGTATAATATAGGGTGGTAGGGATGGTAGTGATGGCGATGGTGATGATGATGACATTTAAAAAAGTATATGTCTGTCTGAGAGAAAATAAAGGGAAAAGAGATAGGAGCATAAGTCACATTTATATCAATGCGAATTTGTAGTTACAATTCGATGCATAGTTTTATATTGAATGTGTTTGATTTTATATTAGTAGTTGTTTTCCTAATAAGTTCAAATCGATGTGATAGCATTTCTTCTGTTATCATAATATTAAGTTTTCATGTCCATTTTTTGGACAGGCAGACATATAAAGAAACAAACAAATTGACCCACCGATGGGGTTCAATCTTAGACCGACCGCACATCAGGCGTTCACTTTACCAATGGGCTACGTTTCCCCTACCCCTCACTTTAACAAGGGCTTCACTCAGTGAACCCGCGGTTGTGTGTTTGCAAAAAGAGGAGCGGTCGTTTACAAACATCTGTCAACCTCCTGGTCATTTACATCAGTAGTCCCCTTGTAACAGCACTCGGTATTATAAACGTAACACACTCATTTGACCTGGCTACAAGTACAAACCTCAGCTGCTCGACCATCTGGTGTTTGTCTGGAAGTGTTAAGAAGTCCAGAAGAAAATCAATCCGTTTTCCGATCTGAGTCCTGGTCATCCCGTGCAAGTGACCGAAATATGTCATCGTGTCACTGATCGTAAACTTCTGGTACAGGGCCATCTCCTGAAATTATTTTCGACTTAGTTTGTTTAAGTCTCCTGATGATGTCAGCTTTTATATCTATTGAAGACAGATCAAATATTTTAAATATTTTAATAATAATTTAATTTTAAGATGATTTCAGTGGAAATAATTAAATCTCTCGGCTACTTCTGGTAGATGGCTTTTTTCCTGAAATTATTTTTGAGAAGAATTCGATCTCGGCTACTGTACACTTCTAGTAGAGGGCCTTTTCCTGAAATTATTTTATGAAGAATTCGATCTCTCGGCTACCGGACATTTCTGGTAAAGGGCCATTTCCTGAAATTATTTTTGAGAAGAATTCTATCAGAAAACAAGAATGCTTTATACATGTATTGAAGTCATTTTAATGTTTTCAGTACATACACTATACACAAGTCATAAAATTGCATCACCATTCAAGAGAAAAATCATACAAACTATGCCACTATTTAAGGGAGTTTACTTTTGGTCTTTTCCCCTTTTAGTCAAAGAGCAATTTTAAGGCAGGATTTTCAACAATTTGTATAATATTGAAATGACCTTTAATGGAAATGAAACAATATGTATTGTCATCTCAAGGTATCTGGCAACAACTTGGCCAAAAAGTGGCATGTGCCCCCCTCCACTAGACTGAGCAGAGATAGTCCCCCCATCCCAACTCCTACAGGCCTGACTTAGTTCTGGATTCTGTTACATTTTAATTCAATAAAGTTCCTATTTTATCACAAACCCTTTCCTCGTCCAATGTACATATAGTCAGGGTTTCTGCCAGAGGGTAAAACGGGTATGGCGCCATACCCAAATTTTTGGCAAATTTAATTTTTTTAAGTTAACCTTTTGACAAAATTAATTATTCTTATCATCACTGTACCCTAACCCTAAACGTAACCCATTTTTTTTATGGGGGAGGCATCCCATACCCCCTTATGACTGTGGTTGCATTCAATTCCATAGCGCCATACCCAAAAATTTCTTTCTGGCAGAAACAGTGATAGTCTTATTTTAAAAACATAACAGCAGGTCATAGTGTACTTCCTATTCAGAGCCCCGAAGGGGATTCATTCATTTCAACTTATTTTCGTACTTATATCAAATTAAGGTTCAAGCATGCTGTCCTGGGCACACACCTCAGCTATCTGTCCAGGACACCTAGGACAGCGGGTTAGTTGTTTAGTGAGAGAGAAAAGAGTGTAGTGGCCTTACACCTACCCATCTGGTTTGGAGCCGGTACTGGGCTGCGAACCCTGTACCTACCAGTCTGCAGTCCAGTGGCTTAACCACTGCGGCCAATCCAAATGATATGATTTGGCAGGATGACTGTTTAAGTTTATAAATTTCCAGATCTACTACAGTTAGGCCAGACATTTTTTATTCTATGCTTTAAGGGCCCACCAACAAAAACATTTTCAATTTAGAATAAAAATAACTTTTAGAAAGGTGCCCTTTTTTGTTGCTGCCAAAACCAATATTGATCAAATACGTAATTATGTATGCTAAATAAATTGTTTAACAAGTTAGTAGTTTTGGAAACTGTTTTTATTACATGAAAACCGTGTTGTACATGTATATGTAAAATAGATAACATGTTATAATACATACAGGGAACATTTTGTTCAGTATCACGTTGCAATTTGCTATGTCAGGCTCCTAAAAATTGTGGAGACGATCGTTTCGTTTGCACGTCTTTCACGCAAATCTTAATTTAGCGTAACCTATTTACCGTTCACACATTAAATTTAGGACATTCTTTACATGGACATAACAGGTTACGCAAAAAAGAAGAAGAGTTACCTGAATTTATTTTTGCGCAATCGATAGTTTATAGAAATATTTAATTCTCAGAGGCATGTGTGTAAGTTTCAGAGATCACTACACAATCTCACAATTTTAAATCATTAAAGGGAGGTTCCTGAGTTTCAGAGATCACTACACAATCTCACAATTTTAAATCATTAAAGGAACGTTCCTCAGTTTCAGAGATCGCTACACAATCTCACAATTTTAAATCATTAAAGGAACATTCCTCAGTTTCAGAGATCGCTACACAATCTCACAATTTTAAATCATTAAAGGAACGTTCCTCAGTTTCAGAGATCGCTACACAATCTCACAATTTTAAATCATTAAAGGAACGTTCCTCAGTTTCAGAGATCGCTACACAATCTCACAATTTTAAATCATTAAAGGGATGTTCCTCAGTTTCAGAGATCGCTACACAATCTCACAATTTTAAATCATTAAAGGGATGTTCCTCAGTTTCAGAGATCGCTACACAATCTCACAATTTTAAATCATTAAAGGGATGTTCCTCAGTTTCAGAGATCGCTACACAATCTCACAATTTTAAATCATTAAAGGGATGTTCCTCAGTTTCAGAGATCGCTACACAATCTCACAATTTCAAAACATTAAAGGGATGTTCCTCAGTTTCAGAGATCACTACACAACCTCACAATTTTAAAACATTAAAGGGACGTTCCTCAGTTTCAGAGATCACTACACAACCTCACAATTTTAAAACATTAAAGGGACGTTCCTCAGTTTCAGAGATCACTACACAACCTCACAATTTTAAAACATTAAAGGGACGTTCCTCAGTTTCAGAGATCACTACACAACCTCACAATTTTAAAACATTAAAGGGACGTTCCTCAGTTTCAGAGATCACTACACAACCTCACAATTTTAAAACATTAAAGGGACGTTCCTCAGTTTCAGAGATCACTACACAATCTCACAATTTTAAATCATTAAAGGGACGTTCCTCAGTTTCAGAGATCACTACACAATCTCACAATTTTAAAACATTAAACGGACATTCCTCAGTTTCAGAGATCACTACACAATCTCACAATTTTAAAACATTAAAGGGACATTCCTGAGTTTCAGAGATCACTACACAATCTCACAATTTTAAAACATTAAAGGGACATTCCTGAGTTTGCTGCAATTTTTAAGATGCTATCGATTAACAGACTTTTTAACTATTATAATTACATATCAAATATATTTTTCTGCATCAAATAATTGTGGCTGTATATTAAACATGTTTCTGATCGTTAGAATATTTGTACTAGGTTAAATTAAAAAAATGTTTCCTAAATTATAATTTTTTCGTACACTTGTATGAAATTATTTGAAGACAAAATCTAGTTTGGGCTTCTTACAAATATTAAGACGACCAAAAACACATTGAATATACAGATACTGATATTTTAAACAAGAAAATATATTTAAGTTTAATCGTAGAAATATTTTAATAGTCGAAAACATCTTACAATGCAGAAAACTCAGGAATGTCCCTGTAAACAGAAGTTGCTAATCAATTTTGCAATTAACTATAAATATTGCTAATCATGATTGTTTTGAAAACCAAATGTTTCCTGACATTGCAATTTTCGGGGTGTGTGTGTGTGTGTGTGTGTATAATTCCCATTCCCGATATTGTTTTGTGTAAGAACTGGAAAATGTTTTATTTAACGACGCACTCAACACATTTTATTTATGGTTATATGGCGTCGGATTGTATAAGAATCAGCCCATATAAAATGTTAAATAAGAAATGTCAGGCCTTAGTGGTGGTGACCTGTGTGATACCTGCGGCATGTAACCCACTTGTCGGCCGGGAATCCCATGACCACGGGCACCAGGAACATTACCCAGAACAACAACACGCCCTTCGTCCACGCCCAGTCTTCCCACAATGCACCGCAACAGGGTGGTCTTTCCACACCCACTGGGACCTAGCAATCCATAACTGTTCAAAAAACAGAAGAAGAAAAATTTAATAAGATAAAGCCAATAATATACATTCTCTATTTTGCCAGACGTAATGTATAATATGTTTAGAAGATTATGACAAATTATCACTGCCATATAATCCTGAGTTTTCTGCTATTGTTAAAGGGACATTCCTGAGTTTGTTGCATTGTAAGATGTTTCCGACTAATAAAATATTTTTACAATTAAACTTATATATTAAATATATTTTCTGGTTTAGAATATCAGTGTCTGTATATTTGTAAAAAGCCCAAACTCGATTTTGTCTTCAAATAATTTCATACGTACGAAAAAATTATACTTTTAGAAATAAAATGAAATTTAAGCTAGTACAAATAGTATAACGATCAGAAAAACTTTTAATATACAGCCACTAACATTTTATGCAGAAAAATATATTTGATATGTAATTACAACTGTTAAAAAGTCTTTGTTAGTCGATAATGTCAAAATGTCCCTTTAAGATGTTGCCCACTAACAGAGACTACAGTATTTCCTCTATAATTATGACCACATTTCAATTCAATTATTTTAAAAATACTTAGTGGTTGTAATGGTTTTCCCAGCCAAATAAAAATTTGCTAGTGGGTCGTAAATTTGAATTTGACCGAAACCAAACGATCAAGGGCAATCAAAACGATTCCGTTATTTACAAACTGTTGTGTAGGCATTCTCTATTTACATTACTCACGGTTTCTAGAATTTTTATAAAATCCACTAGCCATGGGATCAGTGATTTAAAATATTTACTAGCCACAATTAAACATTCACTAGCCCTACTTTACTTTAAGTTAATACAATATTACAAAATAATAGTAATAATCAGATGTGTCACCTAAAGAGGGAGATAGAGCTTAAAAACACTAACATTGGGAGTTGGGTGTGGGGGCAGGATATTCATATTTACAAAATAAGACTCAACTGCAACATCTGACAAAGAAAAATTCACTAGCCATTGGGCATGGCAATAGTAGTTATTTACTAGCCCAACATTGAATATCACTAGCCATTGGGCATGGCAATATTAGTTATTTACTAGCCCAACATTGAATATCACTAGCCATTGGGCATGGCAATATTAGTTAACTAGCCCTACATAGCCATTACAATTAATTACTAGTTAATATCAGCCATGGGAGTGGGACTATCATAATCTAGAAGCCCTGCATAATTACTTAATGTTAATTCAGGCTCGTTTTCTAAACTTTAATATAGGCCTAGTATTCACTTATATTTTATATTTATAGAAAAAACCAAGCTTTACCGTTAAGTAAACTGTCCCACATCCCATTTGTTAATCTCAGGCTACAGACCAGTGGGTGGTAGTAAACCAACGTATCGGTCTATTTATTTATCTAGATAGGGCAGCTAACACAATTGCAGCATAATTTACTTCTGAATCAATATTAATATGAAAAAAAGACCCATAATAAACATCAGAAATAAAACTGGTTTAGATGTTTGCCGGCTTAAATATTGTACAATTATCAATAAATTCTGAACACATTTGGAAAGTCTGTCCGTATTTGGGTTTTTAATGAGTGCACATGATATGCGCAAATACTAATAATTTTATTGTTAATTCCACAAGTATTCAGTCTTGAGTGCTTTTGACGCAATCATGCCCGTAGGAACCGCGAACTGGGGATGGGGGGTAGACTGGGCATGTGCCCCCACTGAAGACGAAAATGTATGTTTGTTTGATATCAGTATATAAATAATATAAAAATCTGGCTTGTGATCTGATCCATACCTCCATTAAAAATTGCCCTCTCAATTAGGTTTACCCCCACCCCCCCCCCCACCCCCCACTCATTTGGTAATTCTGACACTAGTCATCAGAGGAAAACCCAATACATTTTTCCAACCCTTGTTTTGCTGGGTTTTTCCCACGGCCGTTAGGCGTAGCGGCCCGACATGCCTTGGTCCGTAAAGTAAGTACTTTAACAGCGTGGAAGCACCTTAAATCAACTGCCGCTAAGCCTTGATTTGAAGTGCTTTAGAAAAACAATTACCACAAGTACTAGCGAAAATAAAAAGGTCAGAACAGTGTTATCCTACATATGAAGATCCTATTTACCCCCCCCCCCAGATATTTGAGATAACTTGAAATTTTAATTAAAATATAATATTAAAACTAATCGATTCACCAAAATGATTGCCTGTGAATGACAGACTGACATTATCTCCAGTTCAATTACATGATTTTACACAATTTTTGTACCAGATACTGAGGGGCTAAATAAGGGGTAGGCTATCCATAGTCAACTAACATGCAACAATATATGGTAACCAAGCTTTCAAATGTCTTTAGTGGATTTTTTTCTGATCTACTTGGAAGAGGGAGAATTGAGGGGTGGTGTGTGTGTTGGAGTCGCTCAGCCGCACACCTTTAATTTTCACCAAACGAGAACACTGCCGGGTTTTAACAGAATGCTGACATAATAAACATAAAATAATAATAATAATAAAATAAATAATATAAATTAAAAATAATTAAAGAAATATAAAATAAATAATATAATAATTTTAATTTAAAAATAAAATAAAACATGATTAGCTGGATTGAAGCAATTTTTTTCAACCAACTACTCCACTTATTTTGGCTTGATTTGCGTTACACTGATGCTAAAAATGTAAGCGCCTTAAAAAAATCTAAAAGTTTAAAATCCGATCGATATGTCCACGCGAGTGGCCTCGTTAAGGCCGTCTGGGTGCACAGCTTAAAGGGACGAGATGGGTTGCATCCCGTCAAGAAAACCCCTAGACTGACAGTCGATAGACGTTGAAGGTGTAGTGCTGTGCTGAAATACAGATCTTGAGAAGCCGAATCTGTCTGAACGAGAGAGAGTATCAGACTAGGGTATAGTCCAGTCGTCATGGGTTGGTATAGTGGTGCGGACAGGCCCGACTCTGGAGGATACGAGATGGTATCACTATAAAGCAAGGTAAAGTCTAGAAAAAGAGTAGTAGGGGCCGACCCCGCTTCCTATTTCTTCTTAGAGTGGGGCGGTCAATCTTCCAGTTCTGCTAGGACAGGCTCGGACATGTAGAGACTAAACGCGAACAATCGTGGCGTTCTGCAGAATGGCCGTCATACAAGTCACGAAAAAATCAAGTCGATAGTCAGACGGAGAAATGATTTGGAGGCAAGGAATCTCGCTAAAAAAGAATCCAACCTGGTGGTGCAGGCTGTCGAAACGAGAAGCGTTCCAGCGTTCAATCAGTTGGCCGCATACATCCCAGCAAAAAACTTCATTTCGCTGACAAAAACAATGAAATGAAGGACCCCCAAGTCGAGCACACGAAAGCATGTGCAGTGTGCACAAGCGAAACAAACACATCTTACCGCGTGGAGCTCTAAGACTGGGAATCTATAGTTTTGAAGTATTTTTTTTTTCTTCTGTTTATTCATTATTTATTATCTCCCTTGGCAATCCGCCGTCATTAAAGGAGAGGACAATTAAGGCATTTGGCCTGGTATGCATATTCAACGATATATAATGCACATTATTGCTTAATATCAACACGTATAATCGTATAGTTAATTAATAAAACGGTTAAATGTGACGGCTATAATATATAACGGGCGCAGCCATTTTGTACCATCTCAGTGAGTACGCCCTCTGGCGAGCTGGTGGTTACGTAATACTTAACGCGTCACGTCAGGAATGAGCCTTAAACTAGAGAAACACAATCTACCTGGTTTTTGCGGGATGATAAATAGTCATACATTGCAATGTTCTGTAATAATACACATCCCAGTAAGCTAGCAATAAGTATATCCAGCACTATATATATTTGTTTTTAATACAAAATAAAATACCATTGTTAAAGTGGCTACACAACAAGTCGAAACAATTAACAATGTTTTGCCCATGCCTTAACCTACGTACTGAAATGATACACGGAGTGTTTTCTTAGTTAATTGGTCTATGCTGTTAGTTGCTTCTACCTGTAATTCCTGATTGGCAGGTGTGTATTTGATTGGTAACCAGACGAGCCAATTAACTGACGCTGTCTATAGACACAAAAATACATACCGGTATTGTGGAATATTACCTGTCGCCCCTAAAATTGTAATGGACATGGTTTATTACTGTAAATAGTTCTGTAAAACTATTGATTAAGTAGACTTTTCCATCTAAAACCACAGAACTGACCAATTACGTAGTCCCACAGAAAAAAAAAAAATTATCACTTGCGTATCGTGGGTTGTCGTTTTTGCTCCAACGTAGCATATCAATAGGCCTAATAGTGTATATTTTTCCTTTGGATTATTAAACAGAGAAAAATACTATAACCACATTTTCTCCCGTTAATGCAACTTGAAATATATTTAGTTAAATAGTTTAATATATTATTACGTCATTTATGCTGTTTTACAAGTCAGGTTGATCAAAGAAAAGCCCCTTGTTGAAAATTACTGCTTTTGTTTACACTGTACATACAGGAGATGGTCAGGAGCTGACGTCACTTCGCCCCAAGCTATCCCACCAGACGTCACAAAAACGAAACAAAATGGCTGCCCCCAGTTAGCAGAAATAATCATGTTTTTTTATTAACTCTAAAATTACGCGTTTTTCATTTGCTAAAGTGTCAGTATGTGTTGGTGGTCCGGGTATGCATCTTTCCAACACATAAGGCTCTTGTTTGAGTTGACCCTACCTTTGAAGGGACATTCCTGAGTTTGCTGCATTGTAAGATGTTTTCGACTAATAAAATATTTCTACTATTAAACTTACATATTAAATATATTTTCTTGTTTAAAATATCAGTGTCTGTATATTCAATGTGTTTCTGGTCGTCTTAATATTTGTAAGACGCCCAAACTGGATTTTGTCTTCAATAATTTCTTATGTACGAAAAACTTATATTTGAAGAAATAAAATGAAATTGAACAAATATTAGAACGATCACAAACACGTTTAATATACAGCTGCTAATATTTTATGCACAAAAATATATTTAATATGTAATTACAATTGTTAAAAAGTCTCTGTTAGTCGATAACATCTTAAAAACTGCAGCAAACTCAGGAATATCCCTTGAAGGCTTAAAATTAATTCTTTTACTTCATTTTCCACTAAATATTTGATAAAATAGTACATTTTAATTAATTTTTACAAATATTTATGGAGTCTTGGGGCATCTTGGTGGTGTTTTGGTATATTGGGGTATCATGGGGTGTCTTGGGGTAAACAGTCAAACCGAAAAGTGAACGAAGAAGAAGAATACAAACATTGCTCCCTGTTGGACCGTCATACACAGGCCCTTTAGAACCCCGGTCTTCGAGTGCCCTCTGCCGTAACTCTTGTGGACATTGTCAACCCAAACGGCGGGTAACTGACCATTATCCTGCATGGCCATAGTCTTTATCAAGATAATGACATTGCAGTTAAAAAGTGTTCAGCGATCAAACTTCAAAGTCTGATGAAAGTCAAGGGGAAATAACTCTGTCACATTATCATATCAACAAAACCTGTTATTTAGAAGAGTTATTGTCCGAACCAAATTAACAACTACAAAAAATTACTCTCCTACCTTTAATTGCCGTTAGATTTCCTCCAAATTTTGTCCAGACACAAATCGCAAAAAAACCACTACAAATATACAGATTCCACACACTAGACTGCAACGATGTCGCCGATATTGTTTTGCTGAGATTGCATAGGGAAAAATACACGCAGTTTTCTGCCGTATGCCATGTAACAATGTTGCTTGTTTATGGAATACTCTTTAAGAGGGGTGAAAGCCTCCAAAATATGTGACACAATTAATATGAAATCGATGATCTTTAGTGGTATCATTAAAATAATAATAATAATAATAATTTAATTTTTTTACTAATATGACGTCATCACGTTTGCGTTTATATCATAACATGTTATGACGTTGTTAGATTTAAGTCCTATCCTTTCACCCCTCTTGAAGAATATTCCATAAAAAGTCAAAAATTTAATGGCAGCTGATACAAAATTACATGCTTTTTTCCCTATGCGCTCTCAGCGAAGTCGATATAGATGACATGGTTAGCATCTGGTATGTGGAATCTGTGTCATTGTAATGGGTTTTTTTAAGATTTGTGTCTGGACTAACTTTGGAGGAAATCTAACGGCAATTAAAGGTAGGAGAGTAATGTTTCGTAGCTGTTAACAATTTGGTTCGGACAATAGACTATACCAAATAAAATCTCATAGGCGACCAAGTCAACGTTTGTGTTTAAAAACACTATATGCAATATATCAACCAAACCATGACCCATAAATATCAGTACTACAACCCCTACCTCAAAGTATTAACTGCAGAAAAGTGTACCTTTCATGGCTCATTTTCTGTATAACCAGATGTTTTTTTTTTTACATGTACCCTATAGATGATAGATGTTTCAAGCACAAGGCTACTTGACACAGTGGTACTAGATCAGTAGATGCAATAAAATTGCATATATTTTTAGCCCAGAATAAACTTTTTTTTTTTTTTTACAACCAACACACTTACATTTATAACCAAACACAGGACTTATGGTGTTAACTTCTCTATCAAAAGTTCGGTGCACCTCGATCCAGCCGGAAGTTATTTGGTTTAGTGTTACCTACAGTCCGTCCGACAGGTTCCCTCAAACAGAAACCCCTAGTGACTAGTACGACAAAAAAACCCCACCCAAAGTTTGTTTTGTTTAACGACACCACTGGAGCATATTGATTAATTAATTATCAGTCAATGGATGTCAAACATTTGATAATTCTGACTCACAGTCATCAGAGGAAACCCGATACATTTTTTTAAAGCAGCAAGGAATCTTTTTATATGCACCTTCCCAAAGACACGAAAGCACACATCACGGCCTTTGTCCAGTTGTGGTGCACTGGTTGGAACGAGGAAAAACTCAATCAGCTGAATAGATCCACCGAGGTAGTTCGATCCTGCGAGGCAAGCATCTCAAACGAGCACTCAACCAGTACCAACAGAATTTCAAAAAAAATAATGGTCACATTGTGAACTGGTGGAAGACAACATTAAACAACCCACTGTAACGGATAATGAGAACATTGATTGAAAATGTCATAGCTGTAGAAGTGTATTCAGTGAATAAAGAAGATGATAACGATCAAGTAACTAAACTACAACAGCAACAGGCCCGTACGCAGAAATTTATAGTGTGTGTGTGTGTGTGTGTGTGTGTGTGCGTGCGTAATCGACGACCCAAAAGGGTCCGGAGGCATGCCCTCACCCCCCAATTGTTTTTAATCAAGAATGCAGGAGATGCATTTTCCTGCATTCTGGGAAATAAATTTGAAATGTTTCTTTGTCTCAAAATATGTCAAATATATTTTTTACACATCCACGGACGGACCTCGGCAGACCCCTCGCAACCCCCCCCCCCCCACGTACGAGCCTGAGCAACTATCAGATGAGATAGAAAAATCAAAGGCACTATGTAGAAGAAAATTTGAAAATAAAGAATGACTCACTATCACAGTCTCAGCTGTCACACTAAATCACCGATATAAAATTAGAAAATAGCATTTGCTTCAGGCTTCGCACTGAAATTGAAAAACTAAAACTCACTGTTAACAAGGCTACCATGGACAGTGAATATGAACATGCAGTCTCCCAGCTGAACAAGAAGTTAGACGAGGTACATACTTGACCTCACAAACCAGCGCTCAAAGAAAGCACAGGAAAAACATTGAAAAAATCAGTGGTGTTACTGACAAAATTAATGTCTGCAGTGAGTTAAGAATGTTTCCGCAACTGTTGATCAGTTAAAAGAAGGGCTACATGGCCAGGAGAGACAGCTTGACACCACAGACACTCCAACTCCCGAGAGGAGCAGCACAAGAACCTGAGCCTGAGCAGTAAAATAACATTATAATCATTGAAAGCTCAATGCTGAAACACATCAGTTTACAAGGTCTTAAACCTGAGGTATCGATACGCACAAACAGAAGTACAAGCTCAATGCTGAAACACATCAGTTTACAAGGTCTTAAACCTGAGGTATCGATACGCACAAACAGAAGTACAAGCTCAATGCTGAAACACATCAGTTTACAAGGTCTTAAACCTGAGGTACCGATACGCACAAACAGAAGTACAAGCATTAAACCACTATCCAATAAACTTGCAAAAATTAACCTAACAAGTTTCAGTGATGTCATCATTTATCTTGGTGGTAACGATACGGCAAAAGACAACTCTGTTGATCAGATGACACAAGATTACCAGGAACTTATTGATATGACCAAACAAAAATGTCTATCCTAAATCCATCTCTGTGGTTTGTGACCAAGAGCAGACATTGATATAGTTTCTTATGATGATACAATCGCACAGCTAGCTGAAAGAAACACAATAGGATTCATCAGTGTACAGTTTGTGTTTGGTACTGGTGCCACAGTGAAACACCTGCACGATCGTGATGGAATTCACTTGAATACGACAGGAACATCATTCCCCATACAGCGTGTGCATCAAGTGATAAAAATCACGAAGCATGATGATACAAATATGTCACAAATGGCTGATGAACGTCGATATCAAAGAAGAAGTCATTACAACATAACACAATCAACCAGAAAGGATCCACTTCCAGAAAGTTCCTTATAAGAAGTATAATATCGTGCAGACCAAAGCTAGCCCTTACAATCGAAACCAGCACGACCTGTTTATCAACGAATACAAAATCAGCCATTCGTTCTCAGGAAATAAGCATAGAAGACAAAGAGACACTTCCATTCAATGCTGGGACTGTGGTTTTTATGGACATTCATCTCGTGAAACCGGCCTCGGTGGCGTCGTGGTTAGGCCATCAGTCTACAGGCTGGTAGGTACTGGGTTCGGATCCCAGTCGAGGCATGGGATTTTTAATCCAGATACCGACTCCAAACCCTGAGTGAGTGCTCCGCAAGGCTCAATGGGTAGGTGTAAACCACTTGCACCGACCAGTGATCCATAACTGGTTCAACAAAGGCCATGGTTTGTGCTATCCTGCCTGTGGGAAGCGCAAATAAAAGATCCCTTGCTGCTAATCGGAAAGAGTAGCCCATGTAGTGCCGACAGCGGGTTTCCTCTCAAAATCTGTGTGGTCCTTAACCATATGTCTGACGCCATATAACCGTATACAAAATGTGTTGAGTGCGTCGTTAAATAAAACATTTCTTTCTTTCTTTTTTTTCCCATCTCGTCAATGTCATCAGTATGGTTGGTCTGATTAGGACATGCAGTACAGGCCCTGTATTAATGTTACAAATTCTGTTAAAAGTTATGATGACATTAACAACAGATATCTAGTTTTGTCTGATCTATATCATCAGTATAATATGATTATTTGTATGTGTGATAGCAAAATTAGTAGTAACATTTCTAGTCTTAATTTTAAAGGTATGCACAAAAATATGTTATACATATATGTCCACATAAAACTGATAGTCAGAGGAAAAATATAGTGAAACTAACATAGAACCTGTAATAACTAATGATATTAGTTGTAATAAATCTACACCCTCTACTAAGGGGAAATTTTATTGCACACTCGATATCTCTCAATGGGACATCGATATTAATTCCATCAATTTAGGCAAAAATAAGTTAAATTCTTCTTTTATGAAAGACACAAGTTGATCACATTTGTTCACACGTTTCATCTAAACTGGCTCTTTTGAGATGAATTAGCAATTTCTCACCCCAGAATCAAAATCTCTATTCTATAATGCATATATTCTGCCCATATTTGATTATGGGTCAGTAACATGGGCCGCTGCAATACAACATACGTTGACAGATTAATAAAGCTACAAAAACAGAGTGGCTAAGCTTGATAAACCACTGCTAACTCCTTCAGCAGATTTCTTTAAGGAATTACAGTGGTTGTCTGTTGATTATAGGTGCATATACCATACGGGTACATTAGTGTATAAGGCGATGGCATCTGCATATATAAGTGATTATTTCATACCATCATCAGGCTCAAATAAATATAACCTGAGATCAGCAACACATAATAATCTTGTATTGCCAAGACCCAACTCTGAATTGTATAAACTCCTTAAAGGAATGCTAAAGCAAGGCTTTTGGACCGGTGTGCATATTCAACGATACATAATGCACATTATTGCTTAATATCAACAAGTATGATCGTGTAGTTAATTAATAAAACGGTTAAATGTGACGGCTATTATATATAACGGGCGCAGCCATTTTGTACCATCCCAGTGAATACGTCCTCTGGCGAGCTGGTTACGTAATACCTGACGTGTCACGTCAGGAATCGGTCTTCGAACTGAAGAAACAAAACATACCTGATTTTTGCGGATGCATCGCAATGTTCTGTAATAATATTCATCTCAGCAACGTGTATATGACAATATGTGGTTTATTTTTCAATACAAAATAAACCACCATTGTCAAAGTGTTGAAATAACTATATTATATTTTGGATATAAATTAACCCACGTACTGAAATAATAGTCGGGAGTGTTTTCTTGCTTAATTGGTCTTTTCTTTCCGTGGCCTGTACCTGTGGTTCTTGATTGGCAGGTGTATCTTGTATTTAGTTAAATAGTTTATTATGCTATCAAGTCATTTATGTTGTTTTAAAAGTCAGGTTGATGAAAGCGAAGCACCTTGTCGTAAATTAGAGCATTTGTTTACACTGTGCATAATAGAGAAGTTGGACCTGAGCTGACGTCACTTCGCCCCAAGCTATACCACCGGACGTTACAAAAACGAAACAAAATGGCTGCCCCCAGTTAGCAGGAATAATCACGGTTTTTTTTTTTATTAATTCTGAAATTACGCGTTTTTCATTTGTTAAAGTGTCAGTATGTGTTGGTGGTCCGGGTATGCATCTTTCCAACACATAAGGCTCTTGTTGGAGTTTAGTCTACCTTTATGATATTCCGGTGTTCAAACAGGGAATACAATTCCAGATTCTATTAAAAAAGTATATCTTTACGTTCATTTAAAAGACAATTTAAACAATTCATAACAACATTGGCTTTTGAAAATGTTTAGTACAATCTTTACGCAGGAGACTGTACGTTTAAATGCTATTTATTTATGATTATATCAAGTTGTGATAACTTTTGTTTGTATGTAACATTTGTTTGTATTAATTATGTATGCACCATGGGTATTTACCATATAGTTTCCATGCATTTAATGAAGGATAGTTATGTTGAGGTTTGGTATTACATTGTTTATTTCATTATATGCAGAGTAATAATATTTAATGCTTAATAGACAGAAGGCCACAAGGGAGATTAGTGCACTACTATTTATGTAACCGTGTAATAATAAAGATTATTATTATTATTATTATTTACTGAGATAAATCCCACCCCTTACTAGTACGAATGCTATAGTTACATATATAAGAGTATTATACAACTAGTCCATGAGCCAACAGGGTTTATCGCTATAGTTACATATATAAGAGTATTATACAACTAGTCCATGAGTCAACAGGGTTTATCGCTATAGTTACATATATAAGAGTATTATACAACTAGTCCATGAGCCAACAGAGTTTATCGCTATAGTTACATATATAAGAGTATTATACAACTAGTCCATCAGCCAATAGGGTTTATCGGTATCATTCCGTGAGTATGGACTTGTCAGACTTTAAACTTTTGGTCGCCATTTCTAAAACTTTGTTTATTTTTTTATAAATAGTCTGACACACTTTATTTTAGGCAGTCCGTCTTAATTGCTCAAATCACCAGAAATGTTTTCGGCCGAGCACTCCAATTTTATTTTTGGACTTAATTGTATTTCCAGACATGCAGGTTATTCTACCTTTTGGTCTTAGGTCTTTGACCTTTTTCTAAATTCTATTGAAAATTCCGCCCACCTCCAACTTACCTCCCCCTCCTGTCCCGAACTCAGTCACTGGCGAAGTCAGAGGCTAAGGCCGGGATAGGTGCGCCTGAACGTCAGTGGTATACAGGCACGTACATACTGTTTTGAACTTGAACTGGCCCCGACCTACTTAGGCCGGCCCCAACCTACTTAGACCGGTCCCGACTTACTTAGACTAGTCCTGTCCTACTTAGCCCGGCTCCGATCCGTCCTACTTAGCAACGCCCGTGTTATCCTGTCTGTCGGAAGTGTAGGATCCCTTGTTACTAATGGGAAAGTGTAGCGGGTTTCCTATTTAAAACTGTCAAAATTATGTTTAAAATCCAATAGCCGATGATTAATAAATTAAGGTGCTCTAGTGGTGTCATTAAACAAAACCACTTCTAAGGACTCAGCCCAACGCCAGGTAGTGTGTTTAATTTTACTGTGCTGAATGTTGAATGGTTATAACTGCTTACATCTGACAAGTGATAGTATCATATTTTGTTGTCAGTCTAAATTACTTTGATTGTCCGTAATGGTGATTTTGACGATAATAGTAGTAATAATAATAATAATAATAATAGTAGTAGTAGTAGTAGTAGTAGTAGTAGTAGTACCAATAGTTGTAGTTGCTGCTGCTGCTGCCCATTTATTGTCAAAAAGGAGTAAAATATTTTTGATATATTGCGATAATACCGAACTTTGACTTGTTTAGACAATATTGCAAGGCCTCAGACAGAACCTTACCTGTTGATAAATATAAACATGTAACACGCAGAAATCGAATGTGAAACGGAATTTCCAGTTACGTATTTGATATTTAATAAGGAATGAAGAACGAGGAATAAGAAACCAACTTTACATAGGTTAAATGTTTGACATCCAATAGCTGATTATTGATATATCAGTGTGCTCTAATAGTGTCGTTAAACAGAACAAACTATTTACACAGTGTCCTCTAGCGCTTCCCTACATATCATTATCAATAAGGGAAGGGTTGGAGGTGACTCGAGCTACGAAAAGTGAATGAACAAGAATACAAACATTGCTCCTTGCTGGACCGTCATACACAGGCCCTTTAGAACCCCGGTCTTCGAGCGCCCTCTGCCGTAACTCTTGTGGACATTGTCAACCCAAACGGCAGGTAACTGACCATTATCCTGCATGACCGTAGTCTTTATCAAGGTAATGACATTGCAGTAAAAAGTGTTCAGCAATCAAACTTCAAAGCCCAATGGACGTCAAGGGTAAATAACTGTCACATTATCATATCAACTAACCTGTTAGTTAGAAGAGTTATCTCACCGGTACACACGACAGCTACAGGTAAGACTATACCAAATAAAATCCCATAGGCGACCATGTTAACACAACCAAACTATCACCCATAAATATCAGTACTACAACCCCTACCTCAAAGTATTAACTGCAGAAAATGGTACCTTTCATGGCTCATTTTCTGTATAACCAGATGTTTTTACAACATCCCTAGTCTCGCACAAAATTTGAGTACTTTTTTTTACAGGTACCCCATACATGTTCCAAGCACAAGGCTACTTGACACAGTGGTACTAGATAAAATAAAATTGCATACATTTTCAGCCCAGATGAAACTTTTTTTTTTTTACAATCAACACACATTTATAGTCAATCACAGAACTTATGGTGTTAACTTCTCTATCGAAAGTTCGTTGCACCTCGAACTTTGACCCAACCGGAAGTTATTTGGTTTACCAACAGTCCGTCCCACAGGTACCCTTAAACAGAAACCCTAGTGACTAGTACGACAAACGTTTCTTTTGTTTAACGACATTGATTAATTAATCATCGGCTATTGGATGTCAAATATTTGGTAATTCTGACTGGTAGTCATCAGACGAAACCCACTACGTTTTTTCTAATGCAGCAAGGGCTCTTTTATATGCACCTTCCCACAGACAGGAAAACACGTATTGGATAAAACGGCAATAATAAATGGTATACCGCAAGGTTCGGTCCTCTCGCCAACCTTATTTAACATTTTTATTAACGACATAACTAAAGCACTTAATGCTAAAGGAAAAAGTAAATGAACCACTCCCTTAAATACAGCACTGTTTGCCGATGACTGCGCCATTTGGCGCACAGACAGAACTACCACTCATTTATTTAACCTAATGCAAGCGGATATGAACAAACTTAACAAATGGGCCCTGGACTGGGGCATCAAGCTATCAGAAACTAAAACTGTTTATATGTTTTTAATAAAGTCAATAAACCAGATAATCACCAACTAAAATCAGGCGACAAAATAATTCCAAGAGTCAAAAAATTTAAATTTTTAGGTGTAACCTTTGACTCTAAACTAACTTTTAATGATCATATCAATGACATAGTTAAAATCTCAAAAAGAACCCTAAACGTATTAAGAGCCATCTCAGGTACCAGCTGGGGAGCGCAAACAGAGGCAATGCTTATGGTTTACAAAGCATGCATAATCTCCAGAATAGATTATGGAGCCCAAGCCTACAGTTGCGCCGCCCCCAAACTGTTGCATAAATTAGATGTTATTTAAAACCAAGCTCTTAGAATCATAGCTAAAGTTCCTTCAAATACCAGCGGACAAAGCCTAGAAGTCGAGTTTAACATTATGCCACTAAAATATCGCGCAACCTTCAACATCTTAACTATCATCTAAAAATCCACTCTCTAAAAATAGATCACCCAGTTCAGGAACTCACTCCGATCATAGCTAAACCAGGACTAATATTTAAAACCAATCAACATCTTAACGATTCTTTCGCCACTAAAGCTAGTAAACTGGAAATAGAAGTAGGAATAGATA
This sequence comes from Gigantopelta aegis, assembly GCF_016097555.1. Taxonomy (NCBI): domain Eukaryota; kingdom Metazoa; phylum Mollusca; class Gastropoda; order Neomphalida; family Peltospiridae; genus Gigantopelta; species Gigantopelta aegis. The sequence goes on from NC_054710.1 coordinate 47,207,947, forward strand.
ACACACCAGTGGCACTATACCATATCAACCGGCCAATCGAGTGCCACACACCATATCTAATAAAAAAAGCTACGGATTCAACTCCATTTCCACACTTTAAGAAAATCCAACGAAAATTACCCTGAGCACATCCATATCTACACGGATGACTCTAAAACCCCAGTAGTTGAAGAAAAACTATCTAGACATTCTAAACTAGTTAAATACTCTAGGCTGTCAGATAATTTATCAGTATATACAGCAGAAATGACAGCCATACATGAAGCTCTTATTTGGATTAAAACTCAAAACTACTCTAAAAGCGTTATTTTTTCAGACAGTCTCAGCTCTATCCAATCACTTCAAACAAATCAATCCACTAGATCTGATATTATGGCAGCTATCCACAGTATACTCCATGAACTAAACCAACTTAATCTAACAGTAGTCTTTGAATGGGTCCCAGCTCACGTAGGGATAATTGGCAATGAAGTAGCTGACTACGGAGCCAAAACCGCACTATCAATCACTAGCAAAATTACAACATTACCACTAGGAATCACAAGCAAGAAAACATTACATTAATAAATGGCAAGAAAGCTGGGACCAAGTATCTAATATATGGCACTACAATATCAAACCAAGAGTTAGCGCTATAAGACCTAAGCATTCAAACTCTCATGTGGATAAAACTATCACAAAACTTCGTATAGGTAAATCAATGCAACTAAACAGCTGTTCTTTCGTAATTAATAATCGGCTATTGGATATCAAACATTTGGTAATACTGACTCGTAGTCATCAGAGGAAACCCGCTACATGTTTTCTAATGCAGCAAGGGATCTTTTATACGCACTTTCTCACAGACAGAAAAGCGCATAGCACGGCCTTTGTCCATTTGTGGTGCACTGGTTAACTGGTTGGAACGAGACAAAAACCAATCATCAGAATGGATCCAACGAGGTGGTTCGACCTGCGATGCAAGCATCTCAACCGAGCACTCAACCGAATGAGCTAAATCCAGCCCCGGGAACTGTGCAGAGTCTGGAGAAACAATTGCAAATCTTATTAACAAAGCAAAAAAGGATTTCTTTAATAATGCAGTTTTTGACAGTAAAAATCCTGGTTATCTCTGGAAACACCTAAAAAGCATTACACCATTGTATCAACAGACATCCAGTACCAATAAAGCTGATATATAACAATAAAACTACCACAGACACATTGGAACTAATAGAAGATCTTAATCAACATTTTGTAAATATATCAAACTCATTCCCCAAAACAAATTCAAACACACTAGTATTTGATACTCTTGAGAAAGTAGTCCGGCAGAGATTACCTACTCACAGTTCCTTTAGCCTGCAATATATTACAGATATTCAGGTAATTGATATTGTCAATGAAATGAATTCCAATAAATCAACAGGTGTTGATGGTTTTGGCCCTAGATTACTAAAACTATGTAAGGAATATAATGCCCCCTCGGTAGCATACATTATAAATAAGAGTATTGATATATGTACCTTTCCATAGAATCTAAAGACAACAAGAGTAATGCGATATCACAAAGGCAGATGTAAAGAAGACCCTCATAATTACAGACCTATATCTATTTTACCCATAATTTCTAAACTATTTGAAAAACATGTCTCAAAACAATTAAAAGATTATCTTTATAAATATGAACTACTACACAATGCCAAGTCGGGTTTTAGAGACAAACACTTGTGTCAAACAACACTAACATCTCTAATAGACCAGTGATTAGAACAACTAGATAAAGGAAACATGATTGGCTCTGTATTTTTTTAGACTTGAGCAAAGCATTTGACTTGGTGGATCATCAAATCTTGCTACAAAAAGTTCAGGTATACCGACCGTCACCGAATACTCTTGAATGGTTTAAGTCGTTATTACCACCCCCCCCCCCCCCCCCCCAGAAAACAGCTTATATACAAATTAACGATATTAGCTCCAAAGAATTGGGTATAGTATCTGGTGTGTTTCAAGGCTCTGTTCTTGGGCCTATTTTATTTCTTATGTTTATAAATGATCTTCCATTATCTACCCAAAATGTCAGAGTAGATATGTATGCAGACGACACGACATTACACACATCTGGCAGACATCTGTCCGTAATAGATGCTACGTTACAAATAAACTTGGATGCTGTAAACTCTTTGTGCATCAATAATAATATGTCTATAGACCCATCTAAAACTACATGTATGTTAATTGGTACAGAGCCGAAATTGGGTCAAACTGGTCAGTTAAAACTAAGTATCAATAATAAACCTATATCACCTGCTCATTACCAAAAGACTGTGTTGATCAAAATCTTAGCTGGAACACACAAGTTGATCACATTTGCTCACAAGTTTCATCTAAACTGGCTCTTTTGAGACGAATTATCAAATTTCTCAACCCAGAATCAAAATCTCTATTCTATAATGCATATATTCTGCCCATATTTGATTATGGGTCAGTAACATGGGGCCGCTGCAATAAGACATACGTTGACAGATTAATAAAGCTACAAAAAAGAGCGGCTAGACTAATCCTTAATAAATCACTGCTAACTCCGTCAGTATATCACAGTGGTTGTCTTTTGATTATAGGTGCATATACCATATGGGTGCATTAGTATATAAGGCGATAACACCTGCATATATAAGTGATTATTTCATACCATCATCAGGCTCAAATAAATATAACCTGAGATCAGCAACACATAATAATCTTGTATTGTGAAGACCCAACAATGAATTGTATAAACACTTCTTCAGATATTCCGGTGTTGAATCATGGAATACAATCCCAGATTCTATTAAAAACAAGTGTATCCTTACCTTCAATTAAAAGACAATATTAAAAAAACCCATCATACCAACACTGGCTCTTGAAAATGTTTAGTACAATTTTTACTCAGAAGTCTGTACGTTTAAATGCTCTTTATTTTTGATTATATCAAGTTGTGATAACTTTTGTTTGTATGTAACATTTGTTTGTATTAATTATGTATGCACCATGGGTACTTATCTTATAGTTTCTATGCATTTAATGAAGGATAATTATGTTGTGTTTTGTCAGTACATTGTTTATTTCATTATATGCAGAGTAATCATGTTTAATGCTTAATAGACAGAAGGCTACAAGGGAGATTAGTGCACTACTATTTGTGTAACATTATTATTATTATTACTGAGCTAAAACCCGGCCCTTACTGGTACGAATGCTATATGTAAGAGTATTATACAACTAGTCCATGAGCCAATAGGGTTTATCGCTATCATTTTGGGAAATAAGGCTCATATTAATTTTAGCAATGGTATGCATATAGATCTAGGTTTGTAAAATAGGTGGTGTCATTGGAATAGTGGGAGCTGTTGAGAATTATCAACCTTTTCCTGACCCTACCCTAAAAGAATAATTTTTAAAATACTACGAACAGACGGTAAGATAACCTGTTTCAACCCAGTGCTACCTTAATTAATGACATTTGTCACACCTGTGGTAAATAGCATTTCAGAAAACATTTAATAAAATGTTGAAATTAAACATTTTAGCATTGCATGTAATTGCATCTAATTGCACGCCGTCGCAAACGTGTGCGCCTTCGATGCAACAAAACGTTGACGCAATAATTTAAACTGCCAATGAACGGATAGATAGTGATCACATGACTCAAAATGGCAGCCTCCAGCAGTTTGTGGTCTGCAGAAAAAGAGGATGAATTAGTGGTGATGTGGTAGACAATGCCATGTCTTTTTGACACAGCATCCCCTGAATATAGCAACACGGCTAAAAGGGAGATGTGTCTTGCAGGAATAGAATCTGTACTTGGAATACCACGTTATATTATGGGTTTTCTACACAAATTGTGTGGCTATATCTTAAAGGACCAAAAAGCGTGCGGGTCGAATTCAGTGCTACTTTACGTAAATCCAGTCTTCTTCGTCATAACAAACATGTTGTGTCTCGATGACCATCGTCGAAACAAATACGCGGAAAACCCCCGCCATTTTGACTGTCACGTGATCAATGCTAGACTAAAATTGCTGGTTGTCGCATGTGTGTGCGGATCAGTGCAACGAGAAAAAAAGTTGCTTGCAATCATGCAATTTCAATTGCATGCGACAAAGTTGCAAATGTCTGCCTAGATCACATTATACGACGCGACTCAACTGGACGGTCGCGTCGCGTCGTGGGCCACGATCGCTGACCAATCGGTCGTGTCTGAAATCCGTTCACACTATACGACGCGACTCAACTTAACTGAAAAAAGTAAGTCTTGTTAATTCCCCTCTTTTAAAAATCTAAGATGGGTCCAACAAGGCACTGGAGAGCTCGGACTGCCGTAGTTGACATGATGATGTTAAGACGACATCGCCTAAAATGACATGGTTCTTGTGAATGGTGTTTTGTTATACATTAATAATGCCTGTACCCAGCGACAATTCATTCACACACGTACCTGTATCTGTTTGAAATCGAAATAATGAAAGACACAGAGAGACACAGAGAGAGGCGAGAGAGTCGGTCACAGGCGCCTGAAATGAGTGGCAGGAATCTGAAAATAATAGGAGGGACAATTAATACATTACTGGCACATCCAATTGTTGGCATCTTCCGACAGGACTAATTTTCTTGTGATCATGCTGATATAATCGTCTCGCTCCAGCCAGTGCACCACGACTGGTACATCAAAGGCCGTGGTATGTGCTATCCTGTCTATGGGATGGTGCATATAAAAGATCCTTTGCTGCCAAGCGAAAAAAGTAGCCCATGAAGTGGCGACAGCGGGTTTCCTCCTTCAATATCTGTGTGGTCCTTAACCATATGTCTGACGCCCTATAACCGTAAATAAAATGTGTTGAGTGCGTCGCTAAATAAAACACTTCCTTCCTTCCCATAATCGTGTGACCTTCTGTAACGCATAGGCCACTACTCGAAAATTATGTAACATTCAATGCATAACTTCTCCCAAAAGACATATTGACTAATATTATAAGATTTTGTATTTATGTTTGTTTGGTAATAATATCACTCGATAGAAAATCATCAGTTAAAAAACACAACAGCAATGATTAGCTGCATTTTAATTTATAAATAAATATGATAAAATTAATTTTAAAACATGATATATAACTCTTGACAAACACCTCCTCTATTCCCAAGTTTCGTAACACCCCCATGTAATCCCTTCCCCTCCCCACTAGAATGTTACATTGCCTAATTCATGAACGGACCTTGTACGAGGGTCCACTTAATCTAAGAGATGAGACTGCGGAATAAGTAACGAGTTAGTATTTACCGGTAAGTATGACTGGGTGTTTGCCATATGCATACTTATCCACAAATAGGTTTAAACCCCCCCCCCCCCCCCCCACACACACACACACAACATTCCAAACAGAAGAATAACAAAAAAAGATAAGAAAAAAAAGACCAAACCAAACCTAAAACAAAAAACAAATTTAAAAAAACAACAACAAAAAAACCACCCCCACCACACTTACACACTGTAAATTGTCTAATATGACTTACGGTATTTAAAAAATATATATAATTCATATAAATTTATTACATGACCTGACATTTAATATCTGCCTTCTCCCTCAAATGCTTTCTGTTTATTAGCAATGGTCTGGAATAAGAAGGTTCCACCCAGGGTCCGAGGAGAGTATTTGAAGGGGGGGGGGGGGAGGAGGGGGAAGTTACATGGGATGGAAATCTGGGGACTACAGGGAATTTGAGGCATGCTCCCTTAACAACAGTTTGACTTTCAAGCGTTCTAGTACAGCATTCTCAGCCAGAGAACAATAACGGAGGAAATGCGGGCGAGAGGGCATGGGTCCCGCCCCCTCCCGCGTTCTGCACCTATAACATCTTCTTTTCAAATCTGATGGTTTCGAAAAATGACGACAACATGAACTATATATTTATCAGAATTCCTTTATGGTTTCCATGGACGCATAAAATAATGTTTTAATAATACTGATCAACACGGCGTAAATACCAGCTTCAATATGCCTAAAATGTTATATCTTTAGAAAATGTATAAAAAGCAGTACAGTTCACTCTACGACCACTCTGGTGACCACAATTAAAGACAGAACAAATGTTGCGAACCATTCTGAATTGTGTTCTTCATTTTAGAAACAAAATCTCACATCCCATAGTAATCAATGGCAAAAACCGTTTGTTTACAGCGCCCAGCCTCGTTTTCATAGTTATGCAGGTGGCGCTACAGACTGCGAAGGAGTCTATTCCTCTATCCAGACTAATTCCGTCATTGTAACTTTTATGTCACATAATGAAATGGTAGACATTCCATTGGATACCGGTAGACATCAGTTGTATAGCGTGGTGTAAACCGTTCACACTCACGACGCGACAGTCGTGTCGCGTCGTAGACCCTTTCACACTATATAGTGCAGCGGATTGGTGAAAATTATAGAAGAATTGTGCCTTTGATGATAAAAGCATGAAACTTGGAATGAAGTAAGAACATACCAAAATAGTTATTTCTGGATATAAGGACATTGCAGATTTTCCCTGTGTTGCCATGGTGGCCATTTTTCAAAATGGCCGCCATGGTCACAACATAACTTAATGCAGGGGTTTGAATTTAGCTTACTTTTTGTTCTTTACACAATTAATTACATTGATTTATAGATATGCCTTTTCACATCATGTAGGGGTGCTGATAGAAGCAAATTCAAAGGACAAATCTAGAGTATAAGCCAAACGGAATTATATTTATTAAAAACTATGGTGTCTATATGTTCTTTGTCAATATCTAGCGTATATAATTATAGTACAACTATTTACAGGGTTCATATTAAACTGATTCCATTCCACATATAGAGGTGTAGTTTGTTAAACATCCCAGGGCATATCCTGAATGAGAGAGAATTGTCTATGACAAAGGGTAGCGTTTCTCATCATTTACTATATTCTTTGTTCCTTAATTAATAATTTCTGAATTTTAATTATGAATTTATAGTATCACCAAAATCAAATAGAATTTTTTTTATTGTTTTTAATTGCGTTCATTAACAATATATATATATATGATTGGTTGTTTTATAAGTAGTACAGGACGTACAGTACCAATCAAAAAGACGATCATGACTGTGCCATAATTTTGCACTTTCTTACAATGTTTCCGAATGAATACCTGTCGGTGAGTCCATTGGTCTATTTCTCGTTCCAGCCAGTGCACCACGACTTGTATATTAAAAGTCGTGGTATGTGCTATCCTTTTTGTAGGAGTGTGTATGTAAAAAGATAATTTGCTACTTACTGAAAACTGTAACAGGTATCCTCTCTAAGACTATTTAACATAATTACCATATGTTCTACACCCAAAAGCCTATCAATGCCCTCTAGTGGTGTTGTTAAACAAAAAACCTAACTTTTCTTACAATTTGTCCATGCATACATCTTAAATCCTGATTAGGTGACAATAATTACCCTGGATCGACCTCTGTATGCCGTTGGTAAATGAATTCGTAGGACATGGCCAGCAAGGTCACGATGAAGACAATTTTATTGTGTTCTTTGGTGGTCTTCATATTGATATGATAGTCCTTAAGGTGGTAGGGGATCTACTTGATGGTAGTGGTTGGGCAGATGCCCTTGTATAGGCGGCAGTTGCCTCTGCAGTTATAAGTTACAAACGTAACACACACTCGTAAAGCTCATCAAGTCACAGATTATAGCCTGCACATACTCCTACAAAAGGCATATGCATGGTGCAGCCGCAGCCTTGTAGAAGACAAGCATCTGATGTCAATCAGAGTGGTGAAGTATCAGAGCTGAAGCAAGTCCCCAGGTTTAGTTTTGGTTCATAATTCTTCAGCTGGAAGTGAAAGTGATGATGTTTGTTCGAGCAATCCAGATGACAAAGTTTCTTTTGTACATTGATACATTGACCCATTCATCTTTGCCTTACATCCCACACATTATGCCAGATGGATTCCAATCCATTTGAGAGATTTGGTAACAATTAAAGAATGCCATCTCCTTGTATATTCCGAATTTCTAGAAGGCAGATTCACAGTCAAGAAGAATTTCCCTGCCATTACCATTGATTAGATACAACACACATAACGCTGCTGGATGGTATGTGGACCAGAGATAATTCGACTAATAGTTTGAGTCATTCACAGTGGTGTAGCCATGTCCCCCCCCCCCCCCCCCCCCCCCCCCAAATCCCGGGAAATTTTTACCTTTTCGCTTATTAATAACATTAAAAAGGTTCCTGTGTCATATCCCACTACACATGAGATGAGTCAGAAGGCAGCAAATTCGGTGCATCATGAACAGACCAAACAAACAGAAATCATTTCTCTGAGATATCAAGTCGCTGACAAATATCATTGAAGGGATCCATTTTGTGAAAGTAGTGATAATCTACAGAAATTAGACAGCCGATACATTGCAGACCATGCTATTGTTTATACCATGCACAGACTTGAGACATTGGGACAGGATCAGTATGGAATATTTGTGAAAAAACAGCATGTTTTAGAGACAAAGTCCATCCAAGAACCAATCGAGAATTTCTGCCGTTCTTCAAATTCCTCCAGTTCGAAATAAGTCCAAAGTACAACAACAAATGTCTGCTCAGTTTTCCAGACTTGACGTTGCTTGTCAGGTACTGGTTGGCAACCTGGATGAGTTGTTTTAGCATGATAATCAAGCCATCATCACTGCCACATATGGGGAAACTGAGTCTGACCTTGTGTACTGCCTAGAGGAGCTTATTACATCAGATTGCAATTTTAACAGATCTCCTGTTGAGGTAAGCACCCTTGATGGTGAAGCTGTAAATACCATGTTGAAACCAGGAATTTCTCTGAATATGCATGTCAGATCTTCACATATCTGGCATCTCAACTACAACAGGCTATAAGAAATGATCTGGGATGTTTGCAACATAACTATGTCAAGCACTTGAAACATGAGAGGGAAAGGCACATGGAGCCATTGAGTAAAATTCCTGGAACTTGGCATGGATTACTAAGGCTTGTCGAAAACAAGACTGAACTGTTTTCCTTCCTTTCCAACAAATCAGTTCTATTGGAAACGGAGTGTTGGGTAATTTGGACACATGGCTAATTTTATTTTAATATAGCGAAATTATACTTATGTAATAATAATTGATATTATTTTTGAAAATATCTTAGTTTTTACTATGTTTGAAGTTTTATAGATAATTTTGTAAAACGTCCTGCACACCCAGCTCTAGCCCTGGCACACATTCTCAAAATGTCCTATGCAAACAGCCAAGAGATGTCACCAGTATAGCCCGATGCACCCAAGAGGAGGCAGACACACGGATATTGCTTTATGTAGCTGGTGCTGTCAATGAGAAGACACTGATATCTTGGCCATAGCAACTGGTCAATATTTCTGAACTCTGGGTGGCTTTTGGTACTGGACATTTTCGATACCTGGCTGCCCGTGAGGTATCTCTTGTTTTGAGTTCAGACAGTTGCTTTTCATTGCCCATGTTCCATGCCTTTACTGTCTTCATTCGGTAGTAGGGGCAAAGATGGAAGCTGGGCCATCTGGAAAGTAGCAAATGAAGTCACACTAGTTGTTGGTACCTTAACAACAACACCAAGTGCCACAGCGGACTGGTTTGAAACATTAGATATCTTTGTTGTATTGTTGTATGACCGCACCAGCAGCCTACACCATGTTAATGAGGCACGCGAAGTGCTTTACAACCCTCTAAAAAAGAGTACTCGATCAAATACCTCCTACAAAGGCAGCCCTTCTACAGCACGTGAAAAGGACAATGTACCAGCCATCACGCTGTTGGGGTCAGATCAAGGTAACACAAGCAGCTGGGACCCAATTTGGACAGCCTTGCCTGGGGCTACCAATGCATGCAGAGAACTTATTAGATATGGTTGTAGAAAAGGATGTGGAGCGCACTATCTATAAGTGTTTCAAGGCTGCCATCCCCCATCAGCTTTTAGCTGTTGGCCTAGTGTGACCTCTTCGGGGAGTGTTCAGTAGTTACTTCTGGCATTGTTAAGAGGCACTTGTAACCACCTACTATATACCCCTACTACCGGCAGCTGTACTTAAATGCACTGCTCTCTACCATTTTGGTAGACACACTGACCATGAATGACTGCACAAGTATGTATGAGGAAACCAAAAATAACGTCGTTTAGCTTATATTCTGGAACTGTCCCTGAAATTTGTATAAAATATCACCTCTACATCATGTACAATGGACATATCTATAAATCAGTGTAATTAGTTCTAAAAACGACACAAAATTTGGTAAATTCAGACACTCGCATTGGATCTTGTGTTAGTCATGGTGGCCATTTTGAAAAATGGCCACCATGACTCCCAAAGGACAAATCTGCAATGTCCTTATATCTAATTTTTGTCTCTTGGGTATGTCCTAGCATCATGCAAAGTTGCATGCTTTTATTATCAAAGGCACATTTTTGTCACATATCAGCTGGACGGCCGTTGTCTGCGACTGAACATGTTCGGTCGTGTCAAATGCAGTCGGGATGACTGAAAATCAGTCGCCGACGGCTGATTTTTCAATACACACTACACGACGCGACTCAACTGTTGAGTTGAGTTGCGTCGCGTCGTATAATGTGATATAGGCTTTAGGCGACTGCTCAACTGCAAGGTGTTTAATTTATTTTTTAAAGAACTGAATAAATCTTCATTTTTACATTATAAATTATTTATTTTATAAAATAAACCATGTTTTAATGCATTGTCGAGATCGGTCTGGTGAGATACAAGTTTGTTTTTGTTTTTTGTTTAACGAAACCACTAGAGCACATTGATTAATTAATCATCAGCTATTGGATTTCAAACATGTGGTAATTCTGACACGTAGTCATCAGAAGAAACCCGCTAAAAAAAGTTATAATGCAGCAAGGGATCTTTTATATATGCATTTATCCACAGACAGGAAAGCACATACCACGACCTTTAACCAGTTGTTGGACACTGATTAGGTGAGATGTAAAGCTACTGCAAAGATTATATAAGAATCTCAGTGGATCATTTTCTGAATGTTTTCCCCATCCTAACCAGTGTCCCATGACTAGTATATTACACGCCTATCAAAGTACATGTAAAAGAATCCTTGCTGCTACTGGAAACATTATCTCGAGCTATGTCGAGCGCTCAACATTTTAACTCTCATCATCAAGTATGTCTTCATCTTTTGCAAATTCTCTATTTTGGCTGGGCGTGAACGGGGTTTAGCTAGGTCGGTTGAGTGCTCGCCTGAGGTGCTTGCATCGCAGGATCGAACCACCTTGGTGGATCCATTCAATTGATTGTTTCTTTTCATTGTTCCAAACAGTGCACCACAACTGGGCAAAGGCCGTAGTATTTGTTTTTCTGTCTGTGACAGTGTGCATATAAAGAACCCTTGATACTACCGGTAATGGAAAAATGTAGCTTATGATCTTGAGCTCTCAACTTATTATCTTAAGCAATCTGATTAAAATTAGCTCTACTGGTCTCACCAGTAGATCTAACAGCATTGCGTGGACTCCCATGTCCAGGTGACATTTCATCTATAAATAACAATTTAAATATCGACCAATTATACTACGCCTTTTATAGCGTTATTTGGGAGCATTCAAATTCAAAAAATATCGAGCGAAACTATTTATGCAATAGGCGAACTTGCTGGTCTATTTCAACATTGAAAAAACAGGGGGAAAAGTGCAATAATAAACTCTGGATTGTATACTAGTATAAACAGATTTTATGGCTATACCAGCACGGTTTTGATTTTCGTCTTGAAACGAATTTTATATAAAATTTCATATTGAAATTAGTTTCCGGCATACTTCGTAATTCACCCGAATCATTTCGTATACCCTCGACACAATCCCGAATGTTTTCAAATTCTTTTCAAATCACTGGCGTGATTTTGCAAGTAAGGTTTTGATTGGCCGAATGAAAGATCATTTGGACATGAGCTCCAACGGGCTGCTGTTAGATCCACATGTAATAGTGGAGCTAATTTTAATTAGATTGTTATCTCAAGCTATCAATGTATTGCGCTCAACATATTAACTCTCGTCAACATGTATGTCGTTTTCTTTTGCAATTCTCTTTTTGGCTGTACAGTATTGATACAGAAGTCGACAGCTAAAGATAATAAGTCGTGCGATGGAGATAACAAATCGAGCACTAGAGATAATAAGTCAAGAGTTTAACATAATACGTTTAGCACTCGGTCAAAAGCTCGAGATAATATAAGTCGAGCACTCAAGATAATAAGTCGAGCGCTTGAGATAATCGGTAATGCGCTCAAGATAATAAGTCGAGAGCTCGAGATATTAAGACTGTTGTGCATTCAGCAAGCGCAGAAAAAAAAGGTCGATCGATGTTTACTTGTGGCTTAAAAGTACTTTGATGACGTCAAATATCGAAAATGTAGATATGAAAAAGCACGTTTCCGCGCGCAGATTACCTTAATGGAAAGTTGGCCTTATGTTGAGATCTCGACATATTATATTGATGTTGAGGGCTGAACCTATTATCTTGAGCTCTCCAATTATATTGTCAAATGCTATACTTATCTCTTGTCAATGCGTACGTACCTTCAGTGGCATATTATAGTCATAATAACAGGTCGAGAGCTTGACATTATAATTTAAAATCTTGAGATAATGTGCCGACATTTCAAAATAATAAGTTAAGCATTCGACAAAACAAGTTCAGTATCTTTAAACGTAAGAAAAAAATGTGTACCGGTATGTCCTAAATATACCACCATATTATTTATTTTATGGGCGTTTCTTTTAGATTATATGAAAAAAAAAGTTTGAGGCCTCAGCACATTTTAAATTACTGGTGTTTAACATAATGATAGTTATTTTAACACTATGGTCAAACGTTGATTCATTTCTATGGCAACGGAATTAAATAATAATCATAACCATTTTGCATTAAGGGGCCGTTCAAATATTACGTAACGCTATTTTTGTCAAAATTAGACACCCACCCACCCCCTTGTAACGCTAGACCATACACCCCCAAAATATTACGTAACGCTCGGAGATATCCCCCTCCCTCCCCCCCCCCCCAACACACAGACAAAGCAACGTGGCAATGTTTATTTATACCCATGTGTACTACGATGACGTCATTAATGTGACGTATTGCTGTACAGCGGGGGAACAAAATCCCGCGGGTTTTCACTTGCGCCATTTTAATTGATCACCATCAAGGTTGACAAAGAAAAATTATACCAGACCCTAATTGAATATTACTAATATATATTGTTGTCATGGCATGGCACGTTTAAAAGAAAACAAAATTGTGTTACGTAACGCTGTTCAATACACCCCCACCCCTTGTAACGCCACATAACGCTTGGACTTACACCCCCACCCCCCTAAGCGTTACGTAATATTTGAATGGTCCCTAACTTTACATACGCAGTCCTCGGCTGTTACGGCCGTGGTTCATATAGCCGAACTCAAATTCAATTAGATTGTCGCTTAAGCAATAGGCGAACTTGTTGGCCTATTTCAACATTTACAAAACGGGGCAAAAGTGCAGCAATAAACAAGGAGCGGAACATAGCCCAGTGGTAAAGCGCTCGTCTGATGCTCAGGAAACAGAGCTGTCGAAATACATTTGGGAACTAAAAAGAAAAAACGCCGAGTACACAATAACGTGGCGCGTAATAAGGAAAGTGAACACCTTCAAGAGAAGCACGGGGCAGTGCAGTCTATGCATTGAGGAAAAGCTGGAAGTACTGAAAGCTATAGGGACCAACTCGCTGAACAAGAGAAATGAACTTATATCCAAATGCCGACACCCACCCACATGGATTAACAGCCACCCAAGCTAAGCCGAAACATAATAGACCGTACCTATTGCACCTGTTGGTGTCATCAATGCCTCGTGACGTAACGACAGGGCAGTTACACGTTACCTGATGATCGCTTATAGCGTGAAACTTTAAGTTGTAACAAAAGGTGTAACGGTATATATATTTATACTGGCTCCCCAAGAGGTAGAGCACTATATCAGCCACACCAGGAAGAATACTGTATTGTATGTATGTATGTATGTATGTATGTATATGTATGTATATATGTATATATATATATATATATATATATATATATATATGAATGCAGAGTGTAGGTTGTATAGATAATACAAAAGTGTAAATTATGTGTATAAAAAAAGAAAGTGGAGTGTAGATTATATGTATTATAATAAATGTGAAGTGTATGACAATGCACCTGAAGTGCATATTACATGTATAATAATGAATGTGGAGTGTACAGTGTATATTACATGTACGTGTATACTAATGAATGGGAATGTATATTATAACAATAAATAATAATGAATGTGGAGTGTAGATTATATGTATAACAAGCATTCTGGAAGTAGGCCCTACTGCTAAAGCAATACATGTCACCTACAGAGCCAAACAATTTGTTTATATCTCCTAAGTTCAAGGGCTATAACTCTGTAAAACAAATAGGTAAATTGCCATAAGTCAAATTTGATATGTAATAGTACATTATAAATAACATTTCAGCTCAATATATTGAGGCATTGCAAAAACACAGATTGGAAAACTAATTTTCGTTTCGCCAAAATTCAAGGGTTATATCTCTGTCAAAAATAGGTAAATCGTCATGAAAGTCAAACTTGATCTGTAAAGCTATACACAAAATTTCAGCCGAATATGTTGAGGAATTGAAGAAAAAACAGAAGTCCGAAAAACCACGTTTTCATATCTCCTAAGTTCATGGGCAATAACTCTGTCAAAAATGGATATATTGTTATGAAAGTGAAACTTGATCTGTAATAGTATATGATAAAACTATATAGAAAATTACAGCTCAATAGCTTGAGGCATTGCAAAACACAAAGTCCGGAAAACACATTTCCGTATCTCCTAAATTTAAGGGCCATATAAATAGGTAAATCGTCAAGAAAGTCAAACGTGATCTGTAATGGTACACTATAAAGCTATACGAAAAATTTCAGCCCAGTACGGTATGTTGAGGCATCTCCTAAGTTCATGGGCAATAACTCTGTCAAAAATGGATATATTGTTATGAAAGTGAAACTTGATCTGTAATAGTATATGATAAAACTATATAGAAAATTACAGCTCAATAGCTTGAGGCATTGCAAAACACAAAGTCCGAAAAACAAATTTCCATAACCCCTATGTTCAAGGACCACAAAATGTGTAAATCGTCAAGAAAGTCAAACTTGATCTGTAATAGTATATGATAAAATTATATACCAAATTTCAGCTCAAAATCTCGAAGCATTGTGGGAAAAAAACTTCCAGAAAACTTTATGTGTGACAGACGGACGTACAGACGGACAGACAGAAGGACCGATAAGAAACCTATAATCTCGGTTGGGCCGATAGGCGACTAGTAATGCATGTTGATTGTATTCATTGAATAGCACTTAAATTAGTATCAATCCAAAGTTATTTTAAGAGACAATGAATGCATTCAGTACTTAAACATAGTAGTGGATAATGCACATTATATGTATAATAATAAATAGGGGGAGTGCAAATAATTCAAGGGGAGTGCGTATTATACGTATAATAATAACTGGGGGAGTGCAAATTATACGCAGAATTTCGACTGGGGAGTGCATATTCTTGGGGAGTGCAAATTAAATGCTACACCGGTGTTAAAAATGAAATTAAATAGTTAAAAAAAAAAAAATGGGGACCAAAATATTCGTTTGGAATGTCATCTACGCCCACAGCTTTGTTATTTTTGAAGTTTCTAATAGCAGAATTAATTTCATCTGTAGAAATATAATCATTGAAAATATTACTTTCAGAAATTATATCTAATTCATATATTCAGATTCATCATTAGGAACTTAATTCATTGAATGAAAAAAAAACCCCATAAAATAGAAATTGATAAATTATTAGAATTTTAAAAAGAAATTGACGAAATAGAAAACTAACAACTAACCCACTTTCATGGACAGACAGCCCAGATAGCTGAAGTGTGTAATTGTGAGTAAAAACAACGTCTGGTAATTTTGACATATGTAGTCTTAGAGAGGAAACCCGCTACAGTGCATATGAAAGACATTTTGCTACTAATAAAAACATGTTCAGTGTTTCCTCTGAAGATTTTTGTCTAAGAATTATCAATTCGTATTGCAAGTGTTTCACATCCTATAGCCAATGATTAATAAATCAGTGTGCTCTAGTGGTATTGGTAAACTTTTATATATTTAATGCACTCCCACACCAATTATTTTAGTCTAGTTACGACCCTGATACAGGATGATGAAGGACTTGCGACAGCTTTGCCTGTCATACTAGGCAAGTGGACTTTTCGGGGCGTCTGGAACCCTCTACTACAGTCGATGACAAAACATGTTAATTTAAAGTGCACTTACCGCTAATATACAACTTCTATTTAAGTAGTGCATGTAGACCCACCCTCCTACAAATATTACTGGATCCATACCTGCCTCTTAGCATCATTGCAGTGACTGCTTTGTGTTTTGTTTTTTTCTGCGACGCTTTCACGTCTGTCATATGACGTCAAAGATAAAGTTATAGGTTTGTTGTTGTTGTTTTTGTTTAACGACACCACTAGAACACATTAATTTATTAATCAATGGCTATTGGAGGTCAAACATTTGGTAATTTCGACAGAATCTAGTGTTACGGAAGAAACCCTCTACATTTTGGTATTAGTAGCAAGGGATCTACAGATAGGATTGCACAAAACACGGCCTTCGATATACCAGTTGTGGAGCATTGGCTGGAATAAGAAATAGCTCAATGAGCCCACAGACTAGGATCGATCACAGACTGATCACGCATCAGGCGAGCGCTTTACCACCGTGCTATGACCCGCCCCTATGACGCTTTCACGTCTGTCACATGACGTCAAACAATTATTGCGTGCAGCTACAAACATGTATCAGCTATCATTGATTTTTAGTATTTGGAGTCCTATGTTTGATGTTACACACTTCTTGCTTTCCTTGGTGTTTAACATGGGCTAAGGCATTCTTACAAGATGCGGCGGATTTAGATAGGAACACCTCTGTCTTTAAGTTATTAATTTTGTGTTTGTATAAGGTGAGAAGACTTGTTTATGAACACCGCTGAACTATATTTTTTCCCTTTCAATTAATTTATTTGCCAAACCAATTGCCTATAGGCATAAACATAATTCGATACCAGACAAACGTGTAAAAAAATATACACCTGGAATTGCGTCTATTACTACTTAGTAAAACATAGTAATAGGTTAGGAACAATTACAAACGTGAAAGAACAAATTCAGGATGGACACAGTATAAAATTAATTAGCATGTTTTTTGCGTCTGGTAGATTGGATCAAATATTTTCTAAGATTGCGTAATTAAGTTACATTTTGAAGACTTAAAAGTGTTATCGGTTTTAATGCAGAATTTGTTGTTTTCTTTCAGTGATGCTGTTTACTATATTATGTAGGACACAGATCAGAAAAGAATGGACACTGCAAAATAAGGTAAAATTCGTCTTCATTATCATTAGTGTCGCCGAGACTGCACGTCCTCGGTTCCATTAAATTAGTGTCACACCGCCTACTTAAAAAAGTGTTTTAAAATATTGTATTTGCTTTGTATTTATTTTATCGTCTGTTATTTGAATGTTATGTTCTTCAATATCATTAGTGTCGCCGAGACTGCACGTCCTCGGTTCCATTAAATTAGTGTCACACCGCCTACTTAAAAACGTGTTTTAAAATATTGTATTTGCTTTGTATTTATTTTATCGTCTGTTATTTGAATGTTATGTTCTTCAATATCATTAGTGTCGCCGAGACTGCACGTCCTCGGTTCCATTAAATTAGTGTCACACCGCCTACTTAAAAACGTGTTTTAAAATATTGTATTTGCTTTGTATTTATTTTATCGTCTGTTATTTGAATGTTATGTTCTTTTACATACATACATACATACATACATGGATGCCTCGATAGCTCAGAGCACATCGTGGTTAGCCTTGCAATTTGCGGGCGATTCGGTGCCACAGGTTCGAGTCCCAGCAACGGCATGTGACAATTTGTGAGGCCAGAAAGGATTTAGTTATCCCCTGCGCGAGTGCGTTAATATCTATGTATGTAACAGTCAACCTACATACATACATAAATATACGTATAATTCACAAGATTAGGATATTTAATGGTGCATTACACAAAAACGGCATACCTTTCAGTTTAAAAACACTAGGATTAGTTCTATATTTTCAATATTTTGATTTTTATAACTGAATAAATAATGGTATTCATCTCCAGTATTAGTATTACACAGTTAACATGGCATTTTAATTTAGGAATGTTAAACCTATGGTAGTGTCGGAAATATAATAAAATTTATTTTCGTCACTTATATCTATTTAATGATACTCTACCTAATTTAGCATTTACTTGTTTTGGCTCTCATTGATGTACAAGGTGGTGTTTACTCTTGAAATTCAAAGAAAGATGTTAGTAAACAGGTGATTTGCGAACTTTATTGGAACACACTATAACAAATTTTGATCGACATGTGTCAATTTCATTTACCCTTAAACAAACTCTTAATTTAAAACTAAGTTAACCGAGTATATTGAATTGCAGCATAAATTATTAATTATTACCAGCATATTTAGTGAATATAAATTCAATATAAGTACATTAGAAATATACACAATCTTGCAACCACTTAAAGGTGCTATATCATAGTTACATGTGAGCATCTGTTTTTGATAATGATTCTCCAATAAAAAATTATTTTCTACTAGTAGATTAAACTATTTCATTATAATCATTGTGGGCATATATATATATAGTTGAAGGTGTAATCTTAAATTTTAAAGAAAAATTTAATAAAAAATTATTTGCAATAGCTGTCATTATGTAACTTTGAGATAACACCTTTAATACCGGTATAATACTCAGAATGGTTATTGGCAATTTTGCTCAAATGTTACTTATAAATGTCTACAACTATTTTGTTTTGGAGAGGGATAGGGGTAAACCATGATCAGAGACGGTTCCTCACATATTGCAACAGCAATGAAATTGACAGAAATCGATCAAAATTTGTTATAGTGTCTTCCAATAAAGTGCACAAATCACTTTGAATTTCAAGAGTAAATACCAACTTGTACATCAATGAGAGCCCAAACGAGTAAATGCTAAATTAGGTAGAGTATCATTAAATAGATATTTACAACATATTTACATGTCAGTTTAATATGAAAGAAATAATCGACAAAACTAATTTTTATTCTATTTTCGACACCACTTTAGTCCATTTACCTGCTTCGAGCGGTAATCTTAAATTTAACATCCATAATTTGGTTATCCACTATCTATTTTGGTACGATAACACCAT
This sequence comes from Gigantopelta aegis, assembly GCF_016097555.1. Taxonomy (NCBI): domain Eukaryota; kingdom Metazoa; phylum Mollusca; class Gastropoda; order Neomphalida; family Peltospiridae; genus Gigantopelta; species Gigantopelta aegis. Next base: position 47,227,360 of record NC_054710.1, read on the forward strand.
TAAATAGGTTTCGAAGCAAAATTTCGTTTTGAATAATGTATAAAATTGGCCACTAGAAGCATTTGCAATATCAGAAAAAAACACTGTTGTATAAACTGAGCGCAGAGATTTTGTTTTAAGTCTTGTTTATAGGATTTGAAATCGACATATTGATTGTTGTAGATGAACCCCATTCCTGTGTTATCGAAAATAGTTTATGAATTTCAGCCAACCGCATCAGACATCAGTACTATTACTATTCCAGGCGCGGATTCAGGCGGGGGCCCAAGGGTCCCGCTCCTTATTTTTGTTGAAACAATATATATTACTGAATTCACACAAATGCAAAGTTGTCCCGTCCATCTGTTAAGGACCTTTAAATTCTATTTTTGGTGAAACAATATATATTACTGAATTCACACAAATGCAAAGTTGTCCCGTCCACCTGTTAAGGACCTTTAAATTCTATTTTTGGTGAAACAATATATATTACTGAATTCACACAAATGCAAAGTTGTCCCGTCCACCTATTAAGGACCTTTAAATTCTATTTTCAAAAACTACAATGGGTTTTGGGCCCCCTCTATTAAAAAATCCTGGATCCGCGCCTGCATTCTATTATGAAACTCCAGACTTGTTTTTTTGTTGCCGACTGAATGCACGTGGCAAGCGGCATGCAGGACTCATCTTAGAATACAAAGAAACCGTGTGTGTGTGCAATGTTAATATTTCTATATTATTATTTCAGATATCAATCCACGGAGCGTTAAACATCTTATAGTAATCGCGCAGATTTGAAAAGAACAACATCATCAAAAATAAAACTGCAAGCGTTTCAAGTTCTACTAAAACAAAACACCATTTCAAGTCAGTCATGTGATCTACACGTGATTCCATCCATCAAACTGGAATCTACCTGTAATTTGGATGTCTGGAGGAAAGTACAAAAATCTATTACAATCTAGTTGAAGACCTGAAGAACATGCCAAGTACCCTACGTATTAAATTAGTAGAATAATACAGTAAATGAATGTGTGAATAAATTTATTTTTAACAGTATGTTGTGTGATTTGTGGTGTCGTTTAAGCTTCCTGATAAAATAAAGTAACACGATAAGTGTACGGTTTCCCATTTGGGGGAGGGGCGGCCCCGATCGGGGGTCTGATTTTATGCCCGAATTAAACAAAAATGCCCGTATCAGATCCCAGATTTTGTATGCTATCTAAGCACTACGATATCGTAAAACTACTAGGCGTCGTTGACGATGATTTTACGATATCGTAGCTCTGAGATAGCTTCGAAAATCTTTAGCCTGGATGCCAACGTTTCCAAGTCCCATGTACCAGCCGCTATTACTGGAGGTGCAAGAAGGATGTATTCTTTTGTAATGTGCCTCCTCGGGAGTGGCTGTCCTATAAACGAAAGTTAAAAGTTTGTTTTGTTTACTTGAGCACATTAATGTATTAATCATTAAATGCCAAACAGAATTATTTAGTAATTTTATCATACAGTCTTAAGAGAGGGAACCCGCTACATTTGTTTCCATTGGCAGCAAGGGAAATCATCTTATTTATTACCCCAGCAGGCACTCATAACGGGGAAAATAAAAATCATTATCATGCATTGGTTTAACGTACACTACACTACCTATTAGTGGAGTGGCTTAGCTCCAAATTTTGATGAAATCGTGACACGCTGGGCCAAAGCACCAAATTTGGTATACTTGTCAGTTAGGTCATACAAAAACATTATTCGATGAGGTGCCCGACCTACGATCGCCGGAACAGTATTTTTCAAGATGGCCGCCATCAACATTATCAGAAATAACCCTTTTCACCTAAAACTAAAACTTTGAAACTAAAGGTCTTAAAGAAGTGAAACCACGGTCTATATCTACTACTTGAATGGCGTTACTGGTTTTATAGTGATTAAAATCATATATGTCCATATTCCAAGATGGCCGCCACCGCCATTATAAAAATATCACCCTTTTCAACATAGCTTTGAAACTACAAGACAAAGAGAGGTAGAACCAGTGTCTATTCCTACTATTCCAGCCTCAAGGTGTTATGTGGTAATACTACAGTTATGTTGGCCAGTATCACACTTGCCCATATTCAAGATGGCCGCCACTGCCATTATAAAACATCACTCATTTCAGCATAGCTTTGAAACTACAAGACATAGAGCGGTAGAACCAGTGTATATACCTACTATTTCAGTATCAAGGTTTTATATGGTAACACTAGAGTTATGGTAGCCAGTATCATATTTGCCCATATTCAAGATGGCCGCCAACGCAATTATAAATTTTAAAAATAAACTCTTTTCATCTAAGTTTTGATTTATGTTCACTATTTATATCCATTATTTCAGGATCAATCTATGTGGTGATATTAGTTTTATACCTGTATTTAAATAGTTTATTACTCATTTGTGATTTATTTGTTTTGTAATAAATATAACATTACATAACGATAAAGATAGTTTATTCAACATAAAAACCCACTGCTAAAAGTAAAGCAAAGACCAAAGAACAAATGGAAGAGATTAAGAGTGACTATAGCCTCTTCAGCCAGTTGTTCATTTCCTGTCAAGTGCGTGTTGGAAACTTGGAAGAGGTCTTTATGCACGAAAACCATCCATGGCCTCCATCTCTAAGTGACCATGGCAAACTTCGATTACCAAGTTGCAAATCCAACCTACTGGATCTTTTGTACTCCAAAACGCAGGAAGCTCCATCTACCTTTGATGTCAAAGTATTTGACGGCCCAGCAGTGGTGCATTTACTTCCAGCTGGAGATGCTTCAACATTTGGCCAGAACAGCAAGGAGATCCTCAGACACTGGTCCTATCGTCAACTTCACAACTGTAAGCGTATTGATGTTGTATGGGATGTCTACAAGACCAATAGTCTAAAGGAGGCCACGCGTGAAAAAAAGAGGCAAGGGTGTCCGAAAAAAGGTTTCTGTACAGACAAAGCAACCAAAGGACGTTGGTGCTTTTCTACATGACTCAACCAATAAAGAAGAATTGTTTGCTCTACTCACTGAAGATATAGAAGCCACTGGTTTTCCACCAGACAAAGTAGTCTGTGTTACCTCTGGTCACTCAGTTGTGACAAAGGGCAACAGTGAGCCGATGCCAGAATCTGACCACGAAGAGGCAGATACCAGAATATGTCTACATGATGCGTTATTCTTATTGGCATTTATTTTCAACTGGCAAAGTTGCACCATGGTATTCAGCTTTGGGTAGCATTTGGCAAAGGCAAGAACTTCCGCTACTTTCATATGAATTCCATTTGCTCTGAGATCTTTTTTATTTCTTGTTTGTTTCCAGAAAATAATTTAACAGAAACTCCCTGAACTAATTTAAGGATAATATTTAATGCAAATATAAGATATTTTATGTATTGTATTAAATAACCGCTAAAACCGTCTTAATTGTATGTATTTCATCAAACAGTTGCAAACAATTTTTGAAAACCTGAAAATTAGAAAAAAATTGTATATTTTGATGACAGGACTTCTATTTATGTTGTTATTGTACAAGGATACTGAAATTGACTTTTAGCTAGGAATCTGGCAAATCTAAATGTTACTTGAATTATTAAAGGTCATGTTTAGGACACACACGTTCGGGACGCAACACGAAATAAGCTGTTATTGCATAATTATTATGTGGTTCATTTAAGAATTATGTTTTAGCCAGACTAAATGTTGTAGCCACTTAGTATAAAAATTAGCAATTGGCTAATTTGGCAATGGACAAGGTGAGCCCTGCATACATACATACATACATACATACATACATACATACATGTACAGACATACATACATACATACATGCACATACATACATACATACATATATACATACATGGATGCCCCAATAGCTCAGAACGTATCGTGGCAAGTCTGCAAGTTGCGGGCGATTCGATGCTATAGGTTCGAGTCCCAGCAACGGCATGGGACAATTTGTAAGGCTAGAAAGGATTTAATTATCGACTGCGCCAGTGCGTTAATATCTATGTATGTAATGTCAACCTCGACATACATACAATATATAGATATTCATACATCAATATGTACATACATACATTAAATATTAAAAATAATTTAAAAGAAATTAAATCAATATATGAACACCTTATGAAAATTTAAGAAGACATGCTATATGACTAACAGTGCTACTTTCTACATACCAAATAAACTGAAGCAATTTCTTTTCGGGCTCCTAACTGGACATCCTAACACCACGGTGCAACCAGACGGGATCACCACTTATGTCCATTCATTTAACCAGGAAATGACATTTGCTGTGACATTTCCACAACATAACCTCCATAAGATTTCGTAAACACACTTACTGGAAACACCGAGGTCATCCAGATACTGCACTAGCTTTAGTAAGCTGTGTACCTAAAACACACCTAGGCTGGGGCTGATAAGTATGGCCCCAGTTGAAAAAGAAACACACTGAATCGTATGTAACAAAACACAAGGCATCTGTTCTGGCGTGAACTATAGATCTGCAGCAGACGACAAAGAATATGATCTGACATAATTTGACAGCACCAGACTAACCAGACCCAGATCCAGCTTCGGTGTATGATGTAACTTAGGTTTTGAATGTGTTGAAGTTTAGCTCTAAGGGGATGTGGTCCATAAACCCTGTCATAACCTTCTATGTGATTGACTCGATGACTAAAGCAGATATTTGTCAACATTGAACACCAAGTGGTGGCCGTCTATATAGCCGGTGCCTTTACGAAGAAACTGATGTGGATCCTTGCGGGGCAAATATGTCCAGAGGATCAGCGAATCCCATGGTGATCTCATGGTGCTTTGCCTATGATAAGATCAACTATGCCAGGTACCTAGCCCCAAACTTTGCTCTGAAGACGAATTTCCCAGAGACGAATCGTGATAAGCATGACGCTTGAAACATGGGCTACGTTTCAGTGCAGATGTCTAGCAACAACCATTTTTGGGTGGATGTCTGTGAACTAGACCACTGGGGTCACAATAAAGATACTCAGACTTCTGGAGGCAGAACCTGATAGTTGTAGTTATCAAACAATATTATTAACAGCTGAACCCTGGGTCAATTAATAGGTAACAAACAAAAAGAAAATCCCATCATACTTACTGATCAAGAATAAAAAAGACCAGGAAGCTGTATCAGCAATTATTTTCGTCATCAAAGGATTCGTCCATTCACATGTCTTTGTTTGGTTGCATCCTGGTGGAGGCAGAAGGACACAAACTGCAAATGAATAGTATTTGTATCTCAATTCGTTGGACCCTTACCGTGAGCTCTGTACACACCAGATGTATTACTTAGAAAGCTACTTTAGCCACTAATTTGCCGCCAACAGTAGGACAAGTGCCTTCAAATCGCTGACCAACTTCAGGGAGACCCAAGAATTTTTTTTGTTGGGTCAGCAATGGATTCCCCTACAGAACTAAAAGCTCCAAAGTAAAGGCATTCACATGTCTCTTCTGTTTCCTCGGTGCATCATACACTAAGGTCAGTGATTTCGGGTACAACCTGTTTTGTGTGAATAAAGTTGAGGTAGACAGTCATCAGCCTCCAGCTTATAGATACTGCTTCCGACTTTGATGAGAAACATATTGAAAGGAGTGACTGGAGCCAGAACAGAATGTGCCAAGCCTGGCTCTGTTGGTAGAGGGTGCATGATTGAAAATGAAGAAGGAGCTGAGGTTATTCTGGATCTGCTGGATTGAAACTGTCCACAGACAAGTACACTGCCAAATTGCGTATGTGTGGCAAATAGAATGCCACTAAAGTACACTGATATGTAGACTACTAGACTATGGGATCAGTACAAATGAGGATGAGGAAAATGAATATGATTATCATATTTCTCCTTAACACTTTGCATAGTCTAGTAGTCTATATATCAGTTCAATCATTGATTCATTTATACTTATTTTCGTGATTCTGCTCAATTAAGATTCAAGAACACCGTCCTGTGCATACACTTTAACTATCTGGGCTGTCGATCTAGGACAGTGGGTTAGTAGTCAGTCAGAGATAATTCAGTGTAGTGACCTCACACCTAACCCACTGAGTTGTCAAACGCACGCTAACTTGGAGTCAGTAAAGGGATTCGAACTCAATACCTACCAGACATAAGTCCGATGGCTTAACCACTACACCAACTGAGGTCTGTTTACAATAATTACAACATGTTACTATACACGTTTATCTGATGCCAGAAGAGTATGCTTCAACAGCAACAGGGAAATGAAATACAATTTCTAAAAATAATCAAAAAGAAGTATTGTTTTCGTTTGGGGGATGGGTAAAAAAAAAAATTCTACAGATTGTAATATACAAATTATATAAATATATATTCAGTTATTTGGATTCCTCTATAAAGTAGCTACAAACATGTGTAATTGTATATATTCCAAAACTTTTATTGATTTTTTAAAACTAAATGATAGATAAATGTTTTTCTGAAACTGAAATATTGTATTATTCAAAAGTTAGACACCGCAATGTATACATGTATTACCAATGCTAAAATGTTTAATTTCAACATTTTATTAAATATTTTCTGAAATGCTATTTACCACAGGTGTGACAAATGTCATTAATTAAGGTAGCACTGGGTTGAAATAGGTTATCTTACCGTCTGTTCGTAGTATTTTTAAAATTATTCTTTTAGGGTAGGTTCAGGAAAAGGTGGATAATTCTCAACAGCTCCCACTATTCCAATGATACCACCTATTTTACAAACCTAGATCTATATGCATACCTTGCTAAAATTAATATGAGCCTTATTTCCCAAAATGATAGCGATAAACCCTATTGGCTCATGGACTAGTTGTATAATACTCTTACATATAGCATTCGTACCAGTAAGGGCCGGGTTTTAGCTCAGTAATAATAATAATAATGTTACACAAATAGTAGTGCACTAATCTCCCTTGTAGCCTTCTGTCTATTAAGCATTAAACATTATTACTCTGCATATTATGAAATAAACAATGTACTGACAAAACACAACATAATTATCCTTCATTAAATGCATAGAAACTATAAGATAAGTACCCATGGTGCATACATAATTAATACAAACAAATGTTACATACAAACAAACGTTATCACAACTTGATATAATCATAAATAAATAGCATTTAAACGTACAGACTCCTGCGTAAAGATTTTACTAAACATTTTCAAGAGCCAGTGTTAATATTGTCTTTTAATTGAAGGTAAGGATACACTTGTTTTTAATAGAATCTGGGATTGTATTCCATGTTTCAACACCGGAATATCTGAAGGAGTGTTTATACAATTCAGTGTTGGGTCTTGGCAATACAAGATTATTATGTGTTGCTGATCTAAGGTTATATTTATTTGAGCCTGATGATGGTATGAAATAATCACTTATACATGCAGGTGTTATCGCCTTATATACTAATGCACCCATATGGTATATGCACCTATAATCAAAAGACAACCACTGTGATATACTGACGGAGTTAGCAGTGATTTATCAAGGATTAGCCTAGCTGCTCTTTTTTTTGTAGCTTTATTAATCTGTCAACGTATGTCGTATTGCAGCGGCCCCATGTTACTGACCCATAATCAAATATGGGCAGAATATATGCATTATAGAATAGAGATTTGAATTCTGGGTTGAGAAATTTGATAATTCGTCTCAAAAGAGCCAGTTTAGATGAAACTTGTGAGCAAATGTGATCAACTTGTGTGTTCCAGCTAAGATTTTGATCAACAGTCTTTTGGTAATGAGCAGGTGATATAGGTTTATTACTGATACTTAGTTTTAACTGACCCGTTTGACCCAATTTCGGCTCTGTACCAATTAACATACATGTAGTTTTAGATGGGTCTATAGACATATTATTATTGATGCACAAAGAGTTTACAGCATCCAAGTTTATTTGTAACGTAGCATCTATTACGGACAGATGTCTGCCAGATGTGTGTAATGTCGTGTCGTCTGCATACATATCTACTCTGACATTTTGGGTAGATAATGGAAGATCATTTATACACATAAGAAATAAAATAGGCCCAAGAACAGAGCCTTGAAACACACCAGATACTATACCCAATTCTTTGGAGCTAATATCGTTAATTTGTATATAAGCTGTTTTCTGGGGGAGGGGGGGGGGGGGGGGGGAGGGTAATAACGACTTAAACCATTCAAGAGTATTCGGTGACGGTCGGTATACCTGAAGTTTTTGTAGCAAGATTTGATGATCCACCAAGTCAAATGCTTTGCTCAAGTCTAAAAAGAAATACAGAGCCAATCATGTTTCCTTTATCTAGTTGTTCTAATCACTGGTCTCTTAGAGATGTTAGTGTTGTTTGACACGAGTGTTTGTCTATTAGAGATGTTAGTGTTGTTTGACACGAGTGTTTGTCTATCAGAGATGTTAGTGTTGTTTGACACGAGTGTTTGTCTATCAGAGATGTTAGTGTTGTTTGACACGAGTGTTTGTCTATCAGAGATGTTAGTGTTGTCTGACACGAGTGTTTGTCTATCAGAGATGTTAGTGTTGTTTTACACAAGTGTTTGTCTCTCTGAGATGTTAGTGTTGTTTGACACGAGTGTATGTCTATCAGAGATGTTAGTGTTGTTTGACACGAGTGTTTGTCTATCAGAGATGTTAGTGTTGTTTGACACGAGTGTTTGTCTATCAGAGATGTTAGTGTTGTTTGACACGAGTGTTTGTCTATCAGAGATGTTAGTGCTGTCTGACACGAGTGTTTGTCTATCAGAGATGTTAGTGTTGTGTGACATGCGTGTTTGTCTATTAGAGATGTTAGTGTTGTTTGACACGAGTGTTTGTCTATTAGAGATGTTAGTGTTGTCTGACACGAGTGTTTGTCTCTAAAACCCGACTTGGCGTTGTGTAGTAGTTCATATTTATAAAGATAATCTTTTAATTGTTTTGAGACATGTTTTTCAAATAGTTTAGAAAATATGGGTAAAATAGATATAGGTCTGTAATTATGAGGGTCTTCTTTACATCCGCCTTTGTGATATCGCATTACTCTTGTTGTCTTTAGCTTCTGTGGAAAGGTACATATATCAATACTCTTATTTATAATGTATGCTACCGAGGGGGCATTATATTCCTTACATAGTTTTAGTAATCTAGGGCCAAAACCATCAACACTTGTTGATTTATTGGAATTCATTTCATTGACAATATCAATTACCTGAATATCTGTAATATATTGCAGGCTAAAGGAACTGTGAGTAGGTAATCTCTGCCGGACTACTTTCTCAAGAGTATCAAATACTAGCGTATTTGAATTTGTTTTGGGGAATGAGTTTGATACATTTACAAAATGTTGATTAAGATCTTCTATTAGTTCCAATGTGTCTGTGGTAGTTTTATTGTTACATATCAGCTTTATTGGTACTGGATGTCTGTTGATACAATGGTGTAATGCTTTTTAGGTGTTTCCAGAGATAACCAGGATTTTTACTGTCAAAAACTGCATTATTAAAGAAATCCTTTTTTGCTTTGTTAATAAGATTTGCAATTGTTTCTCCAGACTCTGCACAGTTCCCGGGGCTGGATTTAGCTCAGTCGGTTGAGTGCTCGCTTGAGATGCTTGCATCACAGGATCGAACCACCTCGGTGGATCCATTCTGATGATTGGTTTTTGTCTCGTTCCAACCAGTGAACCAGTGCACCACAAATGGACAAAGGCCGTGCGATGCGCTTTTCTGTCTGTGAGAAAGTGCATATAAAATATCCCTTACTGCATTAGAAAACATGTAGCGGGTTTCCTCTGATGACTACGAGTCAGAATTACCAAATGTTTGACATCCAATAGCCTATTATTAATTACGAAAGAACAGCTGTTTAGTTGCATTGATTTACCTATACGAAGGTTTGTGATAGTTTTATCCACATGAGAGTTTGAATGCTTAGGTCTTATAGAGTTGACTCTTGGTTTGATATTGTAGTGCCATATATTAGATGCTTGGTTGATATGGTATAGTGCCACTGGTGTGTTATCTATTCCTACTTCTATTTCTAGTTTACTAGCTTTAGTGGCGAAAGAATCGTTAAGATGTTGATTGGTTTTAAATATTAGTCCTGGTTTAGCTATGATCGGAGTGAGTTCCTGAACTGGGTGATCTATTTTTAGAGAGTGGATTTTTAGATGATAGTTAAGATGTTGAATGTTACGGCGACATTTTAGTGGCATAATGTTAAACTCGACTTCTAGACTTTGTCCGCTGGTATTTGAAGGAACTTTAGCTATGATTCTAAGAGCTTGGTTTTGAATAACATCTAATTTATGCAACAGTTTGGGGGCGGCGCAACTGTAGGCTTGGGCTCCATAATCTATTCTGGAGGGTATGCATGCTTTGTAAACCATAAGCATTGCCTCTGTTTGCGCTCCCCAACTAGTACCTGAGATGGCTCTTAATAAGTTTATGGTTCTTTTTGAGCTTTTAACTATGTCATTGATATGATCATTAAAAGTTAATTTAGAGTCAAAGGTTATACCTAAAAAATTAAATTAAAAGTAATTTTGATTATGTGGTTTATTGACTTTATTAAAAAATATATAGACAGTTTTAGTTTCTGAGGGCTTGATGCCCAGTCCAGGGCCCATTTGTTAAGTTTATTCATATCCGCTTGCATTAGGTTAAATAAATGAGTGGTAGTTCTGTCTGTGCGCCAGATGGCGCAGTCATCGGCAAACAGTGCTGTATTTAAGGGAGTGGTTCATTTACTTTTTCCTTTAGCATTAAGTGCTTTAGTTATGTCGTTAATAAAAATGTTAAATAAGGTTGGCGAGAGGACCGAACCTTGCGGTATACCATTTATTATTGCCGTTTTATCCAATACGTGTTTTCCTGTCTGTGGGAAGGTGCATATAAAAGATCCCTTGCTGCATTAGAAAAAACGTAGTGGGTTTCGTCTGATGACTACCAGTCAGAATTACCAAATATTTGACATCCAATAGCCGATGATTAATTAATCAATGTCGTTAAACAAAAGAAACGTTTGTCGTACTAGTCACTAGGGGTTTCTGTTTAAGGGTACCTGTGGGACGGACTGTTGGCAAACCAAATAACTTCCGGTTGGGTCAAAGTTCGAGGTGCAACGAACTTTCGATAGAGAAGTTAACACCACAAGTTCTGTGATTGGCTATAAATGTGTGTTAAAGGTAAAAAAAAAGTTTCATCTGGGCTGAAAATGTATGCAATTTTATTTTATCTAGTACCACTGTGTCAAGTAGCCTTGTGCTTGAAACATGTATGGGGTACCTGTGAAAAAAAGTACTCAAATTTTGTGCGGGACTAGGGATGTTGTAAAAACATCTGGTTATACAGAAAATGAGCCATGAAAGGTACCATTTTCTGCAGTTAATACTTTGAGGTAGGGGTTGTAGTACTGATATTTATGGGTGATAGTTTGGTTGTGTTAACATGGTCGCCTATGGGATTTTATTTGGTATAGTCTTACCTGTAGCTGTCGTGTGTACCGGTGAGATAACTCTTCTAACTAACAGGTTAGTTGACATAATAATGTGACAGTTATTTACCCTTGACGTCCATTGGGCTTTTAAGTTTGATTGCTGAACACTTTTTACTGCAATGTCATTACCTTGATAAAGACTACGGCCATGCAGGATAATGGTCAGTTACCTGCCGTTTGGGTTGACAATGTCCACAAGAGTTACGGCAGAGGGCGCTCGAAGACCGGGGTTCTAAAGGGCCTGTGTATGACGGTCCAGCAAGGAGCAATGTTTGTATTCTTGTTCATTCACTTTTCGTAGCTCGAGTCACCTCCAACCCTTCCCTTATTGATATTAATATGTAGGGAAGCGCTAGAGGACACTGTGTAAATAGTTTGTTCTGTTTAATGACACTATTAGAGCACATTGATATATCAATAATCGGCTATTGGATGTCAAACATTTGACCTATGTAAAGTTGGTTTCTTATTCCTCGTTCTTCATTCAATATCGAATACGTAACTGGAAATTCCGTCTCACATTCGATTTCCGCGTGTTACATGTTTATATTTATCAACACGTCTCCAGTCACGTGCTGTCCATCGCAGGTGTTGTCTGCACCACTGGAGACGTCGACGTCGATGTTCTGGCGTCAGGATTGACCTTCTGGCTGGGCGTCTTGCACGGATGCTGTAGATGCGTAGACGTCGTCGGACTGTCCTCGCTGATACACCTCTGTTGCCAGGGATGGTACGGGCTGTGAGGGTTGCTGGCAGATGCGTGGTTCGGATCCATGTGTCTTGACGATGGGTTGTCACGGGTGGTTGGCCGCTACGGGGACAGTCCCTGACCTGGTTGTTTTGTTGATATCGTTGCCATAAGTGCCATATGGAAAGAAAGAAAGAAATGTTTTATTTAACGAGGAAACCCCGCTGTCGCCACTTCATACGCTACTCTTTCCGATTAGCAGCAAGGGATCTTTTATATGCACCATCCCACAGACAGGATAGCACATACCACGGCCTTTGATATACCAGTCGTGGTGCACTGGCTGTGACGAGAAATAGCCCAATGGGCCCACCGACGGGGATCGATCGCGCATCGAGCGAGCGCTGTACCACTGAGCTACGTCCCGCCCCTCCTGCCATATGGTGTTTCTGTGAACGTTGAATTGACGTGCGACGTCACGCTGCGAGGTCCCAGATCCAAGCATCCCTATGACTCGCCATCTGTCATTTTCACTGAGGCATGGCATGACGAAATTGCATCAAACAGTTCACTAATGGTGTTTTTCTGACTTCTGGACTTCTGAAGGCTGCACAGAGTGGCAATGATTTGCAACTGAATGTCTGGCCGTTTATGGTGAACATTGGGCAAGATTTCTCCCGAATATATCACGTTTCTTGCACAAAGCATGCAATCTCTGCAACAACTGCTTGGTTGCATTTCTTCGAGCTGTTTCGTGCACATTTTCTCTGTTTTACATCCATAAATCCATTCACAAATGTATTACTCCAAACATTCCATGTCACAATAACTTTTGCCTTTTAGTATAAATTGTAGACATACTAAATAATTTGACAAAACCGTATTCCGTGATCAAAATCCTATCACTGCACAAGGCAGGGTCGAAAATATGTTTTAGACAAAGCATACACAGCGTAAATTATGTAAACTCTGCATATATATCAAATGTACATCATGTATTGAAATTAATTATACACTTCGTCTATCAAATGAACACTAAACACGTCATATATACACTACATATATCAAATACAAACTACTAATGTATATTATACACTATCAATATTTAGTATACGCTAAACAAGAGCTGTACATTAGCTACATGCCATATGTAATACGTACTCAAGATATACAGTAATTACATTAATTTAACACTATTTTTGAAGTAAACACTACGCACTTCAGGTATACATTGCGTACATAGTGTATATACTTGGTGTACGTAGTGAATACTTGATGCACATAGTGTATACTTAATATAAGTACAGTACATTATGTGTACACAGGTTATTCTTCATTTAAGTTGTGCACATTTGACCTACATAGTGAATACGTAATACATGTGATATAATCTTTATACATGTGCGTGATTTGTACTATGTGTATTTCATGTATATCTTATACACGTAGTATTTCCCGTATTTGCGTAGTGTTTACTTGATGTACATAGAGCATACTCTATACATGTTTACTTCATATACTTAGTGTATACTTATACGTGGTATATACGTATGTGTGTAGTGTATGTTTATAGTATATGATTAGCGTATGTAGTGCATGCGCGTGTTTACACAGTATGCTAAACATTGTATGATAAACATTCTATGTTTATTTTCAGAATTTTGGTTTGATTGATTTTATACTGTGTATCTATATGGATGGGGCGTTAAGTGAGAAGTTGCGCCTTAGCCACCATAAGCTTGATATTTATGGGTTGGATGTGCACTGTTGAACACGTGTTTATCATATCATAAAAAAAAATTGTTCAGTTTCTGAATTGTAGGTACATTGATTTTAAATTGAGTACCATATACATAGATGGGGCGTTACAAAGAAATTGCTCCTGAGCCACCTTGTGTTTGGTATTTGTGGGTTGGATGGGCACTGCTGAACACTTGTTTAGCATATGATAAACATTCTATGTTTAGTTTCAGAATTGTGGGTATATTGATTTTACACTGTGTACCTTATATATGGATGAGGCGTTACGTGGGATGTTGCCCCCGAGCCACTCTGTGTTAGTTATTTCTGGGTTGAATGTGCACCACTGAACACTTGTTTATCATATGATAAACATTCTATATTTAGTTTCAGAATTGTGAGTATACTGATTTTACACTGTGTACCTTATATATGGATGATGCGTTACGTGGGAAGTTGCCCCGAGCCACTCTGTGTTTGTTATTTCTGGGTTGAATGTGCACCACTGAACACTTGTTTATCATATGATAAACATTCTGTTTAGTTTCAGAACTGTGGGTCTAATCTGAATATTGAGCTATTATCGAATGTCGACTTTTAACGAAGAGTCACGTTCAGGTAGAGCCCTGAACCACTCTAGACTCTTCACATTTCCATATAACATGCACTAAAAGGTTTATCTGTAGAATTTCATAAACTTTTTATGTTTTAGTTTCAGAATTGTGTACCTGTAAACGAGTGTGGTGTAGTTACACTATGTACCATATATTTTGACGGAGCGTTACTGTGAAAGTTACCCATGAGCCACTCTGTATTTGTTATATATCGTTGGAATATGCACTAGTGAACACCTGCTTATCATATCATAATCATTCTATGTTTAGTTTCAGATATGTGCGTATGTTGATTATTTTTCCATATAATCATTGTGTTTGGATTTCGGCGAGGCTAGCTCTATGCTTTATTTCCGAGTCACACCATATACTATCTTATATTCCTAAGCCACCCTAGATTCATCGTGTTATCATAGGACACACACTTAAATTTGTATCGTAGATTTGATCGAATATCGCATAATTAAAAAAACAAAAAACTGAATGTTGAATATTGTTCTGTCAGAGCAATATTGAATATTGAATGTTGAACGTTGAATATCGAACCAACTTCAGCTTCCCTGGTATTCTTTGATGCAGTTAATATGTCAGTTTGCATGCATACTATTACCTTATACAACGAGATTACACCGAAATCCTATTCTATTAGGTGTTATAAATATGATTATTATGACTATTATTATTATTATAAATTTTAACATGATTTTTACTTTTTAGACATATAAAACTGGGTGGATGGACGAAAAAGAGATCCCCTCCCTTTTCCCTCCCCTGTTCTTCCTACGCCTATGGTATGCAC
This sequence comes from Gigantopelta aegis, assembly GCF_016097555.1. Taxonomy (NCBI): domain Eukaryota; kingdom Metazoa; phylum Mollusca; class Gastropoda; order Neomphalida; family Peltospiridae; genus Gigantopelta; species Gigantopelta aegis. The sequence continues at coordinate 47,242,702 of NC_054710.1, forward strand.
TGTAAGATTAGGGGGTTTGGGACGTTGCCCATTGGTAAGGCGCTCGCTTGATGCGCAGTTGGACTGGGATCGATTCCCGTCGGTGAGCCCATTGGGCTATTTCTACCATGTCTGTGGGATGATACATATAAAAGATTCCTTGCTGCTAATGGAAAAATGTAGGGGGTTTCTTCTCTAAGACTATATGTCAAAATTACCAAATGTTTGAAATCCAATACCCGATGATTAATAAATCAATGTGCTCTAGTGGTGTCGTTAAACAAAACAGACAAACTTCTGTAATTCTGTTATTTTAACATAGTAATAGTTATCCTGGACAAGTCTTCGATACGCCGACAAAGGGTCACTGATAAAAAGAGGTGCTGAATATTGGTGAAGCGCTTATGCTTTGAAAAATTTACTACTTTGTCACCGAGTAATTAAAAATTACCCCCCCCCCCCCCAAAAAAAAAAAAAAAAAAAAAAAAAAAAAAAAAAAAAAAAAAAAAAACAGAACAAGCAAACAAACAAAAAACCATCTTTGAAACGCCGACAAAAGAATTGGATTGGATAACATATAAACGTGCCTATATCCAATTAAGGTTCAAGCACGTCTCTCCCGGGCACAATCTCTGCCTTAGCCAGTGACTAGGTCCGGGACAGAAGAAGGGCGGGGAGAATTGGAAATGAACAGAATTTTGGAATAGCAATTAGTAAAAAGGATTTTTTTTTTTATTAAAAAGTTAACTAGCCAAAAATAAAAAGGAATTGACTGCGCGGTCGAATATTTATATAATTTGGAGCATTTTAGAAGGACAGTCCAAAAATAAATAAGAGAAAGAAGAGAGGATCGGACTGTTTAATAATATAGAAAAAAAAGGTAATTTTGATATAAAATTTTGAACGAAGGTCTAAAAGTTTAAAGTCCGATCTATATGTCGACGTGAGTGGCCTAGTTAAGGCTGTTAAGGTGCACAGCTTGTAGGGACGAGATGGATAGCATCCCACCAAGAAAACCCCTAGATTGAATGTCATTAGATGTGGAAGGTGTAGTTCTGTGCGAAAATACAGTTCTTGAGAAGCCGGATCCGTCTGAACAAGGAAATATCAGACTAGGGTGTAGTCCAGTCGTCATGGTTGGTATAGTGGTGCGGACGGGTCCGGTTCCGGAGGATACGAGATGGTACCAATATGAAACAAAGTCCAGAAAAGAGTAGTAGGGGAAGACCCCACTTACTATTTCTTCTTATAGTGTGGCGTTCAATCTTTCAGTGCTGCTAGGACATACTCGGACAGGTAGAGACTAAACTCGAACGACCGTGGCGTTCTACAGAATGGCCGTCATACGAGTCGCAGAAAAACTCAAAAGTCAGCCTAAAAAAATAACGTGGGGGCAAGGAATCTCGCTAAAAAGAATCCAACCTGGTGGTGCAGGATGTCGAAACGAGAAGCGTTCTAGCTTTCAAACAGTTCTGGACAGCGGCCGCATTCATCCCAGTAGAAAACTCCATATCATTGACAAAACCAATACCAATGGAGGATTCTCAACTCGAGCAAGCGAAAGCACGTGCAGTGTGCACAGGCGAAACAATCACGTCTTACCGCACGAGCTCCAGACAAAAGAAGCCCCGAATGTCAGCATCTTTCATCTTCTTAGAACAACATAATTATTCAAAATAAGAAATCAAACAACAGCAATGTCATTCATTAACCTATTGGAGGCGTGACGAAGCCCAGTGGTAAAGCTCTCGCTTGATGCGCGGTCGGTTTGGGATCCCCGTCGGTGGACTCATTGGGCTATCTCTCGTTCCAGCCAGTGCACTAAAATTGTTATATCAAAGACTGTGGTATGTGCTTTCCTGTCTGTCTGAAAGTGCATATAAAAGATCCTTTACTGCATTAGGAAACATGGTGCGGGTTGTCTCTGATGACTACGAATAAGAATTATCAAATGTTTGACATCCAACAGACGATGATTAATTAATCAATGTGCTTTAGTGGTGTCGTTAAACAAAACAAACTTCATTAACCTATTGTTAAACTGCTTCATTTTCAAAGTTTCCTTCTTGGTGATAAGGTCGGATAAAATATTATAATTGAGAATGCCCATACCCAGCCTTTGATATACCAGTCGTCGTGTACTGGTCGGAACGACAAATAACGCAATGGGCTCACCGACGGGGATCGATCACAAGTCGAGCGATCTACCAATGGGCTACATCCCGCCCTATTAAAAACAAGTGTAACATATGTGGCGGTACCGGGTTCCTCTAACCTACTAACAATAATGTTATCACCAGACTAGGCAGCTGGCTTGAGTCCCATGGAGACTCTTTAAAACACTTGACATTAATTTTCAAAGTTTAATGAAAAAACCCCACACTGGTAGACATGATACAAGCAACTATAGATCAAAACGCCATGGGAAAGGGATTACTCTATACATGTCCGAAACAATATATCTGTGAATCCACATGAAACATGCACACAGGCATATGTGTGACATAGTGGTGGGCAAAATGTCAATATCGGTTATGACTACCACGAGCCCTGACGACAGCTTGACAACGGCGATGTTGTGGAATGTTCTTCCACTCATGCTGTAGTGCCGTAGAAATTGCGGAAGTGTCTGGGGTGTTGGATTCCTCCAGCGCACAAGCTGATCCAGTGCATCCCATAGATATTCTATTGGGTTTAAATCCGGCGAACGGGCAGGCCAAGGTAATGTCTGGACGTTGTGGCGCTGCAGAAACTCCTGACTAACACGTGCAACATGTGGTCTGGCATTGTCATGCTGAAACATTCCACCGTTGATGTTCATGTGCGGAAATGACGCGATGCTGTAGGATCTCGTCTCGATATCTGATGCCCGTCAGATCACCTGCCACATGCACACGAGCAGTCCTACCACAATGATGAATTCCTGCCCACACCATGACACTGCCACCACCAAAACGGTCGACTTGTTGCACACAGTTTGGAGCATAATGTTTCCCTCGACGTCTATAGACAAATGTGCGTCCATCAGCACGTGACAGGAGAAAACGAGACTCATCTGAGAACAAAAACAGTCCTCCACCTGGCACGTGTCAGTCTCACCCTCTGCTGGCATCACTGCAGGTAGCAGCGAAGTAAATCATAACACACTGTCCACCATATTAACATAAATTAAAAAAAAAAAAAAAAAGAGAAAAAGAGAATTTTCCCAGGTGAATCACACATGTAGTGATGATAGCCAGTCCTTGTTTTGTGCAGCAAGTATGTCTGAACTGGGTGATGTCAACCTAAATCTGGAAATAATCTTTCATTTGGAGGCACTCCCCAATTTGCCATTGCACGGCTGCTAGGAAGTCACTCCACCCCGATCATGTATTCATACTCGGTATGTACAAATAACTCATGGAAAGTGAGATCTCATTCAACACAACTGTGAACTATAAATGTAGGTGAAAGTTCTGTCAAAGATCCAATTTCTTACCTATTTGCAAACTCATACATTATTTTATTAAAAAACTGGGTGTATTTTAAAAGCACTATCTTTGTGGGCAATACGACGCTGATTGGTCAATTTACTTCTCTGCAACATGCAGACGCTCCACTAAATGACGTGGGGTCATAAACGTTACGTCGCACTGGTCTTCTAGGGAAATTCCTGCCACCCTCAGCCGATTACGAACTGTCTGGTCAGGAATTCTGCGTAGTCCAGGGATTTGTGTCGCTGTGGTTGTTGCTGTTGTGGTTTGATTTCGAAGATAAACGCGCTCTGTCACGGATGGTTGACCTAATTACTGACCCAACAAAATATTATATGACAATATATACATTTGATTTGTACCTAAAAGTACTTTATTGAACCATCTACATAATCACCATATCACACTTATTATTGATATTTTATAAAAATAATTTAATTATGGGTACGGTCCATAATTCTGAGAAAAATAACGGCTATTCGAAGAGCAGATGTGTGACGTATTATTTTGAGTCACGTGACGGGCATTCCCCGAATAACCGCAGTGCCAAAACGACTTACCAAGCTCGTGTAACGAGAACGCTTGACCGTCCTCTGCGACGTAGGGTAAATGGAAAAAAAAAACCCCATAAAAATAAGTTATTAAAAATTAATAAAAACATGTACTGAATGATATTAAGCTTATACATTAATTTGTTTTAGTAACAGAAGCATGTTAAACGTCGACAATCCCGACTAGTTAGGCCTTTGCATCTATAGGTAAATATATCGTTAGTCGTACGCGAAAAACTCTAAACATCTGGATCACAAACACCGTCATTTTCCACCTTGTCAAATTCATTATTATACAAAATATGCCATAACAGCTGACTTGGGATAGGAATTGTTACATTTTTAAAGAATACTCTGAACTAGACGGTGTTTATATACGATGTGACTATATATACGAAGGCCGTGTCTATAGCCTCCACAAATGAGGGCTGGCTATATTCACAGCAAAAATGTATATAGGCGGTAAATAAGTACATGTATTTGTTTGATCCATATTACCGAACCATCTGGAACAGGAGGAATACAAACTAAGTACTGTACGAACAGTACATTTTCTGAACAGGGGACGGGGTGGGGGAGTATATGAATTTAGCGGACCCTTTTGTGTACGTTTTCCATAGATATATGAATAGCGTCATATTGTCCCTACAGTACTAACAAAAAATTAATTATAAGAAATAAATAAATAATAAATACTAATAATAATAATGATAATGATGATGATGATAATGGTAATGATAAATAAATAAATAACAATTACAAATTATCAGCGGTTGAGGTAGATTAACTGAAAGAGAAACTAACTACGGACAGTACACAAACTAACAACAGGGCTTGAACTTAATAATTTTTCACTGATTGCAGTTCTGAGGTTGCTTACGTAAATTTTGTAAAAAAAAGAGTTAATTTTACCGTAAATAAATATGACTAAAAGGATATTTTACTGTATTTAGTCACATTTCAAATGCTCAAAATTGCAAGGGCCAATAAAACTCAAAATACATTTTTTATAGGCTACTAGTAAAGCTTAGACCACTCCCGGGTCCCCCTCTAAATTTATGTAACGTTTCTGTAACAACCGCCCCCACCCACCCCACCCCACCACGACGTAATTTTACCAACATCATAATACATGTAATAATAATAATAATAATACACAATAGTAGAGCGACACAGTACCGGATAACTTTTTGCAGTCGAGTCACTCTCCTAGTGACTCCTCACTAAATATACTATTTCTTATATAACTGGTTGCCATGACTGGATCGAGCTACGGTTGGACACGGTGGGGGTAGGGGTGGGGGTGGAGGGTTGTGATGCCGGTGGTTAGGTTTCTTTGGGGCCATAGGGCGTAGGCGGTTTGGCCTTAGGATTAGCGAAAGTTCCGGCCTCCCTTCTCGCCCTCTCCCCCCCCCCCCTCCCCCCTTCCTGGTCACATCAATGCCCGAAATACGATTGGTAATCTTTTTCATTAATTAATCCTAAATTTAATATAACTTTTCTGTGGGCTGGGCCTACCCCGCTACCCTTCCTCCTTACCTCTGGGGACTAAATACTTTTATTATATAGGTAAATTATATATTTTTAGACCTCCACATCTAAAATTGCGTCAAATTAAATTTTTATTATTAATATAGTATAGGGTTATATATGTATTAAGAACGCAGTCAAAAATTATTAATGTTGGCATATTTTTATTTATTATTTTGGCGTTAAATTTCAAAATTTCATTTTTTTTTTTTATAGTAGTTAGCTTTTTCCTGCCCCGAGTCAGACCACCGATCTTATCGAAGGCCGGACTCGGGGTAGGCGTGCTCGAAACCATAGAGGTATATGAGCACGTTAAAACCGTATCTAAGTCTAAGCAAGCAGGGGTAACTCAACAAGCTGTGGCACGGCACTTTGGCGTCTCTGCTTTATGCACGGTACAACACCACTCAAAGTGTTAATGGCAGGCTAAGGTCAGACTGTCCCCGAGTAACCACCGCCGCTCAAGATCGATACATCCAGGTGTGTTAAAGGAGCTCAATCACGGATTTAGTGGGCCTTGTTTCTCTAAATATGCATTATAAATGGAACTTACATTCATTTGGAATACCAAACCTAGTTACTGTATGATCCAAAACATTTTAATTGAACTACGATCGAGGGAATTCCACGACACGCTTCATTTTTAAAATTTGGAAGTCTTCTTGTAAAAAATCATAAAAATACGGAAAAACAGACTCGTAGTGATGAGGCTGTATATACGAAAACCGTATAATGCATTTGTGGATTTTATATAAACGATCGCCATGTATAGAGACTTGGCAAATGAGGGCCGGCTATATACATGGCAAATAATAAAAAATATATTATTTCATGACGAAAATAACCGCGAATACACTAAAATAAAACAATAAACAGTCGGAACATGAACTCACCATTTATCATTATTATTATTATTATTATTATTATTATTAGGCGCGTGTGCAAATTATTTTGACTGGTTCGCAAAGTGGTATTTCGGTTTTAATGTATAGCGTAAAAAACCCAGTGTACTGTTGCATGTTTTGTCGTCCAAAGGATGGCTAATTATTACTTAACCCAGTTGAATCCAGTTCTACGTGCAGGAACAAGTTCAGGCTGCCGTTTGTGTGTGTGTGCACGCACGTTAATCTTGCATTTTTATAGCCAAAACTCCTCCAGATAAAAAAACCTCCCCTCCACCCCAAAAAGGTAGTAGTAGGATAATAATAATAATAATAATAATAATAATAATATTATTATTATTATTATTATTATTATTACATGTATTATAATGTTGGTAAAATCAGGTCGCGGTGGGGTGGGGTTGGTGGGGGCGGTTGTTACAGAAACGTTACATAAATTTAGAGGGGGACCTGGGAGTGGTGAGTTTTAAAACTGACACCGTAAACTTTAAACTTTACAGCCGTTCCACAAAGCAACCTTAGTCGTAAGTGCCCCTTTAATATTAATATATTATTTGCAGTGAAGTGCGAATTAGTTAAATAATAAATTGGTTACCGACTTCTCGGAACATCTTGGATGTATTCATTGGTATGAGGTAACTTTGTCAGTTTGTGTGCTAAGGTCTCACTACACAGATCACTTCCGGGTGAGCGTTCATTGATGACGGTCCACTATAGTTCCTAATTGTGACACGTTATGGTTCACATATTCACTTCTAGGAAATGATGAAGAATTAAAACAATATGTATGTTTAATGGTAAGCCTTCTAGCTGTATTTTGCCCATGTTATTTTGTAATATTGTGCATCGACCTTTTGGGGTGACGTCGTGGTTAGGCCATCGGTCAACAGGCTAGTAGGTACTGGGTTCGGATCCCAGTCGAGGCATGGGCTTTTTAATCCAGATACCGACTCCAAACCCTGAGTGAGTGCTCCGCAAGGCTCAATGGGTAGGTGTAAACCACTTCCACCGACCAGTGATCCATAACTGGTTCAACAAAGGCCATGGTTTGTGCTATCCTGCATGTGGGAAGCGCAAATAAAAGATCCCTTGCTGCTAATCGGAAAGAGTAGCCCATGAAGTGGCGACAGCGGGTTTCCTCTCAAAATCTGTGTGGTCCTTAACCATATGTCTGACGCCATATAACCGTAAATAAAATGTGTCGAGTGCGTCGTTAAATAAAACATTTCTTTCTTTCTTTCGACCTTTTGGGACATGGGTATATAGCGCAAGAGACAGCCGGAGTGAATCGGTTAATGAACCACCTCTTCGGACCGGTACTACAGCCAGATGCGGTCATATACTATGATATAGCAAAAAACTGAGACACAAATGTTCCCAATTTTAGAGTGAAAATAAATGCTTCGCCAGTTAAGAGAAAAGTTGCCACCCTAATAGTTACTGATCAGAAACACAAACTTAGAAAGTAAAACACAACTTTACTTGACAAATACAAAAGGAGAAGGAAGAGTGAAAAACAAGGGCGATTACTTTCACTCAATACACCTAGGGAGATAACTCCAACCAAGGTTGCCAACATAATATCTGGCGTAACCACTTTTTTTCTTCTTTTTGTTTTTGTACTGTTAATGTTAAGGTTAGAACTTACTGTCTGTAAGTATAATAAATGTATGGTTACTATTAAAACAAAACACAAAATCGTCAAAATCGACGCGGTAGATGTTCTTGTCATTGGGGTCTGGAATAAAACATGGTAAACGATAGTTAAATGCAGATTCATGACACTGACACAGTATATTTCTATGTCGTGGTTAGAACAAAAACATGGTGAATGTTAGTTCAACACAAAATCCTTAAATCGACCTGGTAGATTTATCCGTCGTCGTGGTCTGGAGGGGAGTAGCGAGTCCTCCGTTGTTGTGTCCAGGATGTTGTCCAGTGATTGTGAAGATATGTCTGGTAGAGGCGAGGCGATCTCAGTTGGAATTGGAGGAAGATCATAACTTGTGTCAACGTCAGGATCTGGGGGTGTTTCATCATCATTATCTGTGTCACCGGAAGTACACTGTGGAATTTGACATGTCTTGTTTGGTACTAGGTAACACTCAGAATGTTTAACACGATAACAGTTATTTCTAAGTTGTGATCCAACAAATTTGCGGATGTCGCACCATGGCCCGTCAATGTTCACAACAAGATATCGATTACGCGCACATGTCTTATTTCTGTCACAATACAGATACACTAAATCTCCAATGTGTACTGAAGGCATGGTTGATTGGATTCCTTTAGGAGTTTTGGATAATTCACTGTGTGGGTGGTTTGATAATCTGGCGGAGTGTTGGTCTGTAATAAGTTGTTGGTCAGAAAGGGGTAATTGGCTGCTTGTGAATTGGTCTCTCTGAGTCCACATTTCACGAGATGATACGCCACGGTTTCGAATGCAGGAATTGAGACTAGCGACTGCTATGGCTAACTCGGTAGGAGTAACAGGACCACGAGTAGGATCTTGATGACGGAGTTCATTTTCCAATTCTTGTATTGCTCTTTCAGCAACTGGGTTTTTGTTTATGTTCTTGACCCTACCGATTTTAAGAGTGATTCTGTGTTTGTGTAGGAAACTGTCACAGAAAGCCTGGAGCAGGATCTGTGCGGATGACTGCTGGGGGTCCGTCAAGAGGGCGTAATTCTATGCACAAACGAATCAATGCCTGTCGGATGACATCACTACGTTCATTATCAATCAGACAGGCGACTGTAAAGGCTGTAACACATTCCCTCACAACTATGATGACTTGGCGTTCTCGTTTAAGTATATCCGCAGCAAAGAGACTGCCTACAGTCTCAGGTGGATTACTTGAACTTTGTTCGACAATGGTAGATGGAGTCTTGCGCAGAGCAGCACACTGATGGCAGTTGTTGGATACAGAGTCAATGGAACGATCCATGTCAAGCGCAAAGAAGTATCTTTGAACTACCTTCTTTAGTTGAAATGCTGATGGGTGATTCAACTGAATATGTAAAGCATTGAGGAGACCTTCTAGAACTTGTCGGGGAACAACAATACATTCTCGTGTGGGGAATAGTGGATCAGTTCGCTTTACAACGAGGAGACCATCTTTGGCAATGGTTACCGTATTGATGTAACGTTTAAACATCTTTGATGTTGGTGAGCTTCTTCGAAGGGCGAGTACCTTGAATCAGGTGAGAATGGGTACGCCGTAAATCCTTGCACTCTTCTTGTAGTGAGTGCCAAGTTGATCTTGTGGTGAAGGGTATCCGAGTCTTACCTGATAGTATGTCATCTATGAGAATGTGTCGAACCACAGAATTTTCAGTTTCTTGGATGAAAGTACATATTTGACACGATTCATTGTGACACTCTGGAGCATTTCGGCTAGCAAAGTCTGATGGGATATTTGCATTACCAGCTAGATGACGGACGGAGGCTTGAAATCTGCTGACTGTAGATAGAAAAGTTGAAACCCGAGGACTTGCTGAAAATTCGCCACGGCATAACTTCTCAAAAGCAAGGACGCAAGGTTTGTTGTCAGTGAGGATGATAGGTTTCAGACTGGACTGGATGATATAAGGACTGAAGTGTTGTGTGGCAGCAGCAATCGACAGCGCTTCAATTTCACATGGTAACCATGTGACTTGACGTGGTCTGAGTTTTGCGCTGAAGAATCCTGCAACGCGAGGTTGATTGTGGCGAGTTACATACAAGGTTGCTCCTATGCCTGGATCCATAACAGCTCCATCTGTAACAATCCAAAGTTGGTCTTTTGGGTTTGGGAGAACGATTGCTTTGTTTGACGAGAGCATTGTCTGGGCATGAGAAAAGGCATCATGAAGGTCATTACTCCAAACTATTTCATCTTTTGACTGACGACCTGCGACAATATCATCAAAAGGGGCAAGGATCTTCGAACAGCCGGGTATAACGCGGGCGAGAATTTTGTATGCACCAATGAATGAGCGCAAACCATAGACTGTGTTGGGAGGCAAACACGACGCTAAAGTAGCGATGCGGTGAGGACTAGCCTGAATACAGCCTTGTTGCCAATTCCATCCTAAGATTGTGGTTGATTGTGGAGTGATTATTGTTTTGTGTGCTGACAGTCTTAAGTTGTTGTGTCGAAGGGCTGTCAACAACCGACGCCAAGTGTTGATTAATTCTTCAGGGGTATTTCCGCCACAATACAAGTCATCAGCGAGTTTAGTGACAACCCCTTCCGTCAATAAATCTCCCAGAACTCTACACATAAGTTCCTCTAGTGCAGTTTCTGAACCTGGCATACCCATTGCCGATCGGGTGTATACACGGATACCGCGAAACGGAGTAGCGACGCCACAATACTTCATGGAATTCTTGTCAAGTGGTATTTGATAGAAAGCGCTGGACAGATCAGAGGTAATAATATATTTCCATTGACCGATTTGTCTCAATGTTGAATCTACATCGGGTAACAGGGACGGCTGAGGTTTGGTGTAACGACCAACATCACCGAATGATGTGACCAGGCGATGGCCGCCTGATGGCTTTCTGACAAGGAAGGAAGGGTTAACGTATTCAACCTTGATACCTGCATCTTCAGGACGTTTGAAAACTCCCTTGTCCTCGAGGTCGTCGAACATCTGTTGAAGTTCTCCGAGTTGCTTTCTGGAGTACTGGGGTACTCTTCCCTTCCTCTGAGGAGGTTGTACTGGACCCATGTTAACTACTGCTTGAATGGACCACTGGCACCATTATAGCATTCTATGGAAGGGTCAAATACATCATCATATTCCTGAACTAGAGCACTGAATTCCTTTCTGATTTCTGGAGAGAGAATACGGTGAGGGTCTATTTGAATTTGGTCTGAGAACTTGCCATATGACTGTGATTTGATATTTGTTCTGGGGAGATGTGGTTTGTCACTGACATTGTCAACTTCTGGGATGAATACTGGTCGAATCTGGCAAAAATGTTCATTTTTCCTCAGGAGTTGTGGACTGTCGGTTGTGTTTGGTATGCGAATTCTCCCCGAAACACTTTGGAGCAGACTGTGTGGAGGCCATGTTTTGGCTTGTGTAGCATGAATGTTATCGGTTCGTGGTTCTACAGCATATAAATCATTTTGAAGTGCATAGTCATCAGGCACTGGTATTTCAACATATTCACCGGGCCACACTGTGGTAGTAGTGGGTAGTGCTCTGAGTACACAAGCTCGGCGAATGGTGTGTTGATCCTTTGTTTCGGATATAGAGCCATAGTGAACAAGTGTACCATCTTTAAGACTTATCTGACGCCTTGCAGGTCGAATGCCGATGTCGTTACTTTCCATAAATGGTGTCCCAGCAAGTATGTCTACGTCTAGTTGTTCCACGATCAAGCCTTCAAAATGGAATTCCTTATCTCCCCGAGAGAAAGTGGCAGTAGTTTCTCCAATCACATGCAAGGGAGATGAGCCATCTGCTTGATGAGCTGATTGTGATGTTTTCTTGATGTGAAATCCCAATGCTTGTGCAGTTGATAACCTGACCATGTTTCCAGTGGCGCCGGTGTCAAGAGTTACTCGAACATTGTTATGTTTGTAAAACACATTTATGTAGGGTGACTGTCTGAACTGTACTCTCAGTGTAGAAGCACTAGAAGACTGGTGAGATTCAGATGGCGATTCATTTTGTTCGTCGTCATCAGTGTCTGCAGAGTCCTGGTTGTCAGCTATGTTGATTATTTGTCGAGCTTTTAGAAGGAATTTGCGATCACTTTCAGGAAGGTGTTTGCAACGGCTCAGGAAATGATCATAGGAACGGTCTGCTGCTTTGCATATGGGGCATATTTTGGATGGCATCCGAGAGGTAAAATGCCTAGCCTGTTGGTGTCTGGGTATTTGTTGCGACCGCCATGCTGAAGAGCGCATGACCTTTGCATCTTCAGATGTGCGTAATTCATCGATTAATGACGGCAAAGCTTGTGATATTTCTGACTTGATTGATGCTAAAGTTCTTGATCTAAGTTCTGTGCCATACCTTTGTTTGATAAGTCTAGGTAGGTCTTTATTGATAAGTCTCAGCCACTGAAGAACAATGAAGTTCTCAAGAGATGGAGACATTTCCTCATCTTCAGCAATCTGGTCACCATGGTGACTGATGCCACTGTCATGTGTGAGTAGATTGTCTTCTACAAATGCAGTTAGGCGCTGAAAGAGATCTTCCGGTCTTTCCTCTGGCTGTAGTTGAATTTCATCAAAATCCAGAAAATGACCCCCGGTGGATTGGAAGCCAAAATGTAGGCGTATTGACTGCCAGATGCAAGGCAGAGATGTGGATGTTTTGATTATGGTGTTGCGAGATATGATGGGGCAATAATTTGCAATTTGTCCCAACATCAAGTCTAAGTAGTTGCTTTTTTGTTCAGCTGTAAGACGTTGTCTTGCTGGGATATGTTCACCATCGTCAGCGAAACCTCTTGTGGGTTCTGCACGGGACTTCTTATCCCACGTATATCCATCGGCCAGGAAACGGCTGAAGTTGGGATCGAGTGACAACGTGTACACTATATTTTGACGCCAGTTTTCGAATGAATTTACTGTTGCTACTTTTGTTAGAGACCATTGTTTTGGAGCGCGGTGTGTCTGTGCCATGGTGTGTTGGTGTTGTAGAACTACGATGAAAGAATGTGTGTTACAGGCGAGCTAAACGTCGAACCGATCAGCTACGTGACGTAGTAAAACTATACAGGACAGCTTACGAGAAAGTCTGCTTGTGTTCAGACGCGTGGTTTCGATACCTGCTGCCACCACGCCAGTTAAGAGAAAAGTTGCCACCCTAATAGTTACTGATCAGAAACACAAACTTAGAAAGTAAAACACAACTTTACTTGACAAATACAAAAGGAGAAGGAAGAGTGAAAAACAAGGGCGATTACTTTCACTCAATACACCTAGGGAGATAACTCCAACCAAGGTTGCCAACATAATATCTGGCGCTTATATAATGTTCGCAATGGTGTATGTTGTTAGTGCCAACGAGAACCCGTTCTATGGGCAATCTTCGTTTGACGTTGGGCAATTTACCATGGGTTTCAATGGCAGAAAACATCTGTGTAGTGAGACCTAAGCGAAAATTGCCGAATGCATAAGACATGAGAGTTATCTCCCGTATTTTCGTGTGAAGGTCGTATGGCCTAGACTGTTTTTCATGGAACGCTGAATTTCATAAAAGGTATTTGGTACATATTAGATCAATTTTTACACAATAATTAGTATCTTTCTTAGAAAATTATCAAATCATCATCTAACGTTAGTGGCTTACAACTGCCTCGTACCTAGGCTATTGTAAATTTTCACAGTAATGTACGACGGTAGGAACGGGCTGGCAATCGTAAACAAAAATTAAGGTCTCACTACACAGATCACTTCCGGGTGAGAGTTCATTCATCATGGTCCATTATAGTTCCTAATTGTGACACATGTTATGGTTCACATATTCACTTCTAGGAAATGGTGAAGAATTAAAACAATATGTATCGTACCGTCATACAATTTCGATCGACATGTTTTCGATACTTTGTTTGTAACTGCATGTATCGCGACATTATACGAGATATTACGTCACTATCAGCTTAAACATAAACAACGAAGTGTCTTTTACCTCACAATATTAAAAATGCTTCAAGTCAAGCTGCCAACTTTATGTTTTAATTATAATACCATAAATAGTGTGCATGTTATCAGTTTTTCGTAATGCAATATTTTGGTACGAATGAAATGCCTCACATAGCGAAATCCAGGTATCACAAATCCCTGCAAAGTTATCGTCTGCAACACTGACATCTGACCTGCTAAAGTTCAACGATATACCACGTGATCATTACACTGAACAATAAAATTTATGGAAGGCTGGTTGGGTTACCTCTTATGTCATTCACAGCAAAGATCTTTTCGGTAATTTCTGGTGGGGGCATGTTTACATGTGCATTTATATTTACTACAAATAAAGGTGGTTTGGTGGAATTAGATTTTTTGAAAATATATAGTTCTGTATCTCTGTCAGAGTACTTAAGGTGACAGTCTGAATTTAGGTGCCGTTGATACGTATAACAAGAGGATTAGACATTAGCCTATGACAAAAACATAATGTAAATATGTTTTAAGTGAACACTGTCTATTGGTCTGCAGATTATTCAATATTTTTTACAAGTTACAAACATTATATGATTTTATTTTCAAAAGAAGATTTTGATGTAAATTATTGCACGAAGTATAGACCCTTCACTGCCATAAAAAGGACAAAAATAGACAGCCAATGAAACTATCGAAAACATATGACGTTTGTGAAAATATAGCGGAAACACCTGTATGACTTAGCAGCTAGTGTTTTTGGAGGAATATTTGGTGTTCATGGGAAATTATCAATGTTTTTCACAATAAACTAATGTGACTTGAGAAAGGTAAAGTAGTATTGTATGTACGAAGTATTGTTTTTATTATATTTTAATTTTTTGCTTATCGTATCGAAAACATATGACGCCAGGATATGTTTAATGGTAAGCCTTCTGGCTGTATTTTGCCCATGTTATTTTGTAATATTGTGCATCGACCTTTTGGGACATGGGTATATAGCGCAAGTGACAGCCGGAGTGAATCGGTTAATGAACCACCTGTTCGGACCGGTACTACAGCCAGATGCGGTCATATAGCAAAAAACTGAGACGGAAATGTTCTCAATTTTGGAGTGAAAATAAATGCTTATATAATGTATGTTCGCAATGGTGTATGTTGTTTGTGCCAACGAGAACCCGTTCTATGGGCAATCTTCGCTTGAAGTTGGGCAGTTTAACATGGGTTTCAATGGCAGATGACATCTGTGTAGTGAGACCTAAGATAGCGACGAGCAAGCAAAGGGCCGATACTCTAAAACGCATTTTTCCGTTTTGACAAAATCGCGTCTCAGATTACATGCATTTTTCTCCAGCCTTACGTACAATAACAACTGGGAATTGTGCCGAATATGTAAACTAGGGTGATGAATGCATTAAATCATGTGACTGCCATTTTAGTGAGAAGTAGATATTTTTTACAAATATTGATAAACACTTTAAAGGCATTTAAACATCCAGACGCAACTTCATATGTTTATAATATGATGGGAAATACTTTTAACAAATGATATTCGCCAGTGACATATTTTAAAACAACCGTATTCATAGTTTGTTTATTTATGAAATGTTGGTACTGAGTTACAGTGAGTAGTTATGGTGACTGGAAAAATACCTTGCAAGGGACATAATTCCTCTGGAATACCTTGCAAGGGACATAACTTATCTGGACGTACACACCACTAATGGTAGTTGTATTTTGTGATAATAGTGCGCATACTTCGTAAATGATATATAAATAACGTGGTAGACGTTCAATAAAGCTTTTATAGGTTTAATTAATACCAAATTAGTTTGTTTTTGAAGAATAAATCACATTGAAAATGTATTGAGCCACTGAGGACCAAAACGTTTTTGTATAGTGTTCAACAGAAATAAAAATAATATAATATACAGCCATTAGCCAAAAGTTTTCAGTGATGCAGTTGTAGAACACAATTGCACACGTTGGTTCAAAGTTTACTCGGAGAACCTTTCTCTCTCTCTCCTTTTTTGGGGGGGTGGGGGGGCTTCTTTGGAACATATTTAGTCACCCAGTGTGAATAAAAGAAATTGTAGATTTTTTTTTACATAAATTAAAATACAATAAAGTAATTAGCCAAAAATTTCAGTGTTACAGCCATTTTTGTTGCATTTGTATACACTGACAAATTATTGAGTGACAGTCACTATGTGGCAAAAACATGTTGTATAGTGTTTCAGAAATTGATATGTAATACACCAACATGGTCAAATGTATGTCTTTTATCATACCGTACTCTATGATTGTGAGATACTCGTACGAGTTTTGGTTGTAACAGACTGATATGAACATTTTGTTATTGATCATGAGGGATTCACTGCAAATGTCTCAAGCAACTAATAATTAAACAAAATATTTCTATATTCAAGATTACCTTGTATTATTTTGTTTGTCATTGTTGTACCCGTACTTGTATGTATTTTGCAAAATACAAATTGGTGCTTTTCAAACAAACTATTTAAGTTATGAACATCAGGAATATAATCATCATATTTAAAATGACCAATCAAAACCAATTGCTCATACATAATGTTAGCCAATACTAATAAAACTTTGATTCCAACTGACATCTGCATTTTAACAACACCAATCATGTTTTTTGTTTTTGTTTCATTTGTGTTTATTACTGAAAACATGCGTGTTTTATTTAGGTGTTGAAATTATTTCCTCGTTCCAGCAAGTGCACCATGACTGGTATATTAAAGGCTGTGTATGTGCTATCCTGTCTGTTGGAAAGTGCATATAAAAGATCTCTTGCTGCTTATGGAAACACGTAGCGGGTTTCCTCTCTAAAACTATATGATAAATTACCACATGTCTGAAATCTAATAGCCGATCATTAATAAATCAGTGTGCTCTAGTGGTGTCATTAACCAAAACAAACTTTAAATTTTGAAACCATTTTTCTTTGTTCATCCAGTAATGTTGTCTTAAGTCATAATAACTTGGACTTTAAAATAATTCTTATATCAAAACTCGATTCATAATCTTGTAACAAGATGCTTTCACAATCAACTGCTGCTTGTAATCTGCCCCGGATTGGGGCCCTGGCTTCCCAGAGACCAAACCCTGGGGCGGACATGCTCGAAACCTTCGTAGTATATGAGCATGCTAAAGTATACCGCACCGCTGCTTGTAAACGGTCTTTCAGCAAACTGAACCAGCTAAAAACACTACAAAGAAATAGGATGTCACAGGAAACTCTTCAGTCTGAGCTGTGCATTATGCATCTTGGCCCTGAAATAGAAAGTTTTGATCCAGAAGAAAGTATTCAACACTAGATTGAGTGTGCAAAAGGTACATGCTCTTGCTTGTCTGGCCTAAAATTAAAGTTACAACATGATTTAATTGTTTGTTTCATTTTACTGTTATATTTGTAAATTTGTAATGTTATACATTATATAAAAATTCCAGTTATAATTGATCAGGAATTTGGGCTAGTGCTTTCTCGTGGTGGGCTAGTGGTTTTTACAAACCCACTAGCCCTGTGGCTAGTGACCTTTCAAAACATTTGTCATATTCTGTCTTGTTGTTTAATGCATGTTTTATCTCTGTGTGTGTGTGTGTGTGTGTGTGTGTGAATAGCTATATATAAATTACTGTGTGCAACTGAATTACAAATAAATATGTGTACTGTTGTAAAATGTCGGTGATGAGAAAGCCTTTCAGCTCAATAATAACATACATAAACATTTGGTTTGTCCCATAATATGGTTTCACATTACATAGACATATATACCAACAAATAAACACTGTTTAGTAAATTTTATCACCAATTATGTATATATCCTTAGTAGAAATAATATAGATAAATTGATTATTAATATGTAGCAACACTATAAGAAGTTTTCATTTTTTGACATTTCACATACACAATTTTGGCAGACGGGTCACATGTTTGACAGGAAGCTAAAAATACAGGGAGTGACTAAACATATTGAAATTGTGAGAATAGTTTGGTGAGATAACAAGTAAAATTGTCATATTTTTAGTTTTTTGTTATACTGCTTCATTTTAGTGTGATAAGATGAAGACGCGTTTTTGCCAAAACAACGAAATTAGCCTCTGCAATACCTGTGAAATCGTCATTTTTCCGACTATAAAAAAGAGGTTTTTCTATGAAAAATTAAAACTTTTTGTTTATTTTCCTTCTAATTAGGTCCATTTGCTTCAGTTTACATAAAAAAAAGTTTAAAAAAAATGTTTGCTCTATGCTAATTAAGGTCGCGATGGTAGGTATTTACGGCGATAGTAGTGCTAAGATAGTTTCGTGGAACGGGGCCCCGGGCCGTAGATGTAAAAAAAAAAAAAATCCTAGCTACAACCCTGAATACGGTAGTCATTATAAAGTCTCTGTTAGTGGGCAACATCTTAACAATGATGTCAATGGCAGAAAATATCGTGTTATGTTCGTTTGGGCTTAGATTCTGAGTCCGTACAATATATATGAACTTAACAAAAGAGGAATCATTTGTTGGTAGTAACTTTTATCAGTGCGTCCACCATTACAGGCCTGGGGTGAGAACCCCTGGATGTACTCCATATGACGTAAGCAAATACAGTTAGATACTCTCTAGCCCGAGTACTCTGACTGTAAGAGAGCTAGACGGACATTTGGACATAAATACGCTGTCATTACAGTCAGAGACCAAGCTATGTATTTTTTTGGCAATTCCCTACAACCAAAAAGTTGGCAAAGATTTCCGCTCTAATATCACAACAATCCTATGTTTGATGTCAAATACCTTTACATTGATCATTTTCGAGTTAACTGATTAAAAAAAATCCACATATTAATCACTAATACACATAGTACAGAAAGAAATCCTTGGTCTCTGACTGTAATGAGAGCGTATTTATGTCCAAATGTCCGTCTAGCTCTCTTACTGTCAGAGTACTCGGGCTAGATACTCTCTAACCTCACATCCCCCTTTCTCTAATTTTAAAGCTTAAAACTATTCTCTCTTTTCCCAAGTAACACCTCAACATTTGCTTTAGTGTTTAAATGAGAAACTGGTTAACTAATGAAACTTCAAAGAAAAACTAATTTCTTCAAAACAGTTCAACTTTAACGTTAGTGTTCAACTGGAAAAACCTGAATGATTACTTAAACTTATTAAAACACTTATAATCTACAATGACTACACAGTTAAAAACTATCCACATTTAAAGGTCAAGTCTTTTGGGTGCTTTAACTACACGATCACTTCTGGTTATTGTTCCCTCTGGACGAGTCATCGTCCCACATGGAGAATTTAGGGAAGTCGACTGCTCTATGGTCTCTTTGGGTTTCACGGGGACAGGGTCCATATCAATGTTGTCATCTGCAGGGCTTGGCAATGTCGATGGCACTGCAGGGTTGACCCTAGGATAAGATGGTGGGTTGAAGATCGTCGGTTCAAGTGCCTACGGTTCCTTCTGAATAGCCCAGATGGTGTCTTGACTATATAGGATCTTGAACCAATAGGCTTCACGACTTCAGCCTCAGCCTCCAACTCAGTAGGTTGTTTGATCCAGACTGGATTTCCAGGCAACAGAGTAGAAAGTGAGGTAGCTCTGTGTCGCCTGTCAAAGTTTTCTTTCTGTGTTTCCTCCTGGCTGGCATTTGCCAACCTTATGTCAGACAGCTTAGGCCAATCAGGTAGGGACGACTGGAACTCTTGTCCTCAGACAGCAGCCCATGGACATTTCAGCTGGACTGAAACCACACTGGAGTGGAGTTGCTCTATAGTTAAGTAGGGCCAGATAGGGATCCTCAGCTTTCAGCAGAAAGTTCTTGACAGTCTGTATAGCTCTCTCCACTTTCCCGTTCACTTGAGGATAATGAGGACTGCTAGTTTCATGGGTGAATCCATAGTCTGTAGCAAATCGAGTAAATTTGTTTGATGAAAACTGCGGTCCATTATCTTGATGAACGACTTCGGGAATACCATGACGTGCAAAGATGCTCTTGCAGTGCGAGATCACAGTCTCTGAAGAGGTCGAGGACTGTAAGTGTGCCAGTTCAATGTTGCGAGAAAAATATTCAACTACCAGTAGATATTGCTGACCACGCCAGTCAAACAAGTCCATTCCCACTCTCTGCCAAGGGTAATCGGGAACACTACTTGGCTTCAACGGTTCAGGTCTAGCTTTTCTCTCTTTTTCACAAATCCCACAGTTTTCTACCATGGATTGAATCTGCTGAGATATTCCTGGCCACCACACAGAACACCTGGCCAGTGCTCTGCACTTTACAATGCCCTGATGGCCATCGTGAATTCTGGTCAAAATATCTTTCCTTAGTCCTGCTGGGATGACAAGCCAGGTGCGAAATAGTAAGAGTCCTTGCACCATTAGCTCGTCTCTCACTATGAAGAATGGACGGATATCTGGATCAGCTTTAGACTTTACTGCAGGCCACCCTTCTCTGCAGTAGCGTGCAACTTGACTACAGACCTGGTCTTCCTGCTGCCTAGTCTTGATCTGTACTAACTGATTCTGGGTTGCTGGTAAACCGTCAATCACTAACTGCACAAAGGCTGTTGCGTCATTTTCCAACAGTAGATCAGCTTCCTGAGGGGATCCAACAGGGGTGCGTGACAGTGTGTCTGCAGTCGTCAAGTTCTTACCCGCTGTGTACATCACCTCATAGCTGTGCCGTATAAGGCGCATATGAAACCTCTCTATTCGTGGCGATAGCTCATCCAAGCCTTTTGACTTGAAAAGTGCCAATAACGGTCTATGGTGAATGATGGGAGCCCCAGTAAGAAATCTGCAAATTTCTCACATTCCCATGTAGATGTCAACACCTCCTCAACCTGAACATAACGTTGCTCTGTTGACGTCGTGAATCTGGAAGCATAGAAGACAGGACGCCACGTACCCTCTTTCTCCAGCAGCAGGACTGCTCCCAGCCCATAGAATAATGCATCTGCCGACACTTCAGTAGGTCGATCTGGCCCCGTGCTTATAAAACTTAAAGTCTAGACTTTAATAAAGTCCAGACTTTAACCTAATGCTATTTGAATGGCGTTGCCATGACGTTAAAGTCTGGACTTTATTAAAGTCTAGACTTTAAGCACGGAACCTGGACTATAATGAGCTAGCACTGGTGGTGAACTCAACTGCTCTTTCAGATTGACAAATGCTTGTTCCTGTGCATCTCCCCAGGTCCATTGAATGTCTTTTCTTAGCAACTCATGAAGAGGTCTGGTCTGGTCAGCGAGGTCTGGAGCAAACTTCTGCACAAAGTTCAACATGCCCAGAATACGTCGCAATTCTAGCACATTGTGGGGACGAGGCAATTTCTGGATCGCCTCCACTTTTGCTGGATTCATTTGCACACCTTTCTTCAAGATGATATGTCCCAGAAACATGATACTGTTCTGACTGAAAACACACTTTTCATTTAGGGTTACACCTGCACCTTCCAATCTCTGCAGAACCTCCTCCAGCCACTGATCATGTTCCTGCTGTGTGCGTCCTGACACCAGGACATCATCAATATCACAGATCACCCCAAGGATATTAGACAGCAACTGTGACATGATACGATGAAACATCTCAAGACCTGAAGAAATTCCGAAAGGTAACTGCTTGTAACAAAAGCGTCCAAACGGAGTGATAAATGTTGTTAGCTCCTGCGAACATTCATCTAGTGGCACTTGATGAAAACCACTATTACAGTCCAGTTTGGTAAACACATTCACTCCAGCCAGCTGTGCCAACAGCTGGTCCATGGAAGGAAGTGGGTAGTTTTCTCGCTTGACACTCTCGTTCAACTTTGTCAGTCTACACACAACCGGATAGTGACTTTCCTCTGTTTTAGCACCAGTCTGTTGGTGTGACTAATCACATCCAGATCTTCCAAGCGTTTCAGTTCCATCTTCACTTTTATCTGCAGTGGCAGTGGTACCCGCCTTGGAGCAGAGATGGCATATGGTACAGCATTCTCTCTCAGCCTAATCTTGTTAGTTTCCTTTGTTCTACTTAGACCCGAGAAGAGCTTCAGATACGCCTCTCTGTAACTATTGGATGTACTCTAAACAGAATGTATGCATTGAACCAGTTGTAGTGCTTCTATCGCTGGCCTACCTAACATTGGCTCTTGCAAATTCTGCACAACATAGTCATCTTGGGTTGTGATAGCACATTTGCGCTTCATCTTTGCGCTAAACTTGCCTAACACATTCAGTGAGTTTTGGCCAGGGCCAAACAGTTCTTTCATAGATTTCTGGAATGGAGTTTTTATCTTTGGAATACAGCTTTCTGGGACCACAGTCACATCTGCACCTGTGTCCAGCTTGAAGCACACACTTTGATTCTCCATGAAAACATTAACACGCCAAGACTCAACCCCCTGTCGTCTTGGAAACTGCACCTAGAAATGCATTTTCTTCTTCATCTTGGGTCACACCACCAATGTCTCTGTGAGATCTGGCTTTCTGTCTACCAGGCTTTCCAACCTTGCTGTAACACATTGCAGCATAATGTCCCTTTTTGGAACACTTGCGGCATTCAGCTTCTTTAGCTGGACACACATCCTGTGGTTTATGTGGCCTTCCACATTACTTGCATTTCTTTTGCTGTATATGTTTGGTTCCTGTGCTATTTCTCTGACTCATTTGATCTACGATCCCTGGTGCACTGCTTGTAATTGCTTTTGCTTGAATGTGTGAGGACTCGTGAGCTCGACACACTTCAATGCATAATGACATGGTTAACTTTCTATCCTCTAAAAGTTTCTGACGAACCATGTTGTCTCTCACCCCAAGTACTATCCTGTCCCTTAGCATGCGTTCTTCATATGTGTTATGTCATTTTCATCTTCATTTTCCCCAAATGAAAACCCATCAAAAATGTCAAAAGCTTCTTCACCTACACATGCCAAAATCACAGAAGTGCGATATTTTGGGCTTTCAGTCTCTAACCTTGTAGCAATTTCATAATTGTTCCATTGTCTTAGGAATTTTCTCCAAGCCACTTCTATATTTCTTGCATGAATATCCAACTTACTAGGTACAGGGATATTAGGCCTAAATTGGTGTCTCTACCATTGTTCTGCAGTGTTTCTGTTCTCATTTTCTTCCATTTTAATTTTATTTTTTGTTTATTTGAAGTTCAGTAAATAAATAGTGTCAGTCTCGATTATTTCTATGAAACAAGTATTCTTTGTTCAAGGGGCGCAACTCCGCCAACCTTCTTAGTAAACGGCTAACGCGGTTATCTCCCTTGAATTAGCGACCCTTTGAGCGCAACGTTATTACGTAGCATCCAAGTAACAGTTTAACGATGACACGTGCAGCGATTTTCAAATTCTGGAAATATTCAAAATATCACCTGTCAATATTGCAGTGACACAATGACCTATTTCGGTCACTTACATGGCATGACCTGGACACAGATCATACAACGGACTGACTTTCTTCTGGACTTCTTAACACTTACAGACAAACACCAGATGGTTGAGCAGCTGAGGTTTGTCTTTGTAACCGGGTCAAATGAGTCTTAACTGTAGATAGATGACAGGTATGTTAGAGGTGTGTTGTGTTTATAACACCGTGTGCTGTTGCACAGGGACTTCTAAAGTAAATGACCAGGAGGTTGACACATGTTTGTAAATGACCGCTCCTCTTTTTGCAAACACACGACCGCGGGTTCCCTGAGTGAAACACTTGTTAAAGTGGGGGGGGAGGGGGGCACAGACGTAGCATAGTTGTGTAAAATAAACGACAACATATTCCAATTATGCTCCTATCTCTTTCCCCTCTATTTTCTCTCAAACATACATATACTTTGTTAAACGTCATCGTCATCATCATCCCCACCACCACCACCATCCCCACCACCCTATATTATACATGACATTATACCGTATTAATGTCATCATCATCACCACAACCACCATCCCCACCACCCTATATTATACATGACATTATACCATATTAATGTCATTAATTATTTATATACATTATAGCAGTGCTCGATCATCACCACCACCACCATCCCCACCACCATGTATTATACATGACATTATACCGTATTAATGTCATTAATTATTTATATACATTATAGCAGGGCTCAACCATCACCACCACTACCATCCCTACCACCCTATATATTATACATGACATTATACCGTATTAATGTCATTAATTATTTATATACGTTATAGCAGGGCTCGACCATCACCACCACCACCATCCCCACCACCCTATATTATACATGACATTATACCGTATTAATGTCATTAATTATTTATATACGTTATAGCAGAGCTCGACCATCACCATCACTACCATCCACACCACCCTATATTATACATGACATTATACCGTATTAATGTCATTAATTATTTATATACATTATAGCATGGCTCGACCATCACCACCACCACCATCCCCACCACCCTATATTATACATGACATTATACCGTATTAATGTCATCATCATCACCACAACCACCATCCCCACCACCCTATATTATACATGACATTATACCGTATTAATGTCATTAATTATTTATATACATTATAGCATGGCTCGACCATCACCACCACTACCATCCCTACCACCCTATATTATACATGACATTATACCGTATTAATGTCATTAATTATTTATATACATTATAGCAGAGCTCGACCATCACCACCACCACCATCCCTACCACCATATATTATACATGACATTATACCGTATTAATGTCATTAATTATTTATATACATTATAGCAGGGCTCGACCATCACCACCACTACCATCCCTACCACCCTATATTATACATGACATTATACCGTATTAATGTCATTAATTATTTATATACATTATAGCATGGCTCGACCATCACCACCACCACCATCCCCACCACCCTATATTATACATGACATTATACCGTATTAATGTCATTAATTATTTATATACATTATAGCATGGCTCGACCATCACCACCACCACCATCCCCACCACCCTATATTATACATGACATTATACCGTATTAATGTCATCATCATCACCACAACCACCATCCCCACCACCCTATATTATACATGACATTATACCGTATTAATGTCATTAATTATTTATATACATTATAGCAGAGCTCGACCATCACCACCACCACCATCCCCACCACCCTATATTATACATGACATTATACCGTATTAATGTCATTAATTATTTATATACATTATAGCAGGGCTCGACCATCACCACCACTACCATCCCTACCACCCTATATTATACATGACATTATACCGTATTAATGTCATTAATTATTTATATACATTATAGCATGGCTCGACCATCACCACCACCACCATCCCCACCACCCTATATTATACATGACATTATACCGTATTAATGTCATCATCATCACCACAACCACCATCCCCACCACCCTATATTATACATGACATTATACCGTATTAATGTCATTAATTATTTATATACATTATAGCAGAGCTCGACCATCACCACCACCACCATCCCTACCACCATATATTATACATGACATTATACCGTATTAATGTCATTAATTATTTATATACATTATAGCAGGGCTCGACCATCACCACCACTACCATCCCTACCACCATATATTATACCTGACATTATACCGTATTAATGTCATTAATTATTTATATACATTATAGCAGAGCTCGACCTTAACAGTAACCCGGGGTGTTTTAGCTACCAATTTCTCACTCGGGCTTCCAGATATATAAAACTAATAGTCCGCCAGGCTACTCAACTTCTTTTTGCACATCCAGTTACTCTGCAATTAACAAGACGCTTAAACGCCTAAAAAAACAATTTAAAGAAACACGTTTAAATAAAAATAAACGATTTTGCTTTTTGCTGTCTCTTTTTTTAATTTATTAAAATTATGGGGCTATCAATTTTTACTGAGGGCTACCAGATTTCATAACCTGGTAGCCCAGTGGTTTACCACTGAAAAACGTTAGGGTCAAGGCCTGTGTAGGTCTCGTTGCTGTGAGGTGTGTATATTGTAAGGCAGTGAATATGGCTCCCCAAACTATTCACTGCCTATGGTCTGTGGACAATAAATCTTAAAAAACAAAAATTAATTAAAAATGATCAGGAGGTTGACATGTTTGTAAATGACTGCACCTCTGTTTGCACACACGACCGCGGGTTCAGTGAAGGCTGTTAGATGTGAAACATTTGGTTATTCTGATATGTAGTCATCAGAGGAAACGCGCTATATTTTTCCTAATCAGGTCAGATCAGAGTGTTTACCATGTCTAATGCAACGAGGGATCTTTTATGTGCACCTTCCTACAGACAGGAAAGCACATACCATGGCCTTTGTCCAGTTGTCATGCACTGGTTGGAACAAGAGAAAAAACCAATCTATTGAATGGATTCACCGAGGTGGTTCAGTCCAGCCATGCAGGCACCTCAAGCGAGCACTCAACCGACTGAGCTAAATCTCGCCCCTTTTGTTACTTAGATTTCAATGTTTAGATTATCTGTTTCCGTATATCCAAAGTGTTTCTGGTCATCCTGGTGTTTTTAATAACACAAATGCCTTTTTCATATTTTTTTAAATGCACATACCTCTAAGAAGTAAAAGTTATATAGACAAGCTCTAGTCTATTTTTATACACCCATCTATGGGTCGTATCATGGTATAGTGTTGTCTGTCTGTCCGTACGTATATCCATCTGTTAATGTTTTCTTGTCCGGACCATATCTTGCATACACATGCATACAAGACCATCAAACCTCAAATGTAGGAACAACTTGGAATGGTTGTGTGTCATGTACTATTACTAGGTCACTGTGACCTACTTTTAACGGCCTACTGCACATAAATCCTTGTCCGGACCATATATTGCATACAGATGCATACAGGACCATCAAGCTTCACATGTTTAAACAACTTGGGATGGCCGTGTGTCACATACTATTACTAGGTCACTGTAACCTACTTTCACAGTGTACTGCACATAACGGTAAATCCTTGTCCGGACCATATCTTGCATACAGATGCATACATGACCATCAAACATCACATGTAAGAACAACTTGGAATGGTGGTGTGTCGCGTACTATTACTAGGTCATTGTGGCCTACTTTTCATGGTCTACTGCATGTAACAGTAAATCCATGTGCAGATCATATCTTGCATACAAATGCATACAGGACCATCAAACCACATGTAGGAACAACTTGGGATGGTCGTTGGTCCAAACTGTTCATCCATCCCATTGCAAACATTGCACATAATTAGACTTGAATCATACCCGTAACATATTCATTAATATAGATATTGTTTTCCATCAAACTCCTGATGGGCGTACCATGTATCTCACTGGTACTCTTGTTAAAAGATATTTCCATGTTAATACATCAAAGACTCTTGTTTCACTCTGTTATAAATTCATAAAATGTCTGTTACATTCATTACAATATAATGTCATTACATTTGTCCAGCTGTAGCAACATATTTGTGGTCATTTCTCAATAAACATAAAAGTAATGTTATCAGGGAATGTCATATCTAATCATTTCTTTCTGTATTGGTATTTTGTCTTATTTGAGCATTTTTGTTTAAGAACAAATTTTTTAAAATTAAAAATAAGATATGAATTTTTAGTGTTTCATAAGCAAGTTTCAGATTTAATATTAGTAGGGATGGGACGATTAATCAAGGTTCATGAAAATTGCAGCTTTAGGCCCAAGATTCGATACATCATTTTCCAATTTGCGTACCGTCATTAATTTCGATTTTAAAATAAAATTGATACAAATATATATGACCAGTAAAGTATTTCAGCCAATTACAGCGCTCAATCCCATTATATCTGACATGTTTTCATGGGTGACGGGTCACCCTATGTCCAGTTCAGATCCTGTACCAATCCTGCCGGGACGGTAAGAATAGACCTCTTTCCCATTCCTATTGCACATTCATGTGAAGAGTAACGTCCCTTGACAGAATAGACTGAAACTAGTCTATTTACAAATTGGGGGGCGTGACAGACAGGTTGTTATGGGCGACTTGAGTAGCTTCGCAGGAGACTTTAAAACTCTGGCAACTAACATGTACATATTTCGAATTAGATGGTATAATGGTCTGCTGAAATTTACAGTGAAATGGTTCAGATTAAAAAGCAGTGCAACAACTTGGATAAAGTCACTGCGATTCGTACCCGAGGTTTTTCATAACGCCAGATTAAACGACTATCTCGTAAAAAGTACAAATAAAACATTTGACAGAGATTCCATACGAGTGTTTAAAAGTTTGAAAAGTTATAAATATTTCTCAGATGGATATGTACAATGCCTTATGTCCACGACCGTAAAAGACCATGCTATCTGTTGTGGATTTTTGTTTACCTGCAGAGCACAGGTTATGGCATCGATGGCTGAAAAGGTATATGATGTCAGTGTATGTATGAATGAAGAAGGAGAAGTTCTAGGAGGATCGTGCGAGTGTGTAGCAGGGTAAGTTTCTTTCAATTATTTATCATATTTTATTATTATTTACTGGAAATGCATACATAAATATTGTAAATACCCCCCCCCCCCCCCCCTACACATCTCAAAATCTGGGCATGTGTGTGCGTGTCAGTATACTATGTATGTATATATGTATGTGTGTATATATGCATGTATGTATGTATGTATGTATGTATGTGTGTATATATGTATGTATGTATATATATATGTATGTATGTGTGTGTGTATGTATGTATATATGTATGTATGTATATATAAAATTATATATATATAAAATTACATATACATTTGTATATATATATATATATAATTATTTACTGGAAACACATGCATGCATAAATATTGTAAATACCTCCCCCCGCATGTCAAAATCAGGGCGTATGTGTGCGTCTCAGTATAGTATGTATGTATGTATGTATAACATTATATATATATATATATAATATATATATATATATATATATATATATATATATATATATATATATATATATAATATATATATGTATATATATTATATGTATATGTATATGTATATGTATATGTATATGTATATGTATATGTATATGTATATATATATATATATATATATATATATATATATACACACATACATGTATATATATATATATATATATACACATACATGTATATATATATATATATATATACACATACATGTATATATATATATATATATATATATATATACATATATATATATATACACATACATGTATATATAATTTTTGTATGTATGTATACATAAGCATAATGTTAATATACATAAATGTTGTTATCCAGCCTGTCATCGACCCCTCCCCCCACCACCTACAAAAATGGGAGCCTGTATGCCTATGTACACACACACAGAATAATTGAAAAACCACCTCTCAAAAAAATTCAGGTCCAGATCAAGGGGTAGCAGGTGCCCCTCCCCCACAGACGCACTACAACCATTGCCACCGAGGCGTTGCAGACATCTCTGATTGAACACTGACAACATGGCCACACACCATGTTCAACAAACAAAACATACAGTAACATGATTAATTAAATCTTTTGTTTATGAAGAAAATATGAGCTACTTCTTTTCTTATAGGTTAAAACCAGTTACTTGTCTAATTACAGTTATTGTTAGGTGTAATTAGTACAAACAGGCACAAGTATACATACTTTAAAAACCCTATAAATAAACCATTTATTTTGGAGTAACATATATTTGTTATATTGAACATTGTACCTTTACTCATATACTCACACAAACACCTACATACTTGTACAACTCCTACTAAATATTTGTGACTCCAAGCAACAAACACCTCAACTAGTTGCGGTAGACTGAATAATTAAGAACATAATTGAAACTATTGTTCTCTGTAGTTATCTGAACCATGTCATTAATTTCACACACAAATAATAAGGTGGACTAATCATGCTTAAAAACATTTTATTTAAACAAATTATACATCTGTTTTTGAGGTATTAAAACATAAATGCACTAATTAAAAAATATTTAGCATTTAAATAAATACATAGTTGCTGTAAATAATATAGTTAACTATATATCGCCACACATGTATCACAACTGAATTTATAATTTTTTCAGGCAAGGTGAAGCATGTAACCATGTAGCTGCTGTGCTGTTTGCCTTAGAGGATTATGTGGCACAGGGACTGAACAATATACCCGAAGGGAAAACATGTACAGATAGACTGCAAAGATGGAACCAGCCAGCAGGGTGTATACTACCAAATCAAATCCCATAGACGACAATAGTAACATACATATGTATGTGGCTAAAACTCCTACCTGCAGCGTATCAATCGACATAAATACCACGGATATAAATACTACCGCCCCTCACACTTAAAGTGAATCAGAAAAAATAGGTGTCAAGCTGCTCGTTTCTTAGATAACGAGTAGCGTCTATGACTACCCTAGTTCCGCACAAAATTCGAGTACTCTTTTTTTTTTTTACAGGTACCCCACACGTGTTTCAAGCACAAGGACTTGTGGTGTTCACTTCTCTATCAAAATTTGGGTGCACCTCGAACTTTGACCCAGCCGGAAGTTATTTGGTTTAGTAATACCAGCAAAGCACCATGTGGAGCCCAAAACTATTGACAAAATCATCATTTACAAGTAAATCTATAATACACATGTATTTAATATCTTTGAATGTTCATACTAGTTGATTAAACTTGTAATAACTACACAGAACAAGTCATTCGGAATTTAAATGCCAGTAAAAAGATTAGTTGCATGATAAATAACAAGTCTCACTCACATATTACTGTGTGTCTGTTATTATATATACATGTATATTGTGGTTGTTTGTGTTTATTTATATAATTTGCATTTTTCTGTTACACATTAATTTACAAATGCACATACTATATTTCAATAAGTGTGTAATCACAAGTCCTAAGAGTTCCTAATTCTTCAATATATCTACAGCATGTCTGATTAAATTGAACATTATATACAACATATTAATTGAATCTTATTTTTTTCAGACCACAACATAATAAACCAAAACCTCTGTCAACAAAAGACTACCAAGATCCTCGTCATAAAGATGATCAGGTTTTGAACAGCAAGGCGAGGGATGATTTACATAAAGCACTGTTTAAAAGTATACCACACAGTGGGTTTTGTAAGTATGGAATTCCCCCAAAGGAAGTCATACCTGTCACTGATGTGTTAGATAATGGACTACAACCATTATTCTGTCATCCACCATCCCTATTTGAAATTGAAACTGCTTGTGAAACATTTTAAAAAACAATGGAACTTTCAGATGATGAAATTAGTGATATTGAAACTAAAACAAAAGAACAATCAATGTGTACTTTGTGACATAGTGTACGAGAAAAGAGGATTACTGCTTCAAATTTTCATGCAGTAACAAACAGGAGAACTACTACAGATCCGACCAATCTGTTAAAAAGACTTCTCAAGTACACACATGGTACTATAGTACCCTCCTGTCCCGGAATTGGTCACTGGTGAATGAATGAATGTTTAACGACATTCCAGCACGAAAAAACACATCAGCCATTGGGTGTCAAACTATGGTAATGCAAATAAAGAAAGTGATGATCAACATCAACATAAAAATTCAAGATCCAAACAAAAACAGTGTAAAGAACTGCAAAAACACAAATATCACAGATAGATACTGAATTTTACTCAAAACTTCAATTTTGTGCTGTATTGGCCATTCTCAAAGAAAATGTTACACCCCTGCACCACAGTGAGGTTACAGCACGCGCAGCGGTGGTCACTGGTGAAGTCAGAGGCTAAGTCCGGGGTGGGCGTGCCTGAACCTCTGTGGATATGGTCACGTAAATAGTTCCCATTCCCACTAGTACCAAGGCAATGGAATTTGGTTTGACGAAAGAAGATGATGCAGCCAGACATGGAAAAGACCTATCCACATGTTGTGTCTAAAGTAGGCTTTAAAGTGTGCAAAGATTATCCTTTTTTAGGAGCTTCAGCTGATAGACTGTCAGTCTTCAAGAGGTCAAGTACTAGTAGTTGAAGTGAAAAATCTACATTCAACCTGGGATACACCAACTATTATGGAAGCAGCAAAAACCTTGCCATGTTTGGTTACAGATGAAAATAATCAAGTTGTGTCAAACAAAAAGCATATGTACCACACACAGATTCAAGGACAGATGGCCATATATGGCATTCATGAATGTGATTTTGTTTTATGTACAGGACAGGACATTTTGGTTGAAACCATTACATTTGATGCCATACTCTGGGGTAAAATGGTCAGTAAACTGTCACACTTTTACAAAACAATCATGCTACCAGAAATTGTATACCCATGTATTAAATTTGGAAATAAGTCTTTGATTTCACAAACATAAGCAAATGTTTGAAGGGTAATATTTGCACATGAACTGCCTGCTATAGCTGCTATTTAATGTTAATATACATGAAAGTGCTTTTGTAGGACAGGGTTTATAAAAGTACATCGTTTGTTTCACAAAAGTATACATATTGACTTGTTTCACACCATATTGACTTATATACAGCTATTATGGTATTGTGGTATAAATATGTGAATATTACCAACTTGTATTTAATTTATTACATGTTCAGTTGTTGTCTAAATTAATAATTTAAATAATATGTATAACTAAATAGAGGGTAAACTCTAGTTATGCACATTAATAGTACCAACTTATAATGGTACATTGGTAGTTAAACTTGTTAAATACTATATATTAGATTCTGTATGACATCAGCTTCAACACTTAATTATAGTACCAACTTATAATGGTACATTGGTAGTTAAACTTGTTAAATACTATATATTAGATTCTGTATGACATCAGCTTCAACACTTAATTATAGTACCAACTTATAATGGTACATTGAAAAAGTTAATAATTGAACAATGGTCATGGCCTCCCATTGCTTTTGCCCCCCAATTTGCAAGTAGGGCTATTTTGGCGAGATCTTGCAATTTGCATCCTCGAATTAGCCAGCAATGGGCACATGCGCAGTGGAATGGGAAAGAGGTCTATTGTAACTTCCCAAATAGGCACTGACCTCGGTGATGAATTCAGTCCCAGTAACAAAAAGTGTAAAAAGTAAACACGTGTTAACTTCAAAAATTATAAAATGGCCAGTGCCAGATTTCCGTCATATTAAAACAACTCAACATCGCTATGTTCCGTAACTTTTTATGGGGACATTTGTTTATTTAAAAAAAAATTATTATTATTATTATTAATTTTTTTTTCCTTCACTTGCAATACCAGCATTTTTTTTTTTTTTTTTTAATAGCTAGTTAAATAATTCACTATTATATATTATGTACTTGTGCTTAGTTATATATTTTTTAACAAAATCAATAATACCTTTTTATATAACTTGTGTTTAGTTAAATAATCAACAGTAGGCCTATATATATTATGTATTTGTACTTATTCGAGTTATTCCATACTTTTTGTTTCAAATTACTGCTGATCAAATACATGTATTTGACATTATGAAAATAATAATAAACTTTATTACACATACATGTACAGACTTCAATAATAAGTGTTCATGACACCCATGTATTATGTACTCCAATACATCTAAAGACAAATGGATTTTCAATTTTGCTTTACAATTTTCATTTTTTTATAATCAAGATATAGTTTTATATTTACAATTATTTTACAAATTACCATTAAAAATAAAGTGTCTTGCACTTAAAATAGTTTTTTAAAATGTATGTATGATAGCTGGCGTACTTAATTATACCAGTGGAAAGTATTGTAAATACATTGAACCATGGAGCAAATATCGCAAATCTAATTAAAAATAGGGGCAGGATCGACGTAGCCCAGTGGTAAAGCGTTCACCTGATGCATGGTCGGTCTAGGATCGATCCCTGTAGGTGGTCCCATTGGTCCTGGGCTATTTCTTGTTCCAGCCAGTACTCCACAACTGGTGTAACAAAGGCCGTGGTATGTGCTATCCTGTCTGTGGGATAGTGCATATAAAAGATCCCTTGCTGCTAATCGAAAAGAATAGGTCATTAAGCGGCGATAGCGGGTTTCCTCTCAATATCAGTGTCGTACTTAACCATATGTCTGACACCATCTAACCGTAAATAAAATGTGTTGAGTGTGTCGTTAAATAAAGCTTTTCCTTCCTTCATTCTAATAATAGAAAATAAAAACCGTGAATCATCCCATATCTAATTATCAGTATTGTCTGTTATTTACGATATCGGGGTGTTCAGGGTTTGATGTATTCTAGGCTATGCCTTGATGTGCTACAAGTGGGCAGGATTTAGCTTAGTCGGTTGAGTGCTCACTTGAGGTGTTTACGTCGCAGGATCGAAATTCCTTGGTGGATTCATTCAACTGATTCAGGATTTTTCTCATTCCAGCCAGTGCACCACAACTGGTCAAAGGCCGTGGTATGTGCTTTCTTGTCTGTGGGAAAGTGCATATAAAAGATCCTTGCTGCATTAAAAATATGTGTTGCATGTTTGTAGATTAACCATAATTGTGCAGTTTAGCACTTAATTGTTTTAGTGGTGTTATTAAACAAAACAAACTTCTTTGGTTTTTTTCCTTGCAATGAATACCTAATATGTTTTTCTTTATTTCTATTTATTTCTTTGTAGTGGAGGTCAAAAACGCCGCGTTTCATTGGCTGCAGCTCTTCTGCAGGAGCCGGAACTGTTGATTCTCGATGAGCCAACCGTTGGCGTGGATCCTGTTCTGAGAGAAAAGTAAACGTGGGCGGGAAGATTTAGCTCAGTTGGTAGAGTGCTCGCCTGGGGTGTTTGGGTCCTGGGATCATACACTCTCAGCAGACATATTGGAGTCGTTTCCTCATCCCAATTAGTGCCCCATCACTGGCTGTGGTATGTGCTGTCCTGTCTGTAGGAAAGTGCATGTAAACGATCCCTTGCTGCTAATGGACAAATGTAGAGGGTTACCTCTGAAGACTTCTCTTTTAAGAATATCCCACCTGGCCTCAAACCAATGCATATTCTCCTAATGGTAGTAGTCGGGTCCGAACATCTCAACAGCCAATGGGATGGCCTAAGATTCTTCTACTGCGTCCTCCTGTGTGTCAGATTTATTAAATATTTGACATCCAACAAGGGGCCATTCAGAAAGTACATGTACCACAAGAGGTGGGAAGGGGCATTCATGCATTACGTACAAAGAGGAAGGGGGTGATTGTATCCAATGTACGTTTTAGTGTGAGAGAAGGAACAAATGTTTCATTTAACAAAGCACTCTAACACATTTTAATTATGGTTATTTGGAATCAGACATTTGATTAAGGACAACACAGATAATGAGAGAGAAAACCTGCTGTCGCCGCGCAATGGGGTACTCATTCCATTTAGCAGGAAGGAATCTCACAGACCGGATATTACATACCAAAGCTTTTGTTACACCAGATAAGCAGCACTGGCTGAAATTAACAATATCACAATGGGCTCACCGACTGGGATCGATCCTAGACCAATCTATCATCAGGCAAGTGCTTTTACCACCCTGTGAAAGAATGATTTACCCCGTACATAAGGGGAGGTGGGAAATTATCAAATGCCCGAAAGGTATACAATGAGGGGATGGGGAGTCGAAGGTAACATGTTTTGTGCATACATACCTTGTGAGTGAAATTGCTAAAACAAGTTAAGAAGTGTCGAAGACTTAAATTACACTACATGTAATAGATGATTCATATTTTCTTCATTGTACCTATTGAATTTTTTGTTATTTTGTTAATATATTTTCCATGGTATCATGATTCGATCCCTACTAAAATCTTCCCCTTGCTAAATTTTATGCACACTTATATGCATTCACACACACATTTTCACTTGATTGTGGTGTTCACTGATGTTTGTTTGTTTTTCTCTCAGGATTTGGGAGCATCTGTTGCAGATTGCCCAGAACATGACGAGGACGACGATTATCATCACCACTCATTACATAGAGGAAGCTCGGCAGGCCAATTGTGTGAGTCATCACTGTTATATCACACACACATAATATAATCAGACATTACTCATTACATAGAGGAAGCATGGTAGGCCAGTTGTGTGAGACATCACTGTTATATCACACACATATAATATAATCAGACATTACTCATTACATAGAGGAAGCACGGCAGGCCAATTGTTTGAGTCATCACCGTTATCACACACACATATAATATAATCAGACATTACTCATTACATAGAGGAAGCACGGCAGGCCAATCAGACATTACTCATTACATAGAGGAAGCACGGCAGGCCAACTGTGTGAGTCATCACCGTTAAATCACACACACATATAATATAATCAGACATTACTCATTACATAGAGGAAGCACGCCAGGCCAACTGTGTGAGTCATCACCGTTATATCACACACACATATAATATAATCAGACATTACTCATTACATAGAGGAAGCACGGCAGGCCAACTGTGTGAGTCATCACCGTTATCACACACATATAATATAATCAGACATTACTCATTACATAGAGGAAGCACGGCAGGCCAGTTGTGTGAGTCATCACCGTTATATCACACACATATAATATAATCAGACATTACTCATTACATAGAGGAAGCACGGCAGGCCAACTGTGTGAGTCATCACCGTTATATCACACACACATATAATATAATCAGACATTACTCATTACATAGAGGAAGCACGGCAGGCCAACTGTGTGAGTCATCACCGTTATATCACACACATATAATATAATCAGACATTACTCATTACATAGAGGAAGCACGGCAGGCCAATTGTGTGAGTCATCACCGTTAGCATCACACACACACATAATATAATCACTGTTACACATATAATATAATCAGACATTACTCATTACATAGAGGAAGCGCGGCAGGCCAATTGTGTGAGTCATCACCGTTATATCACACGCATATAATATAATCAGACATTACTCATTACATAGAGGAAGCACGGCAGGCCAATTGTGTGAGTCATCACCGTTATATCACACACATATAATATAATCAGACATTACTCATTACATAGAGGAAGCACGGCAGGCCAGTTGTGTGAGTCATCACCGTTATCAGACACACATAATATAATCAGACATTACTCATTACATAGAGGAAGCGCGGCAGGCCAACTGTGTGAGTCATCACCGTTATGTCACAGACACATATAATATAATCAGACATTACTCATTACATAGAGGAAGCGTGGCAGGCCAATTGTGTGAGTCATCACCGTTATATCACACACATATAATATAATCAGACATTACTCATTACATAGAGGAAGCGCGACAGGCCAATTGTGTGAGTCATCACCGTTATCACACACACATAATATAATCAGACATTACTCATTACATAGAGGAAGCACGGCAGGCCAATTGTGTGAGTCATCACCGTTATATCACACACATATAATATAATCAGACATTACTCATTACATAGAGGAAGCACGGCAGGCCAATTGTGTGAGTCATCACCGTTATATCACACACACATAATATAATCAGACATTACTCATTACATAGAGGAAGCGCGGCAGGCCAACTGTGTGAGTCATCACCGTTATCACACACACATATAATATAATCAGACATTACTCATTACATAGAGGAAGCACGGCAGGCCAACTGTGTGAGTCATCACCGTTATGTCACAAACACATATAATATAATCAGACATTACTCATTACATAGAGGAAGCACGGCAGGCCAACTGTGTGAGTCATCACCGTTATATCACACACATATAATATAATCAGACATTACTCATTACATAGAGGAAGCGCGGCAGGCCAATTGTGTGAGTCATCACCGTTATCACACACACATAATATAATCAGACATTACTC
>NC_054710.1:47280844-47365844 GCF_016097555.1 Gigantopelta aegis
CATCACCGTTATATCACACACATATAATATAATCAGACATTACTCATTACATAGAGGAAGCACGGCAGGCCAATTGTGTGAGTCATCACTGTTATATCACACACACATAATATAATCAGACATTACTCATTACATAGAGGAAGCACGGCAGGCCAACTGTGTGAGTCATCACCGTTATATCACACACACATAATATAATCAGACATTACTCATTACATAGAGGAAGCACGGCAGGCCAACTGTGTGAGTCATCACCGTTATATCACACACATATAATATAATCAGACATTACTCATTACATAGAGGAAGCACGGCAGGCCAGTTGTGTGAGTCATCACCGTTATATCACACACGTATAATATAATCAGACATTACTCATTACATAGAGGAAGCACGGCAGACTAACTGTGTGAGTCATGACCGTTATATCACACACACATAATATAATCAAACATTACTCATTACATAGAGGAAGCACGGCAGGCCAATTGTGTGAGTCATCACCGTTATATCACACACACATAATATAATCAGACATTACTCATTACATAGAGGAAGTGCGGCAGGCCAATTGTGTGAGTCATCACCGTTACATCACACACATATAATGTAATCAGACATTACTCATTACATAGAGGAAGCGCGGCAGGCCAACTGTGTGAGTCATCACCGTTATATCACACACACACACATATAATATAATCAGACATTACTCATTACATAGAGGAAGCACGGCAGGCCAACTGTGTGAGTCATCACCGTTATATCACACACACATAATATAATCAGACATTACTCATTACATAGAGGAAGTATGGCAGGCCAATTGTGTGAGTCATCACCGTTATATCAGACACACATAATATAATGAGACATTACTCATTACATAGAGGAAGCACGGCAGGCCAGTTGTGTGAGTCATCACTGTTATATCACACACACATAATATAATCAGACATTACTCATTACATAGAGGAAGCACGGCAGGCCAGTTGTGTGAGTCATCACCATTATATCACACACATATAATATAATCAGACATTACTCATTACATAGAGGAAGCACGGCAGGCCAATTGTGTGAGTCATCACCGTTATGTCACACACACATAATATAATCAGACATTACTCATTACATAGAGGAAGCACAGCAGACCGACTGCACATCAAGCAAATGCTTAACCATTGGGCTACATCCTTACCCCTGTGTTTGTTTTGTTGAAAGCCCTGATAATGTCTTTATTTTGCTTTGTACAGGTCGGTTTGATGCGAGACGGCCGTTCGTTGAAAGCCCTGATAATGTCTTTATTTTGCTGTGTACAGGTTGGTTTGATGCGAGACGGTCGTTTGTTGAAAGCCCTGATAATGTCTTTATTTTGCTTTGTACAGGTCGGTTTGATGCGAGACGGCCGTTCGTTGAAAGCCCTGATGATGTGTTTATTTTGCTGTGTACAGGTTGGTTTGATGCGAGACGGCCGTTCGTTGAAAGCCCTAATGATGTGTTTATTTTGCTGTGTACAGGTTAGTTTGATGCGAGACGGTCGTTTGTTGAAAGCCCTGATAATGTCTTTATTTTGCTTTGTACAGGTTGGTTTGATGCGAGACGGTCGTTTGTTGAAAGCCCTGATAATGTGTTTATTTTGCTTTGTACAGGTCGGTTTGATGCGAGACGGTCGTTTGTTGAAAGCCCTGATGATGTGTTTATTTTGCTTTGTACAGGTCGGTTTGATGCGAGACGGCCGTTCGTTGAAAGCCCTGATGATGTGTTTATTTTGCTGTGTACAGGTTGGTTTGATGCGAGACGGTCGTTTGTTGAAAGCCCTGATGATGTGTTTATTTTGCTGTGTACAGGTTGGTTTGATGCGAGACGGTCGTTTGTTGAAAGCCCTGATGATGTGTTTATTTTGCTGTGTACAGGTTGGTTTGATGCGAGACGGTCGTTTGTTGAAAGCCCTGATGATGTGTTTATTTTGCTGTGTACAGGTTGGTTTGATGCGAGACGGTCGTTTGTTGAAAGCCCTGATAATGTCTTTATTTTGCTTTGTACAGGTTGGTTTGATGCGAGACGGTCGTTTGTTGAAAGCCCTGATAATGTGTTTATTTTGCTTTGTATAGGTCGGTTTGATGCGAGACGGTCGTTTGTTGAAAGCCCTGATAATGTGTTTATTTTGCTTTGTACAGGTCGGTTTGATGCGAGACGGTCGTTTGTTGAAAGCCCTGATAATGTGTTTATTTTGCTTTGTACAGGTCGGTTTGATGCGAGACGGCCGTTCGTTGAAAGCCCTGATGATGTGTTTATTTTGCTGTGTACAGGTTGGTTTGACACGAGACGGTCGTTTGTTGAAAGCCCTGATCATGTGTTTATTTTGCTTTGTACAGGTCGGTTTGATGCGAGACGGTCGTTTGTTGAAAGCCCTGATAATGTGTTTATTTTGCTTTGTACAGGTCGGTTTGATGCGAGACGGTCGTTTGTTGAAAGCCCTGATAATGTGTTTATTTTGCTTTGTATAGGTCGGTTTGATGCGAGACGGTCGTTTGTTGAAAGCCCTGATAATGTGTTTATTTTGCTTTGTACAGGTCGGTTTGATGCGAGACGGTCGTTTGTTGAAAGCCCTGATAATGTGTTTATTTTGCTTTGTACAGGTTGGTTTGATGCGAGACGGTCGTTTGTTGAAAGCCCTGATAATGTGTTTATTTTGCTTTGTACAGGTTGGTTTGATGCGAGACGGTCGTTTGTTGAAAGCCCTGATAATGTGTTTATTTTGCTTTGTACAGGTTGGTTTGATGCGAGACGGTCGTTTGTTGAAAGCCCTGATAATGTCTTTATTTTGCTTTGTACAGGTCGGTTTGATGCGAGACGGCCGTTCGTTGAAAGCCCTGATGATGTGTTTATTTTGCTGTGTACAGGTTGGTTTGATGCGAGACGGCCGTTCGTTGAAAGCCCTGATGATGTGTTTATTTTGCTGTGTACAGGTTGGTTTGATGCGAGACGGTCGTTTGTTGAAAGCCCTGATAATGTCTTTATTTTGCTTTGTACAGGTTGGTTTGATGCGAGACGGTCGTTTGTTGAAAGCCCTGATAATGTGTTTATTTTGCTTTGTACAGGTCGGTTTGATGCGAGACGGTCGTTTGTTGAAAGCCCTGATAATGTGTTTATTTTGCTTTGTACAGGTTGGTTTGATGCGAGACGGCCGTTCGTTGAAAGCCCTGATGATGTGTTTATTTTGCTGTGTACAGGTTGGTTTGATGCGAAACGGTCGTTTGTTGAAAGCCCTGATAATGTCTTTATTTTGCTTTGTACAGGTTGGTTTGATGCGAGACGGTCGTTTGTTGAAAGCCCTGATAATGTCTTTATTTTGCTTTGTACAGGTTGGTTTGATGCGAGACGGTCGTTTGTTGAAAGCCCTGATAATGTGTTTATTTTGCTTTGTACAGGTCGGTTTGATGCGAGACGGTCGTTTGTTGAAAGCCCTGATAATGTGTTTATTTTGCTTTGTACAGGTTGGTTTGATGCGAGACGGTCGTTTGTTGAAAGCCCTGATAATGTGTTTATTTTGCTGTGTACAGGTTGGTTTGATGCGAGACGGTCGTTTGTTGAAAGCCCTGATAATGTGTTTATTTTGTTTTGTACAGGTCGGTTTGATGCGAGACGGTCGTTTGTTGAAAACCCTGATAATGTCTTTATTTTGCTTTGTACAGGTCGGTTTGATGCGAGACGGTCGTTTGTTGAAAGCCCTGATAATGTGTTTATTTTGCTTTGTACAGGTCGGTTTGATGCGAGACGGTCGTTTGTTGAAAGCCCTGATAATGTGTTTATTTTGCTGTGTACAGGTAGGTTTGACACGAGACGGTCGTTTGTTGAAAGCCCTGATCATGTGTTTATTTTGCTTTGTACAGGTCGGTTTGATGCGAGACGGTCGTTTGTTGAAAGCCCTGATAATGTGTTTATTTTGCTTTGTACAGGTTGGTTTGATGCGAGACGGTCGTTTGTTGAAAGCCCTGATAATGTGTTTATTTTGCTTTGTACAGGTTGGTTTGATGCGAGACGGTCGTTTGTTGAAAGCCCTGATAATGTGTTTATTTTGCTTTGTACAGGTTGGTTTGATGCGAGACGGTCGTTTGTTGAAAGCCCTGATGATGTGTTTATTTTGCTTTGTACAGGTTGGTTTGATGCGAGACGGTCGTTTGTTGAAAGCCCTGATAATGTGTTTATTTTGCTTTGTACAGGTTGGTTTGATGCGAGACGGTCGTTTGTTGAAAACCCTGATAATGTGTTTATTTTGCTTTGTATAGGTCGGTTTGATGCGAGACGGTCGTTTGTTGAAAGCCCTGATGATGTGTTTATTTTGCTTGGTACAGGTCGGTTTGATGCGAGACGGTCGTTTGTTGAAAGCCCTGATAATGTGTTTATTTTGCTTTGTACAGGTTGGTTTGATGCGAGACGGTCGTTTCTTGAAAGCCCTGATAATGTGTTTATTTTGCTGTGTACAGGTTGGTTTGATGCGAGACGGTCGTTTGTTGAAAGCCCTGATAATGTGTTTATTTTGCTTGGTACAGGTTGGTTTGATGCGAGACGGTCGTTTGTTGAAAACCCTGATAATGTGTTTATTTTGCTTTGTACAGGTCGGTTTGATGCGAGACGGTCGTTTGTTGAAAGCCCTGATAATGTGTTTATTTTGCTTTGTACAGGTTGGTTTGATGCGAGACGGTTGTTTGTTAATAGCCCTGATAATGTCTTTATTTTGCTTTGTACAGGTTGGTTTGATGCGAGACGGTCGTTTGTTAATAGCCCTGATAATGTGTTTATTTTGCTTTGTACAGGTTGGTTTGATGCGAGACGGTCGTTTGTTGAAAGCCCTGATAATGTGTTTATTTTACTTTGTACAGGTTGGTTTGATGCGAGACGGTCGTTTGTTGGCTGAGGATAAACCAGAGACTTTGATGCTCAAATTAAAAATAAACGTAAGACTGGTTTTAATTTATCGCATGTCTAATTTTTCAAATGTAGTTCTGTGGTTTACAAGCATAAGACGATCTTTAATTTGTCTTCACAATATAGCTCTGTGGTTTACTATCATAAGACTATATTTAATTTGTCACATGTCTTCGCAATATAGTTCTGTGGTTTACAAGCATAACACTGTTTTTAATTTGTCTAATGTTTTCGCGATATAGTTCTGTGGTTTACAACAGTAAGACTATTTTTAATTTGTCACATGTCTTCACAATAAATTCTGTGATTTACATAGTAAGACTATTTTTAGTGTATCATATGTCTTCGCAAACCACAAGCGTAAGACTATATTTAATTTGATGCATGTCTTCACAATATAGGTCTGTGGTTTACAAGCATAAGACTATTTTTAATTTATCACTTGTCTTCACAATATAGTTCTGTGGTTTATAAGCATAAGACTGTTTTTAATTTGTCACATGTCTTCGCAATATAGTTCTGTGGTTTACAAGAGTAAGACTATTTTTAATTTGTCACATGTCTTCGCAATATAGTTCTGTGGTTTACATAGTAAAAAAAAGAAAGAAATGTTTTATTTAACGACACACTCAACTTTATTATTATATGGCCACAGATTTTGAGAGGAAACCCGCTGTCGCACTACATGGTCTACTCTTTCCGATTAGCAGCAAGGGATCTTTTATTTGCGCTTTCCACAGTCAGGATAGCACAAACTATGGCCTTTGTTGAACCAGTTATGGAACACTGGTCGGTGCAAGTGGTTTACACCTACCCATTGAGCCTTGCGGAGCACTCACTCAGGGTTTGGAGTCAGTATCTGGATTAAAAATCCCATGCCTCGACTGGGATCTGAACCCAGTACCTACCAGCCTGTAGACCGATGGCCTAACCATGACGCCACTGAGGCCGGTCTTTACATAGTAAGACTATTTTTAATTTGTCACATGTCTTTGCAATATAGTTCTGTGGTTTACAAGCGTAAGACTATTTTTAATTTGTCACATGTCTTCGCAATATAGTTCTGTCGTTTACAAGCATAAGCCTGTTTTTAATTTGTAACATGTCTTCGCAATATAGTTCTGTGATTTACAAGCATAAGACTATTTTTAATTTGCACATGTCTTCGCAATTTAGTTCTGTGGTTTACAAGCATAAGACTATTTTTAATTTGTCACATGTATTCGCAATATAGTTCTGTGGTTTACAAGCATAAGACTATTTTTAATTTGTCATATGTCTTCGCAACATACATGTAGTTCTGTCGTTTACAAGTGTAAGACTATTTTTAATTTGTCACATGTCTTCGCAATATAGTTCTGTCGTTTACAAGCAGAAGACTATTTTTAATTTGTTGCATGTCTTCGCAATATAGTTCTGTCATTTACAAGCATAAGACTATTTTTAATTTGTCGCATGTCTTCGCAATTTAGTTCTGTCGTTTACAAGCATAAGACTATTTTTAATTTGTCACATGTCTTCGCAATATAGTTCTGTCGTTTACAAGCAGAAGACTATTTTTAATTTGTTGCATGTCTTCGCAATATAGTTCTGTCGTTTAC
This sequence comes from Gigantopelta aegis, assembly GCF_016097555.1. Lineage (NCBI taxonomy): Eukaryota > Metazoa > Mollusca > Gastropoda > Neomphalida > Peltospiridae > Gigantopelta > Gigantopelta aegis. The sequence goes on from NC_054710.1 coordinate 47,287,378, forward strand.
AAGCATAAGATTCAATTTTTAATTTGTCACAAGTATTTGCAATATAGTCTGTCATTTACAAGCATAAGACTATTTTTAATTTGTCACATGTCTTCGCAATTTAGTTCTGTCGTTTACAAGCATAAGACTATTTTTAATTTGTCACATGTCTTCGCAATATAGTTCTGTCGTTTACAAGCATAACACTATTTTTAATTTGTCACATTTCTTCGCAATATAGTTCTGTCGTTTACAAGCAGAAGACTATTTTTAATTTGTTACACATCTTCGCAATATAGTTCTGTCGTTTACAAGCATAAGATTCTATTTTTAACTTGTCACAAGTATTCGCAATATTGTTTTGTCGTTTACAAGCATAAGACTATTTTTAATTTGTCACATGTCTTCGCAATATAGTTCTGTGATTTACAAGCATAAGACTATTTTTAATTTGCACATGTCTTCGCAATATAGTTCTGTGGTTTACAAGCATAAGATTCTATTTTTAATTTGTCACACGTATTTGCAATATTGTTTTGTCATTTACAAGCATAAGACTATTTTTAATTTGTTACATGTCTTCGCAATTTAGTTCTGTCGTTTACAAGCTTAAGACTATTTTTAATTTGTCACATGTCTTCGCAATATAGTTCTGTCGTTTACAAGCAGAAGACTAATTTTAATTTGTTGCATGTCTTTGCAATATAGTTTACAAGCATAAGATTCTATTTTTAATTTGTCACAAGTATTCGCAATATAGTTCTGTGATTTACAAGCATAAGACTATTTTTAATTTGCACATGTCTTCGCAATATAGTTCTGTGGTTTACAAGCATAAGACTATTTTTAATTTGTCACAAGTATTCGCAATTTAGTTCTGTCATTTACAAGCATAAGACTATTTTTAATTTGTCACGTCTTCGCAATATAGTTCTGTCGTTTACAAGCATAAGACTGTTTTTAATTTGTCACATGTCTTCACAGTATAGTTCTGTCGTTTACAAGCAGAAGACTATTTTTAATTTGTTGCATGTCTTCGCAATATAGTTCTGTCGTTTACAAGCATAAGATTCTATTTTTAATTTGTCACACGTATTCGCAATATTGTTTTGTCGTTTACAAGCATAAGACTATTTATTTGTCACATGTCTTCGCAATATAGTTCTGTGGTTTACAAATGTTTTCATCTTCTTCTTCTGCATTCAAGCTGTAGTTGATCATGCTTGATTGGAGTCCGGTTGTGGAGATAAAAAACGCTGTCTCTGTCAAGTCTTCTTTGGAACCCAAAAGCTTGACAACCAGTGTTGCTCCGTTCGGCCAGTGCTTTATCCTGGCTTCATCGTAGAGGGGGCAGAATTGCAGGATGTGCTCTGGGGACTGTGGTCCTGTTTGACATGGTCATTCATCAGTGTCTGCCAGTTTCAGGCGGTATATATGGGATCTGAGATGGCAGTGACCGGTTCTCAGCCTGAAAATGGTTGTCTCTTGGTATCTCTCCAGATGATGGATTGGATCCTTGGTTTTAATTTGTCACATATGTCTTCCCAATATGGTTCTGTGGTTTGAGCACTCGTCTGATATGTATGTTGTTTACTCTTTTTTTTAGTCCCCTACCAGTCCAACCAGAGGGGACTATAAGTTTTCAGGGTAAAAATGTAATGTCATTTGATTTTTTGTTTCTTTGCCTTTGATGGGTAAAAAAAATAGATTATCGTCGGTTAAACGGATACTTTTTGGTATTTATGGTATGGCATTGTCCGTCCGTCCGTCCGTACGTCTTTTAACTTTTTCTTGTCTGGACCATATCTTGCAGACAGTGTGTCGCATACTATTACTAAGTCACTGTGACCTACTTTTTACGGTCTACTGCACATAACAGTAAATCCTTGTCCGGACCACATCTTGCATACAGATGCATACAGGACCATCGAACCTCACATGTAGGAACAACTTGGGATGGTGGTGTGACACATTCTATTACTAGGTCACTGACCTACTTTTCACGGTCTACTGCACATAACAGTAAAACCTTGTTCGGACCATATCTTGCATACAGATGCATACAGGACCATCAAACCACATGTAGGAACAACTTGGGATGGTGGTTGGTCCAAACTGTTCATCCATCCCATTGCAAACATTTCACATAATTAGACTTGAATCATACCCGTAACATATTCATTAATATAGATATATTTTCTATCAAACTCCTGATGGGCGTATATCATGTACCTCACTGGTACTCTTGTTAATAATGGTAAATATCAAATGGGTTTATGACATTGATGGCTCATTTTTGGTTTTTAATAATGGTAAATATCAAATGGGTTTATGACATGGATATTATGTGTAAGTTATAGGATAATTTTCTTTTCTTCTTTTTCTTTCAAATTTAACTTTAATAAAAACTGACCAATTGCTAATTCATTTAGAAAATGTTCACTTGTGTTAAATGAACCTAGATGATGATGTAACGTCAACTTTTTCTTCTTTTAAATATTTATTTTCCCCAGTCCATTCTGACCATGTCAAGGTTGGGGAGCCTTGAATTCATGGCCTTCCATCAAAGTAATATAATTTATATACAAGTACATATATCTAATTTGTTGTATAGTAATGTTATACAGTCATATATAACAATTTGATACATAAATGCATTTGTAATGTTTCTGTATAAATTAAAGATTGGTAAAAAACAAAAACAAATTGCTATGACGCATATAATGGAAAGGACTGGGAAATATAGGAGAAGAAGAAAGAAGATATAATAATTAAAACACATAATAATAAATTGATAAATAAATAAATAAGCAAACAAACAAACAAAACAAAACAAAACAAAATAAACAAATAAAATAAATAAATACATGGGGTGTGTGTGTAAATCTATACTAGCGCGAAACGAAAAAGACCTGGAATTCGAACAAGCTATTGTTAGGAAATACGTTTTAGTCAAAGAGATTAAAAATTCAGTCCATTGTTGATTAAAAATTTCGTAACTGCAATTCTTATATAAAATAAATCTTTCTATTTCAAACTTGTTTCGCAAAATGTTTTTAACTCCATTGATATTTTAAAAAAAATTCTGTACTTTCATACAGTAGATATAATATTAAATGTTGATAATCAACCAATTTACAAAGTTACTATTTTCGTTATTGATCATACCAAACATAACAATATCTTTACTAAAAATAATGGTGTATGTTGTAACGTTTCACATGAAGCTTTGCAGAAGTCGCAAGCATTAGAATCCACGTAATGTATCATATACAAAAATGTATTAGTAGTTAAGATTCGGTGTACTATTCTATACTGAAACCATGATAATGTTGTGTCTTTTAAACATCGAAAAGGAATAACATAATACTTTTCCCATTTCTTTGTATCATACATGTATGTATCCTTCATTTGCATATATCAATTGTGCTTTTGGAATGACAGTTTGTGAATTTAACATATCATACATATGTTTACAACCACTTTTGTCTTTTAATAAATGTTTTATCTTAAACGGAAAAACAGGATTTTTAAGACTTGTGAAAGTGTCATCGTTTATGTTTTCTAATTTGTTTATAAATGATTTAACAGTATTTGTTATTGACGCATATTCCAAGAAATTTGTATTTATATGATATTTTGTTATAAACTGTTACTATGTTAAAACATCACCTAGCTTGTTTTCGTTTAATAAATCATTAATAAATGTGATACCATTATTGATATAATGTTTGTATATAAATGGTTTGTTACCTATACATATTTTGCTGTTATTCCAGATATTAATACTTAATATATCATCCACACTTTGTGGGTTTTGAACTTTTTGTAACGTCATCTTGCAGAGCCTGGAGTTGGTGTTTTTACACCTGTGTCACCGAGACCAACAGGTGCGTGAGACCGAGCGGAACTCGCAGGACGTCATGTTTCAGGACTCTGTCCAGGACTCTTCCTTTCAACCCACTGTGAGTACGCTATCGCATTGCCAGACTCTTTGGGAGTCATCCAGCCAGTACTCCACAACTGGTGTAACAAAGGCCGTGGTATGTACTACCCTGGTTGTGGGATAGTACATATAAGAGATCCCTTGCTGCTAATTGAAAAGAGTAGGCCATGAAGTGGCGACAGCAGGATTCCTCTCTCAATATCTGTGTGGTCCTTAACCATATGTCTGATGCCATATAACCGTAAATAAAATGTGTTGAGTAAAACATTTCCTTCTTTCCATCCTTTGGGAGTCAAAATTGGCAGACATTCTAGCCCGAGTACTCTGCCGGTAAAAGACTTAGACGGATATTTGGACAGTTATTAACACACTCTAACCGCCAGAGACCAAGTTAATTAAAGTCTGCACAAACAGTAGTCAAAGATTCTCGGTCCAATACAACAACAATCCTATGTTTGACGTCAAAAACCTTTACATCGATCGTTTTCAAGCTCCCTCATAAAGAAATCCTAACATATTAATCACTAATACACACACTACAGGAAGAAACCCATCAGGAAATACATATTTAACCAAAACATTATTAAAAGTGGGTGCTGTCGGGTTTCTTCATGTAGTGTGTATATTAGAGATTAATATGTGAATTGTTTTTTATCAGGGAGCTCGAAAATGATCAATGTAAAGGTATTTATTGTCAAACATAGGATTGTTGTTATACATGTATTAATTAGAGCTGGAATCTTTAACAACTGTTTGGTAGGTAGTGATTGTGGAGCATTTATATAGATTGGTCTCTGATGGTTAGAGAGTGTTGATAACTTTACAAATGGCTGCCTAACTCGGGCTAGCTGACATCCCTGCCAGATATTCGGTATGGTAAGCTATAAATTCTGTCAGACCGATTCAAAATCTACCAGACCAAACACGATTGACTCAAACCAATGTAAGGATTTAAACGTAAAATAATTGCCTGTCTGATGGGATGACAGGAACAAAATATCCCAGTTTGTGGTCATGTTGACCGGCAAAGTCTGTTTGTGACGCAGTGTTTCGACCCCTGCTCGTAGCATAGTTACCTAACTCACAAGTGACTGAATTCTGAATGGATATAGGTGCGTTAATACAGTTTAAGCTAAAAAAAAAAAAAAAAAAAAAATAGAGCTTGAAATTGAGACCAATGAAGAAAAGTAATTTAATTCCAACAGTAAGGATTTGTTTAAAGTTAAAGTTTGTTTTGTTTAACGACACCAGTAGAGCACATTGATTTAGTAATCATCGGCTATTGGATGTCAAACAGTTGTTAATTTTGAGATATAAGGTGTATACTACCAAATCAAATCCCATAGACGACAATAGTAACACATGTGGTTAAAACTCCTACATGCAGCATATCGATCGACATAAATGCCACAGATATAAATACTACCACCCCTCACCCTTAAAGTGAATCAGAAAAAAATGGGGGTTAAACTGCTCATTTCTGAGATAACGGGTAGCGTCTACATGTATATGACTATCCCTACTTCCGCACAAAATTCGAGTACTTTTTTTCACAGGTACCCCATGTTTCAAGAAAAGGCTACTTGATACAGTGGTACCAGATGAAATAAAATTGCACACATTTTTTGCCCAGATGAAACTATTTTTTTTTTACAACCAACACACTCAGTTATTTGTTTTAGTACTACCTATACTGATAACATACATTTTCAAAAAGTGTCCAGCTATGTGTTTTTATGATAACCAGGGTCTGGTGTACTCTGACATAAACTGACAACCTCACTGAAACTGTTGTTTCTATAGTGCAACCTAATATAATATACACCTCATAAGGCATATGTATATTGCATATAGTTTTGTAATATGTCATATTAAACAATAAACTGTTTTTAAATAAAACTCCTGAAGATATTTACAGTCAGTTGGGTGTGTGTACTCAGGTATATATGTAGAGACAACAAAGATAGTCAGAGTACCTTTACTCTTAAAGTATTCAATTAAAACACATGCACTTGATTGATCCCTAAATTATGAAGACCGTAACAAAGAAATATCAGTATTAAAAAAATACACTGTCTGAGGAAGGAAACACAAACATGACTGTACCTGTATGAAGTAATGACTTAATGTCCTGAACATTAGTGTTGGGAGAAAATCCTGTATGCTGGGTGTGGGTGTCTTCAAGTTACCAGGTGTGGGAATTTCAAATCCATCGGCCATGCTGATGTTTATAATGGACCATCAAAACTATTGGCAGCCACCAATATTCCTGACTATATTTTATTTATAGCCTACAGTAGTTGGAGGTTTTAATATTTGTGATATCTGGAATTATTATCCAGCTTTCACATATATATTTTTTTATTAATTACTGAAAAAATCCCTATTTTAAAGGACATAATTATCCAAACATCTATTTTCTTGCATTATTTTCTAACCTAACAATAAAATAAATTATCATCTTACTCCAAGGCATATAATCAAAGCTGAAAAAATTTGTTCTGAATCTATTATAAACTTAAAATGCTCTTCATGAGAGAAACTAAGTGATTATTTAAAAAAAAAAATTGATCTGCAGATCTAAAGATATGTTTAACAAGCTTATTATTATGAATAAATAAAAACAGAAGGCACAATAGTGACAGCAAATTTAATTATGTCTTTGGTAAAGTTTTGCTTCAAATTTACTTACAATTTTGCATGAAACTACAAATTTGTCTAAAATATAACTTAGCACCCTATAAATATGTCAAAATGACAATAAAATTAAAGGTTTTTTTTTACAAATTTGAGTTTTCAGAATTTCATATGTGAAGAATTAATGGAAATTATAGACATTAACCCACTATTAGCAAATTGTTTTTTAATATAAAAATAAATTGCTATTAAAATCTAAGTTCAGGTTGCCTAGATATATTACCATATTTAAGAGCAGTTGTATATGGCAAGTCAAATAACATGTAAAATGAAATTATTCAAATCTTTACAGTATGAATTATAGGCCAAAACAAACTTTTCCTCAGTGCTAACTTTGATTCAAACTCCATTCAGAGCCATGTACAGTGATTATTGTCAAGGTCAAGGTCATTGTCAACTTGTATGGTCGAGTAATGGCTAATTAATCAACCAGGGCCCCGTTCCACGAACGAATGGTAGCTAAGGTTAATTGTAGTGATTTAAGGCGAGTTTTACAACTGGCACCGTAAACTTTACAGCCGTTCCACAAAGCAACTTTATGGTAGTCGTAAGTGCTCCTTTAATTATTAATATATTCTTTGCAAAGAAGTGCTAATTAGTTAAATAATAAATTGTTTACCGACTTTTCGGAACATGTTGGATGTATTCATTGGCATGGGAAAAACATGAAGTAACTGTGTCAATTTATTCGGTAAGCGATAATTGCCGAATGCATAAGACATGAGAGTTATCTCCCTTATTTTCGTGTGAAGGTCGTTAGGCCTAGACTGTTTTTCATCCATCACAGAGTTTCATAAAAGGTATTTGGTATATATTAGATCCATTTTTACACAAAGAGTTAGTATCCTTCTTCGAAAAATATCAAATCATCATCTAACTGCCATTTGACATCTACGTTAGTGGCTTACAACTGCCTCGTACCAATTGTAAATTTTCACTATAACTTACGACAATAGTAAGTTACGCCGTATCGTGGAACGGGCTGACGATCGTAGAAAAAAATTAAGGTCTCGATGGTAGGTATTTACGACAATAGTAGGGCTAAGATCGCTTCGTGGAACAGGGCCCAGTATAGTTAAATTAAGCAAAATGACAAAATCCAATCTTTTTTATTATGCACTGAAGATGTGCTATACTACCAAATAAAATCCCATAGACGACAATAGTAACATATGTGGCTAAAACTCCTACCTGCAGCGTATCAATAGACTAAAATGCCACGGATATAAATACTACCACCCGTCACCCTTAAAGTGAATCAGAAAAAAATGGGGGTCAAGCTGCTCATTTCTGATTAAAACGGGTAGCATCTACAGGGCCAGATTTAGACCTTGGGGAGCCCGGGACAGGGACCTGGGGCACTTCAGGTTCGGGGGCCCCTCAACATAGAAATTAAAATACATGACAAATAAAAAAAAAATTACTATTTTTTTAATTTTTTTTATTTTTTATAAAGGTAGTCCTTAGTTTGGGAGGCCCGTCTGGCAAGGGGGCCCAAGGCAATTGCCCCCTTTGCCCCTTTATAAATCTGGCACTGAGCCTCTATGACTATGCTAGTTCTGCACAAAATTCGAGTACTTCGAGTACAGGTACCCCATACATGTTTAAAGCACAAGGCTACTTGATACAGTGGTACCAGAGGAAATAAAATTGCATACATTTTTTGCTTAGTTGAAACTATTTGGTTTTTTTTACAACCATCACACTCACATTTATCACCAATCACAGGACTTGTGGTGTTCAAGGAAGGAAATGTTTTATTTAACGACACACTCAACACCTTTCATTTACGGTTATATGGTTAAGGACTGCACATATATTGAGAGAGGAAACCTGCTGTCGTCACTTCATGGGCTACTGTTTCAATTTGCAGCAAGGGATCTTTTATATGCACCATCCCATAGACAGGATAGCACATACCACGGCCTTTGATATACCAGTCATGGTGCACTGGCTGGAGCAAGAAATAACCCAATGGGCCCACTGACGGGGATCGATCCCAAACCGACCGCGCATCAAGTGAGCTCTTTACCAGTGGGTTATGTGTCACCCCTGTGGTGTTCACTTCTGTATTGCTGCACCTCGAACTTTGACCCAGCCGGAAGTTATTTGGTTTAGTACTACCTATAGTCTTAGAGAGGAAACCTACTACATTTTTCCATTAGTAGCAAGGGATCTTTTATATGCACCATCTCATAGACATGACAGCACATACCACTGTCTTTGATATACCAGTCATGGTACACTTACCAATGGGCCCACCGATGGGAATCGATCCCAAACCGACTGTGCATCAGGCAGGTGCTTTACCACTGGGCTATGTCCTGCCCCTTGAATTGGTTAAAGATTACTTGAAAAAGGGGTCAGATGAAACACCGAAATGGACCGAAATGGACTGACGAAACACTGACAGGGACTGAAATGGATCGAAAAGGACCGAAATGGACCAAAACTGACCAAAATGGACCGACATGGGACCAAAACGGACAGAAATGGGACAGAAACAGACCGAAATGCGACTGAAGACGAACCGAAACAGATCAAAATGGACCATAAAGAACTGAAATGGGCCAAAATAACACTGAAATGAGACTTTAAAAATCATAACAGAGTTGATAGTACAGCTTAACTTTTACCCAGAAGTGTAATTCTATACTATGCAATTACTTTATTGTAGTACATTAATATTATGCAAACAATTAACATTGTATATCTTAGATTGCATATTTCAGAAGTTTTGACAGCTGTAAGTGACACGTACGCACACAGTAAATACACACAATAGACATGAATTTAGGTATTGGTAGGACATGTGTTGAAGCCCAAAATGTCCCAACTGCCCAAGATTTTCCATTTCCATGTATGTAAAACGTGTATTTTATGTATTTGACAGAAGGAAAAAGCAAGGCATTAATACAAAGATTCACACAGACAAACACATACAATCAACATACAGACAGGAACATGTGATATTGCTAAAATATCTTCAAGACATCGCTAAAAATGTCAGATTATGTCAGGAAGCCTTATTTATCATGGTCATCTGTGATAGAAATTCTGAATACACTACATGAACAGTTTGTGATAGGGCCCACTGGCATAACCATCATATTTAAGCACTATTATATAAAACGAACTTGACGTTTTCTGATCTCTTTGATGGTGATTTAAAAACAAAACAAAATAATATTTATCTTGCTAGGTGTACCCGACAGTTGAAAACTATTAGATTTGGTTCTGTAACTTATACTATGTAACAACTAGCGTCGGTGATATAAAGAAGATCATTGCAGCCATTAAAACACCAAAAAATACCACATACAAGTTTGAAAGGAAGCTTAAACCCTTTGTGAACAGAGAGAGAGAGAGCGAGAGACAGAGAGACAGACCGACACAGAGAGAGACACAGAGAGAGACACAGACAGACAGAAAAGAAGGAAGGAAATGTTTTATTTAACGATACACTCAACACATTTTATTTACGGGTATATGGCATCAGACATATGGTTAAGGACCACACAGATATTGAGAGAGGAAACCTGCTGTCGCCACTTCATGGGCTACTCTTTTCGATTAGCAGCAAGTGATCTTTTGTATGCACCATCCCATAGACAGGATAGCACATACCACGGCCTTTGATATATCAGTCGTGGTGCACTGGCTGGAGTGAGAAATAGCCCAATGGGACCACTGGCGGGGATCGATCCCAAACCGACTGTGTGCGCTTTACCACTGGGCTACGTCCCCACAGTTTAGTTTCTTTTGTTTAACGACACCACTAGAGCACAGTGATTAATTAGATGTCAAACATTCGGTAATCCGGAAACCCACTACATTTTTCCTAATGCAACAAGGGATCATGTTCATGCAGTATGGTTTGACTTCTTTTAACTTAGTTTTAAAATTTCCTTAATGAAGTCTGAACAGGCGAAAATTTGAATTAAAGAGAGATACATGACTTTTAAAGGAGGCTTCTGACTTTTTCTTTATAATATATATACATGTATATATATATATATATATATATATATATATATATATTATTATTCTTTAATTATTATTATTATTTTTTTTAATAAATAATATTAAAAGACTCAAAGAAGGGGACATTACAACTTCTGGAAAACGTTCTGTAAATAGTTTACAGGATAAAATTTTGGTCCATTTCGGTGTTTGTGCGATCCATTTCGGTCTGATTCGGTCCTTTTCGGTGTTTCATCGGTCATTTTAGTCCTTTTTGGTCCTTTTAGGTCTTTTGTCGGACCGTTGAAAAAGCATTAGAAGAACAAATGTTGTTTTTGTTCAAGTAATCTTTAAGGATTTTAATAATTTTAGTTTTAATGACTACCGTGAAATCCTTCATTCCCTAACCCACTACCAACTTAGGTCGGGCTGCTGGTGCTTCCTTGCACTTGCCAGCACTGGTGGTCCCCTCTCCCACCCACCCCAACCCTGTTCCTGTCCTGACGGGGGTGCGCTACAACAGCTTGTTCTGAATGTGCACGTAAACCCTCTGACCTGATCTGACCTCACTTGACCTGATCCTTCATTACCAAAAGGTAGTATGATAAATGTGTATTCTATGTACACATATAATATATTTTCGTTGTGTTCTCTGCAAAGTTTTAAAATATACTTACCTTAATTTATGTATTGTATTATACTCCCCCCTTCCCCCACTGCTCCTTACACTGGTTTTACATAATTATATAAATAATATTTTCATATACATATACTTACTATTTGTGACACCCAATAGCCGATGTGTATTTTTGTGCTGAGGTGTTGTTAAACATTCATTCATTCATTCGTTACGTTCTTAAACTCGTGGTCAACAAGTGTAACATTCTCTTTGAGAATGGCCAATACAGCACAAATCCCCTTGTTTTCTTCGAGATACAATTGAAATTTTGAGTAAAAGTCAGTATCTATCTGTGATATTTGTATTTTTGCACAGTTCTTTACACTGTGTTTTTATTTAAATCTTGAATTTTTATATTGATGTTGATCATCTCTTTATTTGTTTGCATTACCATACAATGTAGTTTGACACCCAATAGCCGATGTATTTTTCATGCTGGGGTGTCGTTAAACATTCATTCATTCATTCTTGTTTATAATAACAATATATCTGTACATCCAGTGTGTTTGTGATGAGGTACTGATGTTCATAGACATGGTGACATATAAGGACAAATGATAATATACACATGTTGCACTCATTTCCATGAAACAAAGATTGAGGGGAGTGATTAATTGCTCCCCTAACTAAGATAGTGGGGAGCCATTTAAGATATTACCGTATTGATACCATATAAATTCACATGCTAAAGGGAGCAGGGAACATTTTGTTGTCCAAATTTTGATTAGCGACATTTTTCATCGATCGAAAATTGATTAGCAACTACTGTTTAGGCTAATGTTTTAAAATAGAAACCTTCATAGCAAATCTTGATGCGATACTGAACAACATTTTCCCTAGGGAGCTAAAAATGACTCTCCTTGAATGAGACTGAGGTGACTGATGGGCAGGGGTAGTGATATTGTAGATCTAGTGGTGGTGTTTTATCTTTTAGAAGAAGTTTGTTTTGTTTAACGACACCACTAGAGCACATTGATTAATTAATCATCGGTGATTGGATATCAAACATTTGGTCATCAGAGGAAACCCGCTACATTTTTTCATTAGCAGCAAGAAATCTTTTATGTGCCTCATCCCACAGACAGCATAACACATACCACGGCCTTTGACCAGTTGTGGTGTACTGATTGGAATGAGAAAAAACCCAATCAGTTGAATGGATCCACCGAGGTGGTTGGATCTTGTGACGCAAGCACCTCAGGTGAGTGCTCAACCCACTGAGCTAAATCCCATTCTTTTTTTATCTTTCAGAGCTCTCTAATGTCTCCGACGGAAACAACTCCACTCCTTAGTCATTCAGCACAGGAAGGCAGTTACCAACAGCAACAGACCAACGTCAAGTTTGTAGGTGTGTGGAAGACCAGAATTGTGATGCGTTCTTTAGAACTTGGGATTGGCAACAGAAATATTTTGGAATTATTTAAATTCCACCCAGAATTAATTTTGATGTTTTAAAACATTTTTATTTCTATACATAGTTTTAAAATATACTTACCTTGATTTTTGTATTGTATTCTATTGTATGTTTCCCACATCTCTTTACACTGGGTTTTACATAATTATACAATTTATATAAATACAATTTTAATGGAAATTTTCATATTGATGTACTTACCTTTATTTGACACCCAATAGCCGATCTCTATTTCTGTGCTGGGATGTTGTCAAACGTATACATTCTATGTTTTAGAAGTAGTGAATCTCATATGAAGAGCATTTGTTTGGCAAAATAAGTTGTGAACATAACTTGTGGAAAAAATGGAAGAAGAAACATAAATCATTCGGGATTGGAGTGCTCATGCATCTTGTCTGTAAATCACCTGAACGCTCTCCACTTGGTGAAGTCGTGTTCACAATTTGGAACTTGTAAATTCACAACATTCACGAGCATCAAATAAACAGCATTATTTACCAGGACAGATCTACAGTGAAACCCCTGTAACCTGGACACTCTTAACCGGAATTCACTCAACACCTGAAGTTTTTCAGCGTCCCTTTTTAAATATCAATAAAGAAAAAAAATACCTCTGTAAACCAGACACCCCTTAAAGTGGACATTTTACTTGGTCCCGTCTAGTGTCTGGTTTAGAGGGGCGTCACTGTATTTGGTATACAAAATGTGATGGAATCGTTTCAGTTCCATTCTAAAAATGTTTTAAGATAGTGATGCGATGTTGTTTTAAAGATCTCTGAAAGATCTTAAAAGCAGAATGTTCAAATTCGTGGAGGGTTTCACATACAAATCATTAGTTTATTGTAGGCAATATATTTAATTCCACGGAATTCTTGTTTTAAAATACATTGATGGATTCAACTGTGAGTGTCGGCGAATCTGTGTGTGATATGCAAGATATTTAATTCTGTGAATTCCTGTTTTAAAATACATTGAGCTGAACATTGATGGATTCAACTGTGAGTTTCAGCGAATCTATCTGTAGTAGACAATATATTTAATTTCTGTTTTTACAGATCCTGGGGTTGATGTGGTCAGTCCATGTCTTTGTACCTGTCTTCCCCGGTGTCGGAATATTGTAGCAGTCTTTGTGAAGAACATCACAATACTCAAACGAAATATAGGGTTCGTTCATATTGAAATATTTGTATTGTAAAAAATTAAAAATGATATTGATGTACATGTACCGGGTACTTACCATATGGTGCGCTTACTGGAACGAGAAATAGGCCAATGGGCCCACCAATGGGAATCGATCCCAGACCGGTCCGTGCATCAGATGAGCGCTTTACCACTCCGCCACACTCAGTCTTAGTAAACAAATAAGAGTTCAGTCAAAACTATGCTCGTAACACATTATATGCAGATTATAACACAGTCTTTATGGATTTTCTGTTGTTTGTCCAGAGTTCTCCATATTCACCATACAAAACATGTGATATGGTTTTGCAGGGCTAAAAATTTGCATGAATCTTCGAATCCAATTTGCGCCAGGATTCGCGCAAGCATAAAACATCCGAATCTATTTGGATTCGCATGAAATATTTCCACAAATTTATTAAATTGAATAATCAGTGAGTAAAATGTTACAGAATTTAAAAAAACACAAAAAAACCCAAACAATTGTCTGGTTATCAAGCTTTAGTTGAAACTGGCTTCAAAAGCATAGCATACATTGGAATCTGTGCATGTTCGAAACATAGAGGTTTATTGAGAATAGTCTGGCCTGGAGCCAAGCGGTGGTTGGTCCAATTCTATGAACCAAATTGCCAATGAAGAGAACCAAACGGAACATAATAACAATAGACAGTAATTAGTAAACAGTAATTTACTGTGCCAAATTTAGTAATTACATCAAACATTTTTATGTTAATTCGCTGATATTATGTTCCTAACCTTGAATTACGTGCTCGTTTTAATCAGTAAATCTTTTTGTCGGTAGCGGAAATGTACTTCAGTAATATCCATAAAACCATTGATCCAATGCGCAAAATACATCGGCAAAAGTATCCCACGTGCTGTTTACGAATAAGCAATCTTCGAAAAGTAACCTGGGCTGCTTTCAGTCAGACCGAGAGGGAAACCGTCTGCTAGACACTTCACAGTAAACCAAATGGCCACATTGGGAACCAGTCAATTAGTTCGCAAACGTTAGCTGGCTGAACTTGAGGCTGGTAAGACACCTAAAAAAACTGACTGTAAAGAAAAATGAAACCAACAACTAAAAAAACTGTTAGTAAAAAAAAACATGTTTTTTTTTGTTGTTTTTTTGCTTTAAACTTGAATATACTGTTACTGACAAATTGGTTATTCTTTCCAGTGAATACTACTGGTTGTTTTATATACACTAATCCAGATACAGTTAGTAGGATATGACACAGAATTCTATATACTAACACTGTTGATCATTTTTAGCCCTGTTTTGGCTGATGCTTTGCACACATTCAGAATAGAGGCTGCCAATTTACACCATTGTGAATTCCTAACTCACATTTATCTCTGTCAATGGTATCTAGTGACCCCTAGTGCAGTATTCTCTCTATATTTAATGTAAACAAACCTACCAGTGTATTGTGTTTGCTGTGTGGAACATAGCCCAGTGGTAGAGCGCTCACCTGATGCGTGGTCAGTCTAGGATCAATGCCCATCAGTTGGCTCATTGGCCTATTTCTCGTTCCAGTCAGTGCACCACGACTGGTATATCAAAGGCCATGGTATGTTCTATCTGTACAATGGTGCATTTATAAAAGATCCCATGCTACTAATGGAAAAATGTAGTGGGTTTCCTCTCTAAGACTACATGTCAGAATTTCCAAATGGTTGATATCCAATAGATGATGATTGATAAGTCAATGTGCTCTAGTAGTGTTGTTAAACATGACACACTTTTTTATTTTGTTTGCCATGATTAACGAATCTGTTATAATGTATGTGATATTCATAACAGATTTTGAATTGCTGTTAAATTCATGTGGAAAAATATATATTATTAACCATATGGTTAAATATATCTTGGTACATATCAAAGTGATACGTCCCACTAGAACGCCAAGTGGGACGTAACACGATGTCATCATCTATTGGTGCACTACAAACTTACAGGAACATGAAACGAGTTGAGTGATTTAAATTAAAATTGATTATGGGTAATAAATAGGATATTAAACTTGCAACCATTTCATATCATATTTATATTCCTTGTGAAATAATTTTCATTGTTACTCGATAATTTTAAGCTTTTGACAACTGAAAATTATTTCACTCGGGACATAAACATGATACGAAATGGAAACTCGTTTAATATCCTATAAATATGAACTAGTATACATTGTACATCCACCACCATGCACTACCCAAAACATTTTCATTTGTTGTCATAAAACTTATATTTGACCAAAAATACAACTGTACATAGCCTCTTAATTATTTTTCAGATTTTTACTTTTCGAGTTTATCTTGCCATCCATTCAGATTATGCTGTTTTGCCTGTGTATAGGTCGTGACCCCATCAATTTGCATGTGGGTATTGTCAACCATGACACCGGGGTGTTGGGGAAGATGTTTCTGTCAAACCTGGACAACGATTCGATTCATCAGGTATATATTACACGGATGACATTTCAGGGGGGTTTTGTGGGGTGGGGTGGGTCTACCTCCAGGCCTCTGAAAATTACAAAAGCGATCGTTTTGTTCGCGTGTCACTCACACAAATCTAATTTAATGTAACCTATTTTCCGTTTGTGCGTTAAATTTAGCACATTATTTAGATGGATATAACGGGTTACGCAAAAATAAAAAAGGATTACCTGAATTTAATTTTTGAGTAACCCATAAATGGCTTACGTAAATATTCAATAATTATCAGAGGCCTGTGGCTCAGTTGTTAGAGTGCTCGCCTGACATGCTTCATTGAGGGAAATCTGTCAGTACTCTGATGCTGCTGTATGGAACAGCTTGCCCATTGATGTCAAAAGGTCTGTAATAGTAGTAGTGATAGTAGTGGTAGTAGTAGTAGTGGTGGTAGTGGTTGTAATAGTAGTAGTAGTAGTTGTAGTAGTAGTAGTGGTGGTGGTTGTGGTGGTAGTAGTAGTGGTGGTGGTGGTGGTGGTGGTAGGAGGAGTATTAGTAGGAGTAGTAATTAGTAGTAGTAGTAATTAGTAGTAGTAGTAGTTGTAGTAGTAGTAGTAATAGAAGTAGGAGTATTAGTAGTAGTAGTAGTTGTAGTAGTAATATAAGTAGTAGTAGTAGTTGTAGTAGTAATATAAGTAGTAGTAGTTGTAGTAGTAGTAGGAGTAGGAGGAGGAGTATTAGTAGTAGTAGGAGGAGGAGTATTAGTAGTAGTAGGAGTAGTAATAGAAGTAGTAGTTGTAGTTGTAGTAGTAGTTGTTGTAGTAGGAGGAGGAGTAGTATTAGTAGTAGTAGGAGGAGGAGTATTAGTAGTTATAGTAGTAGTAGTAGTAGTAGTAGTAGTAGTAGTAGTAGTAGTAGTAATAGAAGTAGTAGTAGTAGTAGTAGTAGTAGTAGTAGTAATAGAAGTAGTAGTAGTAGTAGTAATAGAAGTAGTAGTAGTAGTAGTAGTAGTAGTAGTAGTAGTAGTAGTAATAGAAGTAGTAGTAGTAGTAGTAGTAGTAATAGAAGTAGTGGTAGTAATAGAAGTAGTAGTAGTAGTAGTAGGAGGAGGAGTATTAGTAGTAGTAGTGGTAGGAGTAGTAGTAGGAGTAGAAGTAGTAGTAGGAGGAGTATTAGTATTAGTAGTGGTAGTAGTAGTAGTGGTAGTAGTAGTAATAGAAGTAGTAGTAATAGAAGTAGTAGTAATAGAAGTAGTAGTAGTAGTAGTAGTGGTGGTAGTAGTACTAGTAATAGAAGTAGTAGTAGTACTAGTAGTAGTAGTAGTAGTAGTAGTAATAGTAGTAGTAGTAGTAGTAGTAATAGAAGTAGTAGTAGTAGTAGTAGTAATAGAAGTAGTAGTAGGAGGAGTATTAGTAGTAGTAGTAGTGGTAGTAGTAGTAGTAGTAGTGGTAGTAGTAGTAGTAGTGATAGTAGTAGTAGTAGTAGTAGTGATAGTAGTAGTAGTAGTAGTAGTGATAGTAGTAGTAGTAGTAGTAGTAGTAATAGAAGTAGTAGTAGTAGTAGTGATGGTAGTAGTAGTAGTAGTGATGGTAGTAGTAGTAGTAGTAGTAGTAATAGAAGTAGTAGTAGTGGTAGTAGTAGTAGTAGTAGTAGTAGTGGTAGTAGTAGTGGTAGTAGTAATAGAAGTAGTAGTAGTAGTGGTAGTAGTAGTAGTAGTAGTAGTAGTAGTAGTAGTAATAGAAATAGTAGTAGTGGTAGTAGTAGTGGTAGTAGTAGTAGTAGTAGTAGTAGTGATAGTAGTAGTAGTAGTAGTAGTAGTAGAAGTAGTAGAAAACCACTTCAGAGAAGCCATTTTCCAGTACTTTATACATTTTGTAAATCCACATGTTAATGAGAGCTAAATATTCCTTCTTTGAACTTGTCTGGGGAGTGGTGGGGAGCGAGAGTAATGGCGAGGTCTGCAATTTGATGATAATTTGTATAAGAATTGTTCGTCATTTTTTTGCGAATTTATCAATGTATAACAGTCACAAATTGTATAAAATAAAAAAATTACGAACAATTCTTATTATTAGAAAGAGCACAACTTATTTATATTAGTTAAAACTACATATAATTCATAAATCAGTTTTAAATTGTTAAATAAAACAAACTTTACTTTTTTTACTAGCCCTTAATTAATTTTGTTGAATATACATGTATGTGCATCAATATTATGAATATGTCCCTCTTTACTAAACACCAGTGTTAAAACATCAGTTTTGTGTACCTACCCTAATTTCTTTTGCATTACCTCATGTACAATAATTCATCTCTCACAGAAGTTCGTTTTATACTAGTCTGTATTTGTAATATTTTTAGATTTGCCTTTATATTTACATTGTGCTTAATTTATGCTCAGGAGTATATAATTAGTTTTTACATCGAATATTGTCTAGGAAAGTTTTGATTTCCTTTCATATTCCTTTGTATTTTCATGCAATTAAAATATGTTTCTCAGCCATATGACCATTTTGTTGGGGAATAGCCTGGTATGCGTGGCATGACTGATACCAAATGACAACTTGGCAATTTGTTATCTTTATGTGCATTCTCAGAGCATTCTCAGTGAATACATACATGTAGAGTGGAGAAGGCTGATTTATACTCTACTCTAGTTCAATATTATCATCCTTGGTTTGGCGACAAACATTTCCAAATATTTCTCAAGTCATAATGTTTTATGTGTTATTCGCACCTGCAGAGAAGGTATATGAAATGATCTACTTCTTAAATATGTGAACATCAATTTCTGCTGACCTTCCATGAGCTAACAACATTTCAAGGAAGTCTTGGTGTTGCTTGAGAATATTAAAAACCATAAGTTTTTCATTCTGCATAAAAGCACAGTTGGTATCATAGCCAGTAACGGCAAGCACAGCTGGAATTGCTAGTTGTCTTCCCTACAAACTTGATGATGCTGTTCATATCTACAAGATGCCAATGGACAAGTCTTGGAAATGTCCTTGAATGTTTTTTAAAGTGTAAGAACCCTGATTGTTGGCACTGGGGTAGGAAATGGGGTGGGGGCAAGGGAGGCATGTGCCCCCCACTTTTCAGATATTTTGCTTTATATTTGCTTTATCATGGTGTACAAGTGTGTAAAAATGACAGTGTGCCCCCCACATTTTGGCACCTTCCTACACCACTAGCTCAGTTGGTAGAGCGCACGCCAGAGTTTTGCATTGTGGGATCCATGCTCCGATTTGAGATATTTCCCAACTGACCAGTGCAGCACAAGTGGTATATCAAAAGCCATGGTATGTGCTGTCCTGTCTGTGGGGAACTGCATATAAAAGATCCCTTTCTGCTAATGGAAAAACGTAGTGGGTTGCTTCTGAAGACTACGAGTCAAAAATTACCAAATATTTGATATCAAATAGCCAATGATTAAGTAATCAGTATGATCTAGTGGTGTCGTTAAACAAACAGAATTTGATGCGGATGCACTGTAGTCTCTTGTTTTTCCTCTGTTGCAGATTCCTTATGAAAATCTGTCGGCAGCTCTCGACACCGTACGACAGGGAAACAGCTGGGGTGTCCTAGCAATGGGACAAAACTTCTCTACAGATATTCTACTCCGGTAAGAAGATTGTTTCTGTTTTAATTCACTGTAAATTGTGCATAATAAGATCAGCGGGCTAATTGACAAAACTTTGTTAGCCTTTCTTAAGCACAAGCATACAGGACAGGTCGGGGGGGGGGGGGGGGGGGGTCAGGTAGGGCTACTGAAAATCCTCAAATTCATGGAAAAAACACCTCTGACCTGAAACCTTTCACCAGGTATTTCTATCATTTTATTCACAACATTTGTTATAATCCACGTAACAATGTGTAGAGATTGTTTTGAAACCCTATATATAGCTGTTTTGTAGTAATGCTAATAAGCATGAACATTGTTATCCAGATTCGGACATTTTCGTTTAATTCGGGCAATAATCAGTCTTTAGGCCACTATAAAGTAATCCCTAAATTTTCACTCTGCTTGACCTGAGGAGTTATTTTCATGTTTAGAACATCAGTGTCCAGTCTTCGCCGTGAGAGCAAAATCGAGACGAGCTGTAGATCACTCTCTTGAAATGGTGCTAGGTGACCAATCACATGAAATTTGATATAAAATGACAAGTTTTTTATTGCAGGGTGATCAAAAACTTCTAAAACTGGCGAAGACTGTGAATTGTGTAGAGGTGTAACGATACCATGATATATAGAGGCTATTTCATGGGTTTTTTCGAATACGATTTTCATGTCAACGACTGATATGTGAAAACCATATTTTCACGAATTGCGAAGTAATGAGTGAAAATACGGTTTTCACACATCACGAGTTGACATAAAAATTGTATTCAGAAAAAAACACCTGTATTTATTATATACATATTTCCTAATTTTTTACAATATTTTTTGCTTTTGGGTAATATCTTTCGCTTATCCTATCGAAAACACGTAACATCACAATATATTTCTTCCTATGGAACTTTGCCAGAAAATTTACTCGACCATAGACTTTTAAAAAGAAATTTGAATAAAATTTATCTTTATTAACATTTATTGAACAATACTGCGGTGCAAACATACCTGACAAAGTGATCCTCCATAAACTCCCACAAAAACAAAATGAGTCGAATGCCGTTAAATTCTTACACTTATACTCAGTGACACTCCATTGTGTCATCATTATTTAGCTTCATAATCAGTTCGTTTTAGATATTTTATCGTAATTGCACTTCGTATCCCTTTTTATAGGTACAGTTGTTTAAATTTAAAAAAATTATTTTTCAAATACGATCAGATGCATTGGTAATCATCAAATTTAAATACGAAGAAACGAGACAAATGGAGATAATTTAACCAGATATGACTTTTATGGTTTCCGTAGATCTATATATTTCATTGCTATGTATATGATAAAGTATCATATCACCATACTATGTGTACAATACAATAAATAGACATAACCACATATTATTTATTGCACGAGTTTATAGTGTGTAAGAATATTATATCACGAGACCGCTTAGCAGTCGAGTGGTTTAAATCTTCCGCACTATAAACAAGTGCAATAAATAAAATGCAAAGTGGTATGCTGTTCTGTATTTATTACATACCACATTTCTACATTTCGATTAAAAAAAGTTTTATTAAATAACACAAATTACTTCGTCTGGAAAGTTGGTTGAATTTTATGGAATTGACGGAACACTGAGCATCCTGGCAAGGAACATGACATTGTTGCCTAGGGACATGACATCATTCGGGTAAACACTAATATGCATGCCAGATTTCATATCACACATATGATTAATAAAATATTGTTTTTATTTCACAGTCAGAATTGCCTTTATTACTGTTTTATGATTAAATGGGTTTGTAATAAATTGACTTGTGACAGCCGTATTGCGATACACACAATTCCTGAGAAAAATGTATTTTGAGCCACTATAGCCAACAAGAAACACGTTGGATTTGTAATTAAAATGTCACTCGATGGTAACAAAGCTGTAATTGCCCAAAACTAATTAATATTGCCTAAGAATTAGAGTCAGTGTCTTTGAGTATAGTGATACGTGTTGTATCACAACCCACATGTCGGGATAAGTCATCGCATGACAGCCTACCCGTATTGCTACACCTTTGTAATTGTGTGATGATTTTTTGACAGATTCTCGGATGGCCCCCAGGTATGCCCAAAACTAATTTACATTGTCTAAGAATTAGGGTCAGTGTCTTTGTATATAGCGATACGACATGTATCGCAACCCACATGTCTGGATAAGTTATCGTATAACAACTTACCCGTATCGCTACACCTTTGTAATTGTGTTATGATTTTTTTTGACAGATTCTCGGATGGCCCCCGGGTGGACAATGCTACACTGAATGGCAGCTCCATCCAGGTGTACTTGGACATGACCAGTAAGTGACCGGCCTCTCGAGCCTGGTGTGTATTTCTCATTCCAGCAGTGCACCACGACTGGTATATCAAAGGCCATGGTATATGCTATCCTGTTTGTGGGATGGTGCATAGAAAAGATCCCTTGCTACTAATGGAAAAAATGTAGCGGGTTTCCTCTCTATGTCTGTGTCAAAATGACCATATGTTTGACATCCAGTAGCTGATGATTGATAAATCAGTGTGCTCTAGTGGTTTATTAAACAAAACAAACTTCTTCTTCTTCTCTGGCCTAGTGGGGCAGCATGTAGCTCAGTCGGTAGAATGCTCCCTCGAGGCTGATGCGTCATAGGATCAAATCACCTCAGTGGACCCATTCTCTGATTGTGTTTGTCCCATTCCAGCCAGTGCACCACGACTGCTATATCAGAGGATGTTGTATGTGCTGTCCTGACTGGGAAAGTGCATATAAAAGATTATATTGCTACTAATAGAAAAATGTAGTGTTTTTTTCCTCTAAGACTATATATGTCAGAATTATCAAATGTTTGACATCCAGTAGCCGATGTGGTGTTTTGAAGGGCACTGATCATATTACTATGAGAGGATTTAACCTCTATCATAAGTTTCATGAAACTATGAGAGGATTTAACCTCTATCATAAGTTTCATGAAACAGAAAATAGAGCATCTGGGGGTGTTTCTATCTTGTTAATGAAAACATTCCTCAGAGTATAGTAACATTAACTACAAATTTACAAGCTGTGGCTGTAAAGGTTACGGCTCATGAAACTATAACTCTATGCTCAGTTTATTTACCTCCTCGAAACCATTTTAATTTTAATTCTAATTAACCAGCTCCCTACTCCCTTTATTATTATAGGAGATTTTAATGGTCACCACACTTTGTGGGGATGTGAGGATGTAAATATTAGAGGTAAACAATTGGAAGACTTAATTCTCAAAATGACTTGCTTTTATTTAATGATAAAAGTCATACATATTTTCATTCTGCTAGTGGTTCGTTCACTTCTATAGATTTAACCCTTTGTAGTCCTTCACTTTTTCTTGATTTCTCCTGGAAAGTTGGTTCAGACCTTTGTGGTAGTGACCACTTTCCTATTATTTTGGAGAATAATGGACCACCATCACTTGAAAGGGTTCAAAGGTGGAGGTTGGCGAAGGCAAATTGGGGTCAGTTTCAGCATCTGTGCAGCGCTCGACTGCAACAATATGCCATTACTGATGCTGATGATCCCATGTCTTTGTTCACTTCCATCTTGAAGGACATTGCAGATGAAACTATTCCTAAGACTTCGGAAGTGCCAAAACATTTCAATAAACCATGGTTTAATGATACATGCAAGGATGCATTCAAAGAGCGAAACAGGTTGCTTGAGCGGTTCAAACGTGAACCTACAGCAGACAACCTGGATGCATTTCGTATTGCTAGGTTCAAACGTGAACCTACAGCAGACAACCTGGATGCATTTCGTATTTCGTAAGGCTCGCAGAGAGATTAGACAGAGTAAGAAATCATCTTGGAGAACTTTTGTCTCCAAGTTGAATTCACAAACATCAGTGAAATCTGTCTGGAATAGGATCCGTAAAATCAAAGGTAAAGAATCCAGTAATACAGTTCATCATTTGTCTGTCAGTGACATTGCCAATGCATTGGCAGATAACTTTTCTCATAATTCATCTTCTGCTTTCAGTACAGATGCTTTTACGTCTGTCAGAACTAAAGCTGAAAAGCAGTCCATTAATTTTTCATCTGAAAATGCCGAAGTGTACAACAGGCGTTTCTCTATGGAGGAATTGCAGGATGCTCTTCGTCGAGCCCATGATACTTCAGTAGGACCGGATGAAATTCATTATCAGTTATTATAACATTTACCTGGTAAGGATCCAACCAATCCTACTAGTTATCGCCCTATCGCTTTGACAAGTTGCATTTGTAAAATCATGGAACGCATGATCAATCGTCGACTTGTCTAGTATCTTGAATCTCACAAATTGCTTACTAACGTGCGATGTGGGTTCAGATCTAGACGTAGCACGGTTGATCATCTTGTTAGATTTGAAATGTTTTGTAGGGAAGCTTTCATCCATAATCAGCACTTGGTTTCAGTGTTTTTTGATTTGGAGAAGGCTTATGATACCACGTGGAAGTATGGGATTTTAAACGACCTCAATGGCATGGGCCTTAGAGGTCGCCTTCCTGTT
Organism: Gigantopelta aegis; assembly: GCF_016097555.1. Classification (NCBI taxonomy): domain Eukaryota; kingdom Metazoa; phylum Mollusca; class Gastropoda; order Neomphalida; family Peltospiridae; genus Gigantopelta; species Gigantopelta aegis. Next base: position 47,311,822 of record NC_054710.1, read on the forward strand.
TTTATATCTCAATTTTTAAGAGATAGATCTTTTAAAGTCCGGGTGGGGTCGACTTTGTCCGACATTCAACCACAGGAGATGGGTGTACCTCAAGGTAGTATCCTGTCTGTAACTTTATTTTCTGTGAAAATTAACATCATCACCCAGTGTTTAACACCTGGTATGGATTGCTCGTTATATGTCGATGATTTTCAGATTTGCTATAGATCGTCCAATATGAGTATCATTGAACGTAAGTTGCAGCTTTGTTTGAATAAACAATGGACAACTGACAATGGCTTTAGATTCTCAAAGGCAAAAACAGTTTGTATGCATTTCTGCCAGGAAAGAGGTCCCCTTAGATCCATAGTTGTTTTTGGACAAAAATTCAATTCCAGTTGTGGAGGAGACTAAATTTCTGGGGGTTATATTTGACAGGAAGCTGTCTTTTGTGCCCCATCTTAAATATGTTAAAAAGAAGGGATTAAAAGCTCTCAGTATTTTAAAAGTTATTGGTAATACGGAATGGGGAGCAGACCGCAAGGTTATGCTCCATCTGTATAGATCTCTTGTGAGGTCTAAACTTGATTACTGATGCATTGTGTATGGGTCGGCATGCAAGTCTTACTTGCAGATGTTAGATCCTACACACAACCAGGGACTTAGGCTTTGTCTTGGTGCATTTAGAACAGCTCCTGTAGAGAGCTTGTATGTTGATACACATGAACCTTGTTTGGGTACTAGATGTGCAAAGCTTTCTCTGCAGTACGCTACCAAGATTAAATCTTTACCAAAACATCCAACACATGATGCGGTGTTTGATAACAAATATATGAAGTTGTTTGATGCAAGGCCAAATGCTATCCGTACATTTAGTCTTCGCATTAAGCGTTTTTTGTCGCTTTCCAACATTGATTTAACTGACACTTTGGAAACTCCTTCATATTTTGTTTTACCACCATGGTGTATTACACCACCTAAAATTGTGTTTGATCTGGCGCATTTGAAGAAAGATCGTACAGATGCTGTTGTATATAAACAGTTTTTCTTGGAAATTCAAGACAGGTATCGTGATTACATTCCTGTGTATACAGACGGATCACAGGATGGGAATTCTGTGGCTTGTGCTACAGTTTTTCCATCAGACACAGTATTTTCCACGAGACTGCCTGACTCAGCATCGATCTTTAGTGCTGAAGTTTGGGCAGTTGTTAAAGCCTTGGAAGAAATAAAAGGATTCTAGTGCATCCAAATATATTATGTTTACCCACTCACTTTCGTGTCTCCAAGCTTTACGCAATATGAAGCTGGACCATCCCTCAATTGGGATGGTGATACGAAAGTGTGTCTTTTTATGCATTGCCAATAAAGATATTGTATTTTGTTGGGTTCCCAGCCATGTTGGCATCAGGGGTAATGAAAAGGCAGATTCTGCTGCCAAGTCTGCTTTGGATTTGCCTCTTGCCAGGGTTGGTGTGCCTTATAATGACTTTAAATATAGTATTAACCAATTTATCTTTTCCGCGTGACAACATGATTGGGACGGTGCGGTTGCGAACAAGCTTCATTCTGTCAAGCCAGTCTTGGGAGAGTGGCAGTCCTCCTATAGACAGTGCAGGAAGGATGAAATAGTCTTGTGTCGTGATCGTATCGGTCATACATACATGACCCATTCATTTATCTTGAAGAAAGATCCTCCACCTCAGTGTGAGTACTGTCAGTGTCTTCTGACGGTGCACCACATTTTGATGGAGTGTAAGCATCTTAAAGAAACTCGGAAAGATATATTTGGTCAGAGAAATGTGATGGAATCATTTTGATTCCATCCAGAATTTGTTTTACAATTTTTACGTGATACTGACGTTTACTCTAAATTTTAATTTTATATATCTGTGATATTTATATTTTTTGTACAGTTCTTTACACTGTGTTTATATTTGACTCAGAATTTTTATATTGATGTTGATCATCACTTTATTTGTTTGCATTACCATAGTTTGAGTCTTTGACACCCAATAGCCGATGTATTTTTCGTGCTGGGGTGTCGTTAAACATTCATTCATTCATTCCAATAGCCGATGATTAATAAATCAATGTGCTCTAGTGGTGTTGTTAAAGAAAACATTTTTTTTTTAACCATGGAGTGGTGGTTAAATGTTGACTTTATAATAAAATGATGAAATATCAGCTTTATAGTTTAAATCTATTTTAGTTTAACTTTATATTCTCAATAATGAGGAGGCTGAAATGTGTCATTCCTACTTCTACTTTCACCTAAGTGCTGCAAAGCATCTTACAGAATACTTACGCTAAATGTTCAAAATGTTATCTGAAAACAAGGACGTCAATAAACAATAAAAAAACAAAACTGTAATCATATGATAGACACCAAATAAACAGAGGTTAATATAATAATAATAATAATAATAATATTAATAAAATATTTATTTATAGAAGGTAGCTCAGTTAGTTCTAGACTATTTTCCCCTGAGGCCTTCTTACTAACTATAATAATAATAATCATATTAATTATTAAAAAAACCCACTAACAAAACCATATATGTATGTACATACAGGTACAACCATAAAACATATTAAATAATTATGTAGAAGAGCAATCATGTTTCTAAGAAGTGTATGAAATTTTTTTTTTCTTAAATATATTAAAACTATAGTACATTTTTTAACATCATTAGGTTGTTAATATGTGCTGAGGTGTCACTCAACAGACATTCCTTTCTTTTATTACTTTTCTGTTTGCAGATCAGCAGATCTCTATAATGCTTCAGCAGAAAATTGATGCTGCTTTTCAGAAGTTTGTACACACAATGCTAGAAGGAGCTGGCTTAAATCCACAAATCGCAAGCTTACCCATAAAGGTGGGTTTGGTTTTCGTAAACACTTCCATGATCAACCAGAAAATTACTCCCTTGGGAATTCATTTGTATTTACCATTATACCATATACAGTGAGACCTCTGAAGACTGGACTCTCTGTCAACTGGAATTCCCTCAAAACCAGACATTTTACAGAGTCCCTTTTTAAAAACCAGGACAGAACTTAACTTCTCTAAACCGGATCATTCTTAAAATCGGAAATTTGTCTTGGACCCAAGGGTGTCCGGTTTAGAGGGGTTTCACTGTGTTTGATGTGGCCCATTGGAAAAGCATTCGCTTGATTTCTCATTCCAACCAGTGCACCATGACTGGTATATCAAAGGCTGTGGTATGTGCTATCCTGTCTATGAAATGGTGCATATAAAAGATCCCTTGCTACTAATGAACAAATGTAGCGGTTTTCCTCTGACTAATGTAAAAATTACCAAATGTTTGACATCCAATTGCTGATTTATATAATTAATCAATGTGCTTTAGTTGTGTTGTTAAACAAAGCAAACTTTTCATCATGGAGCCATGGGTAACTAGGGTTACAAAAATAAGACTCATTTTATGGCCACCATCTCATCCACTTTGCACTTGACAGTTTTCCTGTCAGTTTTTCACAACAGTTAGCACACTCCATCTAAGTCCCACGGCATGGGAAGGTGCCAAAACACAAAGTTCTATATATTCTGTAAAAAACCCCAATCTATAATGAATTGCATTAAACTACCATTTTATTGCAAGTTTAACACTGAAACCAGAAAGACATAAATGCAAACGCTTTAAACTACGTGACAGCATTGTGTGTGCTTTGCCAAATCGTGATGACGTCATATTTAGTATTGACAAGGTGTTTGCTTTGTTGGCGTCAAATTGTCCAATGGTAGTATACGTTAAACCAATGCATGATAATTTCTCAGTGAAAAATTATGATTTTTATTTTCCCCGTTATGAGTGCCTGCTGGGGAAATAAATATATTTATTACATACCCATTAAATCTTACTATATAAATACAGTCCTGAATACAAAAATGAAATACACTTTTCCGTATTCAACTCAACTGCCGGAACTATGCCGTATTCAACGCTACTATTTATAGCACATGGTTACCGGGAATGCCCGTAGCGATATGTAAACAAAGTTGGTGCTTGGTTTGAATTGCCTATTAAAACAGTTAACTGTTATGCATGTTTAAAATGCTATTTTGTGGAACATTTGAAATGAAAACAGACAAAAACGGTGAAGAATATTTGCAATTTTATGAGCGCGATACCAAAATTAGAGATGGGAACACTACTCACCAACGACCTTTTAATGCACGATTAAGGTCGACGACAGTCACTTTTTGGACCCTTGTTTTGGTTTTGTACACAATAAATCAAACATATCCAACAGTAATTTTGTGATATGATATATTTGACAAAAGGTACTTTTTATTTCTTTCATCTTTTAAAACTTAAAATTAATATTTTGTCCAAAATAAAAAAATACCAACCTGCAAACAGCGTTGTCTGCTTGTAAAAGAAATTTGACAGGGGTCAAGGTTAGTAGACTAGTTTTTATTTTAATGTGGCGAAGCATTGTAATAATATAGCTAATTTTGAATTTAAATTACGTCAGTATTCCAATGACATCACTTTTCATCTCCTTACAAAACCATAAACTGAGTACATGACGTTTCCTTTTTAAGAATATTGGAAAAATTGCAATGTAAAATTGCTATTGAATTTTTTTTTAACATTACTAATGCACCTGAATGTGTTTGAACAAAATCTTGTGATTAAAAAATTGTACTTTTTACGAAATATGGATTTCAAGTGAAATTACGGTAAGATATACTATATTTATTGTGTATGAAGCCAAAACAAGGGTGCTAAAAGTGACTGTCGTCGACTTTAGCAAAAATGATGTTGCATGCACCGTCTCCTCATGTAGAAAACTTGGATGAACTGACAACCGGATTTTTTAGTGGAGCGATGATTTATGGAGGCACATTTAATATAAACGAACTTTTCAGCAACGAGTAATTCCATGAACATCAATAAAAGAAAACACAACGATGACGACACAGACATTGAGGGTACAATTCTTGACATTTTTCTTCGTTGATTAAACTGGCACGCTGAAGTTTTTGCGACGTATTACGAGCAAATTAAATATTACATTGTTCGTGAATTTTAGCTATTACATTGTCTTTAAAAGGCATTTCAAACAATATCATTAATATTATAGGTAACCCTTCACTCATTCTTTCTTATTTCTGTTTATTGTTTAAATAGAACTATATTCCTATGTGTAATAATTAGTGGTTCATCGATCCGCGTAGTAACACAGCTGACCTAGTTGTGTAAATTGAGAAATCCCCGTCATTAGCTAGCAGTGTTACAATTTTTTTAACTATTATTTAGAACTAAATTTCAATTTAGAGTGTAATAAATACAAAACTACATATATGTGGTTTTCTGATTTCTGTATTCCACGAGTGTATTTCCTTCCGGAAACCCCTCTGCCTTCGGCATCGGGGTTTCCTGCAGGAAATACACTCGTGGAATACAGAAATCAGAAAACCACATATATGTAGTTTTGTCTATATATATACATGTTGGCCAGTTGTACAGCCTCAACTGATGAGGGCTGGCTGTCTACACGGTGGTCATATTATTTGGCTAAAGCCCAGTGTAAGGTCACCACACCCCATCGACACCCCATCTAAACATTCCTGTGTAAGTCCCATGGCATAGGAAGGTGCCAAAAGGGGGGGCACACACACACACACACATATACATGACGACATTGTATAATATACAAAAACATCGCTGCTGCTATAAAATGGGGGCACTTGCCCCCCCCCCATGTTTCCTACGCCAGTGAGTCCCATGCTAACCACAGTTTACATCTAGTGTGAAAATATTCCCAGGCCTCAAATGATGCAATTGAAATAAAAAGATATGGAGGGGTTATGATGTTTACAGTATGAGTTCCTGATACAGGGTAATATTCATGATTGAAACACAAATATATGGAGGGGTTATGATGTTTACGGTACGAGTTCCTGATACAGGGTAATATTCATGATTGAAACACAAAGATATGGAGGGGTTATGATGTTTACGGTATGAGTTCCTGATACAGGGTAATATTCATGATTGAAACACAAAGATATGGAGGGGTTATGGTGTTTACAGTATGAGTTCCTGATACAGGGTAATATTCATGATTGAAATACAAAGATATGGAGGGGTTATGATGTTTATTGTATGAGTACCTGATACAGGGTAATATTCATGATTGAAATACAAAGATATGGAGGGTTATGATGTTTATTGTATGAGTACCTGATACAGGGTAATATTCATGATTGAAATACAAAGATATGGAGGGGTTATGATGTTTATTGTATGAGTACCTGATACAGGGTAATATTCATGATTGAAATACAAAGATATGGAGGGTTATGATGTTTATTGTATGAGTACCTGATACAGGGTAATATTCATGATTGAAACACAAAGATATGGAGAGGTTTAGATGTTTACTGTATGAGTTCCTGATACAGGGTAATATTCGTGATTGAAACACAAAGATATGGAGAGGTTATTGTGTTTACTGTATAAGTTCCTGATACAGGGTAATATTCATGATTGAAACACAAAGATATGGAGGGGTTATGGTGTTTACAGTATGAGTTCCTGATACAGGGTAATATTCGTGATTGAAATACAAAGATATGGAGGGGTTATGATGTTTACAGTATGAGTTCGTGCATTTTCAGGCCATGAGTAATTTAGTTCAAATAAGATTTTTTTTTTTTCCAGATTGAACAACCAATATATGGAAATATCAGTCCAAGTTTCACTAATTTCATGGCACCTGGATATATTATAAGGTAAGTGATGCATAGGGAGTGTTTGCATAATACAAAGATATACCTACAATATTCCAAAGTACACTTACCACACATGACATCAATGTATTAACTGCTTGTGAATGCAGTATTAAATGTGAAAAATAAGTGATATAATTTTTATTACATAGGGAGTTTAAATTATTTCAACCCTTATGTTATATGACATTGCAATTTCCTGGTGTTATAATTTTATTTTTATTCTGATTTCTGATACTGGTTTGTGTAAGAATTACATGTAGGTTGTAAAAGATGAAATAAGAAATCTCTGGACTAAGCCTACTTTGTTCTTTTTCTTATCTGTCTTACAGAGGGGTGAGACTTGGCCCAGTGGTAAAGTGTTTGCATGATGTGCGGTCGGTTTGGGATCGATCCCCATTGGGCTATTTCTCGCTCCAGCCAGTGCACCACGACTGGTACATCAAAGGCCGTGGAATGTGCTATCCTTTCTATGGGATGGTGCATATAAAAGATCCCTTGCTGCTAATTGAAAAGAGTAGCCCATGAAGTGGCGACAGCGTGTTTCCTCACTCAATATCTGTGTGGTCCTTAACCATATGTCCGACGCCATATAACCATAAATAAAATGTTCTGAGTGTGTCGTTAAATAAAATATTTCCTTCCTTTCTGTGTTGCAGCATAACGTTTTTCATGGCCACAGGCTTGACAACGATGGTGTTTATAACCGAAAAGCGAGAGGGTCTTCTCGACAGAAGTCAGGTGGCAGGTAACATGGTATTTTAAAAAGGGGAAACACTGTTGGTGTGATGGTTGGGATGGAGGGGAGTGTCCAAATCTGTACGCTGTCAGATCAAATTTTGAATTTGAAGTGATAAAATATGGCATTCCCAGCCACCTTAGCACAGTAATAGGGAACAGTTGGGAGTCCATAACCCCCATGCACTCCCCCCCCCCCCCCACACACACACACCAACACCCACCCACTCACCAACACCAACTCCGCCATCCTCACCCACCCCACCCCCGTTCTTTGACCCCAAATTATATTATTCTAGTTTGAAGACAGGATTCAGTGTATTTCAGTTCCTGAATCTGTTTCTCATCCAATTTTCATGAAACTTTAGGAATAGGATAATGATATTTTGAATCAATTTGTGTTTTCACGTTGTGACAAAGGTAACGGTCACTGTTACTAAAAATATATATTAAAATGTCACAATTCGACCAACTTCATCAGGGTTCCACCTAGCATCTGGGAAATGGGAGTCATTATGACTCACATGGTTTTATTTTGGGAGTCATGCATTCAAAAATGGGAGTCATCTTTGATATATTTCTTAAATCACACAAATAACTGAATAACTGTTTTGTTTATATTACATGCATATATTATATCCACTATTCTATCTGTATACATACAGTCGACCTTCGATAACTCAAACTTCGATCTTTCGTAAACGTCGATCTCTCGAAGTGAAACGGCGGTCCCGGCCGAACTGCTATACAAACTAGTAATAACAGACTTCAAACACTCAAACTTCGAACATTCGAAAAACTCTATCTCTCAAAGTAATTTTGTGGTCCCACCATAAAAAATTAAAGGATATTGCACTTCCAAAACTCGAAGTTTGTGGAGTGACTGAGCCTTTTAACTGTACCGGTAATACTTTACAGAAAAATGAATTGTCACCTAAGCCAAGCGTGAGTGCCCCGACTGGTCTCGGCTATCGATGATACACCGGTAATTACAGAATAATAGATCGCCGACTATGCGGAACGAATTGATCCTACATGCCTGCATTTGGTTGTCGGTGTTTGTACACGGCAGCGGGCTTCATTACACAAAGTACGAATAGTCTTGTAATCTTAAAAAGAACTGTTGCAATAACAATTAACGCTGTTTGTTTTTTCTCTTAAACGAGTGAATCATGTCAAATTTGTTATTTGCTATTTAAGTGTTAATTCAAAATGATTCATTACTAGTCATTTAGTTATGATAGAAACTGATACATCAGAGATTGAGCAATCTGGGGAAGGACCCGGCAACGGCAACGGCTGTACGAATTTCGAAAACTCGAACTCCCTGAAACTCTTAACTATTTCGTCGTCCCCTTCAACTTCGAGTTAACGAACTGTACATACATACATACATACATACATACACGCACGCACGCACGCAGGCACGCATACATACATACATACATGCATCAATACATGCATCGATCAATACATGCATACATACATACATACATACATACCAATCTAATTAAAATTAGCTCCACTGGTTAATTACTATTACCTGTGGATTTAACAGCACCCCGTTGGAGCTCATGTCCAGTTGACCTTTCATTCGACCAATCAAAACCTTAATTGCAAAATAATGCCAGTGATTTGAAAAGAATTTGAAAACATTTGGGATTATGCCGAGGGTATACAAAATGTTTTGGGTGAATTACAAAATATGCCGGAAACTAATTTCAATATAAAATTTTATATAAAATTTGTTTCAAGAGAAAAAAACAAAATAAAATCTGTTTATACTAGTATACAATCCAGAGTTTATTACTGCACTTTTCCCCCTGTTTTTTAATGTTGAAATAGACCAACAAGTTCGCCTATTGCATAGTCTCGCCCGATATTTTTAGAATTTGTATGCTCCTGAATAACACTATAAAAGGCGAAGTATAATTGGTAGATATTTAAATTGTTATTTATAGATGAAATGTCACCTGGACATGGGAGTCCATTCAATGCTGTTAGATCTACTGGTAGACCAGTAGAGCTAATTTTAATCACATACATACATACATACATACATATACATACATACATACATACATCAATACATACATGCATATAGGACTAGGATCATAATATCTTGAACAAGTTCACCTCTCTTCATCAAAGGTGAAGGTCACGGTTACAAAAAATAGAAATTACACCATTGCTCTACTGACTTCACTTCTCATCCAATTTTCATAAAATATCTCATACAGGAATAGGATCGTGTTCTCATGAACAAGTTCTCATTTCACCTCTCTGCTTCAAAGGTGAAGGTCGCTGTTGCTAAACACAGAAATTATGAATGATTGTGTTTATTCATGCTGTCACAAAAATCATGATCTTCATATTTATCATTTTAAATTATCGTCATACATGTAATATCATCCATGATTAATGGCTTACGTATAAACAAGGTATAAGTATCTATATAAACAAGGTATAAGTATTATGTATAAGGTATAAGTATTGCCAAACTGAGGGGGATTATCAGCGTTTCCGATGCATGGTTTGTGTTTTCAGGTTTAAAGACTATTGAAAGCATGATCGCTCACATCTCTACACAGTTCCTAGTTCTTATTGTTCAAGTGGCCCTACAACTGGTGTTTGCTATTGTCGTCTTTAAGGTGTGTACAGGCCCTTAGGAACCAGGGGGATGGGGTGGGACAAAATTGTACTGTCTCTTTATTCTCCCCCGTTCCCATCACTACAGATTTGCACCTCCCCCACTTCAGATATCCTTAAAGTTAAACCTTAAAGTTAAACATTCCAAATTGGTAATTCTGACACAATCAACAGTTAAAGTTTGTTTTAACGACATCAGTAGAATACGTTGATTAATTAATGATCAACTGTTGGATGTCAAACATTTAGTAATTATGACAATCTTCAATTCAAAAAAATAAACCAGCAAAAATATCTTTCTCAGTGTCTGTCTCTGTCTGTCTGTCTCTCTGTCTCTGTCTCTCTCTCCATCTCAGTCTGTCTCTGTCTGTCTCTCTCTCTCTCTCTCTCTCTCTCTCTCTCTCTCTCGACCTCTGTCTCTCTCCGTCTGTCTGCCTCTCTCTGTCCCTCTGTCTCCGTCTCTGTCTCTCTCTCCTCCCCCTCTCTCCATCTCTGTCTGTCTCTCTGTCTCTGTGTCTCTCTCTCCACCTGTCTCTCCCTCTCTGTCTCTCCGTCTGTCTGCCTCTTTCTGTATCGGTCTCTCTCCCTCTGTCTCTCTCATCCCCGCTCTCTCCATCTCTATCTGTCTGTCTCTCTCTCTGTCTCTCTCTCTCTCTCTCTCTCTCTCTCTCTCTCTCTCTCTCTCTCTCTCTCTCTCTCTCTCTCTCTCTCTCTCTCTCTCTCTCTCTCCCTAGTTAATGTTTTTTTGGTGTTTCTGTCTTGTAGGTTCCGTACCTCGGTCCTCTAATATGGGTGATCATCCTGGCTCTCTTACAAGGATTCTGTGGGATGACATTAGGTGAGATTTTGAAACTGTTTAAATCTTGAGTCTCGGCTATAGCTTTATTATTTTAACATTTAATCGCTGAAATTTAGCTCGGTTCGGTAGAGTGCTCACCTGAGGTGCTTTAGTCAAAGGAATGAACCACCTTGGTGGAGCCATTCTGTGACTGGTCTTTTTCCCATCCCAACTAGTATAAATAAACTGGTAAAATAAAGGCTATGGTATGTGCTGTTCTGTCTACCGGCCTTGGTGGTGCAGTGGTTAAGCCATCGGACTTAAGGCTGGTAGGTATAATCTTGTAGAATAAATGTTTATTTCTATACATTTTAAGGATGTATAGTCATCTAAAATCAGGGAAAGGAGAGTAAAATTACATACTCTAAAATCTTGGAAATCAATGGATATATATTTATAATTCTTTGATAGATTGTAGTAAGAGAACTGCTGTTTAAAATATGTCAAAGAACTTGAAATGTAGTTTTAAATTTGAAAATGTTTCAAACCCATAACCACCAAGTAGAAGTACCGTACTTATGATCTGTTTTGTTTTTAACTACATGTAGGTACCCTCAAATTATTTTCTGCCAGAAAGTGATAATAAGTGGTTATTTCCATACATGACAGGGGAGGTGTTTTTAACAAGTGGTTATGTCTGTACATGGCAGGGATGGTGTTCTTTAACAAGTGGTTATTTCTATACATAACAGGGATGGTGTATTTCTAATAAGTGGTTATTTCTATACATGACAGGGATGGTGTTTTTATTAATAAGTGGTTATTTCTATACATGACAGGGATGGTGTTTTTATAATAAGTGGTTATTTCTATACATGACAGGGATAGTGTTTTTCTAACAAGTGGTTATGACTGTACATGGCAGGGATGGTGTACTTTAACAAGTGGTTATTTCTATACATAACAGGGATGGTGTTTTTATAATAAGTGGTTATTTCTATACATGACAGGGATGGTATTTTTTTTTAACAAGTGGTTATTTCTATACATGACAGGGATGTTTTTTTGTGTTTTTTTAAATAAGTGGTTATTTCTAAACATGGCAGGGATGATGTTTTTAATAAGTGGATATTTCTATACATGACAGGGATGGTGTTTTTAATAATCGGTTATTTCTATACATGACATGGATGGTGTTGTTAATAAGTGGTTATTTCTATACATGACAGGGATGGTGTTTTTCTAACAAGTGATTATTTCTATACATAACAGGGATGGTGTTTTTAATAATCGGTTATTTCTATACATGGCAGGAATGGTGTTTTTAATAATCGGTTATTTCTATACATGACAGGGATAGTGTTTTTAATAAGTGGTTATTTCTATACATGACAGGGATGGTGTTTTTAATAATCGGTTATTTCTATACATGACAGGGATGGTGTTTTTAATAATCGGTTATTTCTATACATGACATGGATGGTGTTGTTAATAAGTGGTTATTTCTATACATGACAAGGATGGTGTTTTTAATAAGTAGTTATATCTATACATGACAGGGATGGTGTTTTTAATAATCGGTTATTTCTATACATGACATTGATGGTGTTTTTAATAAGTGGTTATTTCTATACATGACAGGGATGGTGTTTTTAATAAGTCGTTATTTCTATACATGACAGGGATGGTGTTTTTCTAACAAGTGATTATTTCGATACATGACAGGGATGGTGTTTTTAACCAGTGGTTATGTCTATATATGGCAGGGATGGTGTTTTTCTAATGAGTGGTTATTTCTATACATGACAGGGATGGTGTTTTAATAAATGGTTATTTCTATACATGACAGGGATGGTGTTTTTCTAACAAGTGATTATTTCTATACATGACAAGGATGGTGTTTTCAACAAGTGGTTATTTCTATACATGACAGGGATGCTGTTTTTAATAAGTGGTTATTTCTATACATGACAGGGATGGTGTGTTTTTATTAATAAGTGGTTATTTCTATACATGACAGGGATGGTGTTTTTATAATAAGTGGTTATTTCTATACATGACAGGGATAGTGTTTTTCTAACAAGTGGTTATGTCTGTACATGGCAGGGATGGTGTTCTTTAACAAGTGGTTATTTCTATACATGACAGGGATGGTGTTTTTAATAAGTAATTATATCTATACATGACAGGGATGGTGTTTTTAATAAGTGGTTATTTCTATAAATGACAGGGATGGTGTTTTTAATAAGTGGTTATTTCTATACATGACGGGGATGGTGTTTTTAATGAGTGGTTATTTCTGTACATGACAGGGATGATGTTTTTCTAATAAGTGGTTATTTCTATACATGACAGGGATGATGTTTTTAATAAGTCGTTATTTCTATACATGACAGGGATGGTGTTTTTAATAAGTCGTTATTTCTATACATGACGGGGATGGTGTTTTTAATAAGTCGTTATTTCTATACATGACAGGGATGGTGTTTTTAATAAGTCGTTATTTCTATACATGACAGGGATGGTGTTTTTAATAAGTCGTTATTTCTATACATGACAGGGATGGTGTGTTTTTTAAATAAGTGGTTATTTCTATACATGACAGGGATGGACTTTTTTAATAAGTGGTTATTTCTATACATGACAGGGATGTTTTTTTTTGTAATAAGTGGTTATTTCTATACATGGCAGGGATGGTGTTTTCCGTTGTGTGTGACAAGGAAGAATCGGCCATTCAGCTAGCTCTCGGCTCGGTTTACCCGATGTTGCTACTCAGTGGTAGGTCCAGGAAGTATTCAAGTACAGTAAAGTACTCTTATAACGAACTGCAAGGAACAATGATAATTAGTTCGTTATAGCAGTAGTTTGCTGTACACATTTGAAAACGTTGGCCGTTTTTATTTTCAAAGTCGGCCATATTGGATTTTTCTCATTTAAAACATGTTAATATAGCATACACAAATTTTAACATAATTTATTGTGAACAATAAACATTTTAATTAATATGTTCAGTGCAGTCGTGTTTGCTGCACTGCCGTTTTTGCACTAATTTACACTGAAATTCAGTATTTTGAACAAAATATTTGGTTTGTTTTAAAAGAAAAATTAATCAATTATACATATTTCATTCTATACATTAAAATCTATTAATAGTATATAGCATGAGAAAACAGGACTTTACGACTAATTTGTTGTATGCAGTAGTTTGTAGTAAGTGTGTTCGTTCTAAATGTACTTTACTGTACATGCAGAGTTGAAAAACAAGAAATTCAAACATGTAACTTAGAGACAGACATTTTCTAAAGAATTTCATAAACATATATAGATACTGGTGTTGAATAAAAGATTGTTTTGTTTAACGACACTACTAGAAAAGTTTTATTATAATTAATTTTTGGCTGTGGGATGTCAAACATTTGATAATTCTGGCACATACATGTATACACTGTAAGTTTCGGAAGTAATCATCTACATTTCTACATTTAATTTAGTGATAGGGTGTCTTTTATATGCAATTCCAACGTATAGCTTTGTGGACTTTTGTGTTGTAATGTCTTACTGGCCTCAGTGGTGTCGTGGTTAAGTCATCGGACATAGGCTGGTTGGTACAGGGTTCGCAGCCTGGTACCGGCTCCAACCCAGAGCGAATTTTTAAGGGTAGGTATAAGGCCACTACACCCTCTTCTCTCTCACTAACCACTAACCAAATAACAACCCACTGCCCTGTACAGACAGCCCAGATAGCTGAGGTGTGTGTACAGGATAAGTGTGCTTGAACCTTAATTGGATATAAGCACGAAATAAGTTGAAATGAAATGTAATGTCTCAGACTATTGCTCTGAAATATGATATGTGGTTTTATCATGTACATATTTATACATGTAGATCAAGTTTGACTTGCATGGGGATATACCAAATTTTTTACTTGATTTTTAGCCAGATCAAATTTGACTCCCATGAGAATTTATTCAAGTACCATCATAGTCAAAAATGAAACTTAAACATGTTTGACACAGTTATAGCCCTTGACTTGAGGGGACACTTTTTATATTAAGATAATGAGAATGACAGGGTGATAGATGAGAGAGATGAATGGATATGTGAGCCAGCTTTGACGGGATTTGAACTTGAGGCCCCAAGTAGTAAAACAATACTCTCAGAATGCTTGTTAAATACTACTTTCAGTGAGACAGTTTAAACCAAACACATTTTATATTTTGATAAAAAATGCAACAATATATGGAATAACTGACGTTGTTGTATTACCATGAAAGTAAATATTACATTACTGCGACTTTCACTCCTCACTACTACTAATAACTTGGTGACTTGCAAAACATTGCATCAATTCACTAGCTAGATTGGTGTCTGCAATTTCAGATACAATTAGTCACACATGGATTCTTTTCTCCTGTTTTTTGCTTCTTCTTTTTTTTTCTTGTCTCTTGATTTTAACCTAGTATTATATGTTTTCTTGTAAATTTTGATTGAATACTGCTGTCCTTCGATGAAGGTGGACATGTCAACGTGCGCTCTCGAGTTGCCCCCCCACCTGGGGGGACTGATTGCCAGCTTCGGCCCGATGTTGGAGTTCCGGGTCACGTATACCGGGTCACGGGCGACCGTGACTTTGGTGTATGGTGACCCGCCTCCACAGAAACGGAAAGGGGGGACTGGAAGAGGAAGAAGAAGGAAGAAACCGGTGCCAGGGAAGGCACAGGGGGGGACAAAGCTGGCGGCTCAACCGCCAGTGGCGCTCCCTCCTGTGATACCGCCCCCACCGAGTCCTCCGGAGAGGAAGCAACCACTTGTGGAGCCTGCATCCCCGGAACGGCCGTACACCACCCAGGAGATCATAAGATTCAAACGGACGAGTGTGCCACCACCTACTTCAACCTCCACCCCAAAGACGACGACTCCGGTGAAGCGGTCAACAACGACCGCTCCCGTCGAGACGCCACTTGGACTTGTTGTTCCGGCGACAAAAAGGAAGGCAACATCACCGACCACCCAGCCAGCCAAGACCAAGCCGCCGCCGGAATCCGCTCCCCCTGTTGACGACGAATGGACCATTGCCATCAGTGGACTTCGCCGTCATCTCCATCAGTACATACAGGGGGACACGCAGAAACCAGAACTACTTCGGGGAGGTTTTTTGAACCAACACCACTGGAAGACCATGGAGGACGGCAGCAATTACGAGCTACATTCCAAGATCTTCAATGAAACCAAGGGAATAGTCGTTACGCACCGAAGGGACCAGACCTACAGACAGTGCATCCTGTTTGCTGAACTCGACAACAGATCGATCCACAGGATGTTACAAGCGGTCTGCGGCCCCGACTATTCCAAGGTGGTACAACAACTACACCAGATCAGGGAAAAGCTGCCGTCGCTCCGAGACACTCCAGGCTCCCCGAAGTAGACCAACCTTACCTAGGACAGGTATCCTCCTTTTTGGGCTTAGTTGGACTTTAAACTTTTTCGATCGAGCTTCAAAATTCTTATGTTTATTTTTTTATAAATAGTCCAACGCAATTTACTTTGGCGCCCGTTCAATTGCTCAAATCACCTTAAAACCTTTTCGGCCGAGCAGTCTAACTTAATTTTGGGTTTAAATTCTTAGTCCGGACATGATGTTAGGAGCAGGTATTCTCCGTAGACTTTAGCTTTTTCTAGTTAGACCCGAAGGAATCGAAATTTAGCCTGTCAGAACACGGCCCATTTTCGGTGTCTACTAGTCGGTCCGCGCAGTCGCTGGACACTACTAAATTTTTATTCCAAAATCTGCCCACTTCAAACTTATCCCCCACCCTTTTCTGTCCTGGACTTAGTCACTGGCAAAGGCCAGAGATTATGCCCAGGACAGACATGCTTGAAACCTTCGTGGTATATGAGCATGTAAATAAATATTGGAATGGAATGAATACTGTAAGATTTGTGACTTGAAAATCACTGTTTTTATGATTGTAGATTTATAGCGTTTATGGTTTTATTTTGCAGGCGTCATCTGGCCTATAGAGGCCATCCCCGAATGGCTGCAATATATCAGTGTTTGTTTACCGATGACCTATGCCTCCGAGGCCATGAGATCCGTGCTCAGTAGAGATAAAGTGAATGCTTGTTTAACGACACCACTAGACCACACTGATTTATTAATCATCGGCTATTGGATGTCACATATATTTGGTGATTTCCAACTTGTAGTCTTCAGAGGAAACCTGTTACATTTTTCCATTAGCAGCAAGGGATCGTTTATATGCACCATCCCACAGACAGCTAGGAAGCACATTCCACAGCCTTTAATATACCAGTTGTGTCGCACCGGTTGGGATGGGAAAAACCAATTAAAGAAAGGGTCCACCCACTGAGGTGGTTCAATCCTACGATGCAAGCATGTCAGGCGAGCGCTCTACCGACTGAGCTAGATCATCTCTTCTCCCCCCCCCCCCCCCCCACAAGTAGAGGTCAGGGGCCTAATTCACAAAGCTCTCTTAGGCTCTGCTAGACAACAAAGCATCCTCTTTGCAAGTCTTTTAGCATTGCACTGCGATATCGCAAAGTTGCGAGAGTTTGGTGAATTCGGCCCCTGGTCTCTTGCTGATTTTTGTTTCAAAGCCCAAGAATACTACTCACGAAACATTAATTCCTTGAAATATTAGCAAAAAGCATGCCCATAGGAACAAGGTCTGAAATGGGGGGGGGGGGGGGGGGGGGGTGTGGCGGGGAAGGTATACAGTCTATAGTGGGGAGTAGTCCAGTTAAATTAGCTGAAAAAAGTGGTCAACCGACAACTAATTGCAACAGAATTCATTTTATTGGTTTTTGAATCTCAAATGCCTTGTCTACAACATATTAAAAATATCAAGGTGTAGGTGAGGGGGAAAATCCATAAAATCCATAAAATTGCTTGTATGTGACCCATACATGTATAAGCAATATTGCTTGTATGTGACCCATACATGTATAAGCAAAATTGCTAGTATGTGACCCATACATGTATAAGCAATATTGCTGTGTGTGTTTTATTATAGGGTAGGGATATATTTTTCACTATAACTTTGTTATGAAATGAAATATTTTCTTAAATTAGATATTATCTTAAAGGTAATAGACTGTTTTAATATAAAATAACATTTTGTAAAAAATAATAATAATTTATGACGTCACAATATTGCCATAATTATCTCCCCTTCTGTAAATCCACAATTTCTCATATGTTGAAATTAAAATGTTTGTCCTAAATTTATTATTTTTTAAAATTATGAACTAAAAGTGATTTGAATTGTAATTTTATGCATAAATAAACTAGTTTAAATGCATTAATTGGTATGTTGTTGGTTATTCAGGTGATTTATATATACATGTTTGAAACTTGTGTAATTAAACAGTGCAAAGCTAAACCTGTTTCAATCACTGTCACTTACCTAGTTTTTGTGTGTATTTGTTAGTTGACTGTTCCTCTTTGTGTAAATAATGTATATATTTCACTTTGTCTTTCATGTTCCAGTGTCATTATTTAATCCCCATCACTAGCACTGGTTCCCATATTTTTGTTTAGGGGCTAACCACTGTCAATGTCAATCTATATATAAATTTTTTTTTTAATCAGTCTGTATTTTGGGGTTTATTCACCATTTATTTGTTACATCATTGTTACTATATACTTCGATTTATTTCTGGTTACTTTCTGTCTACTCCATGTACTATTCATGCTTCTTCATTGAAGTCGACTTCACTTCCTGTGAGATAAGAGAATTGAAACAACTTGTACCGTGGCATTCTCCGCAACTTACAGAACATTCCATTTCGTGCTTACGACATGTGCATCATTTTGTGTCACAGTTCAACTTACAC
Organism: Gigantopelta aegis; assembly: GCF_016097555.1. Classification (NCBI taxonomy): domain Eukaryota; kingdom Metazoa; phylum Mollusca; class Gastropoda; order Neomphalida; family Peltospiridae; genus Gigantopelta; species Gigantopelta aegis. The sequence goes on from NC_054710.1 coordinate 47,330,589, forward strand.
TTACAGCAAATTATCTTGAGCAGATTTTGTGATGCAAGCGGCAAAGTTGTTTTTGTTGGATACAGTTTGTTTTCACTGGTATACCATCCCCATTTTTGTGGATCTAACTCACCAATATTATCATCTGCGCTAATCCAGTGTCGACATTGTAAATACACTCTCTTGCTGTGAAAGGCAGCAGCATTTGATGTTGGTGGCAAGTTTTGAATTTGAACACAGATTGTTGCTGAAATGGCTGTCTGCATAAACCGTCTAAATCAGAGATGATCTAGTCCTTCATGCAGCACACCACCATACAAGAAAGCAATGATTTCTACTCCATCCTTAACTACAGTGTCTTTACTTAGATCTTCTTTCAGAAAGTGTGCAATCAGATTTCTGTAATATTGATGGGCACAAGTCTTTTGAGGGCTGCCCCTTTACCAATACCATATAACCTTGATGTGGTATCACAGCCTGTAAATGCATGTATTACAGGTAGTCAGTGATACATTTCCTGCCCAAGCACCATCTTTGTTTTCTGGATATCCCATACTTTTGTTTGTCGCAAGGAATTGTTAGATTGAAAGTATAGTTTGTTTGATTTTTATATTAGCATAGTAGCACAAGAGGACACGAAGATCTGTGTCTTCACCAATAAGTACAACATCCCTCGTCAATGCACAAGCAACAGCTGTTTTCACAATCAGCTTATCTGCATCACCTGTAGCATGGATTGTTGAACATTGGTTGTCACGAAGCTTTCAGCTGAGCAGATTTATGAAATCCTGTTTCTTATCAGTGTTTGCTAGAAAGAGTTCCTTGATGGTTTTACATGGCATGTCTTCTATAAAATTGACTCAGGGGACTAATCCTTTTGATCGTCGTATGTGTGTTACATCCTTTGTTAATGGCCCTTGATGATAGCTATCAAAAACAACAACCGCATCTCCATATTTCCGTCTGACGTAATCAACATATGATTCACAGATTGTCAGAAAAGATTCACCTTTGGTCCAAGGGATACGTTGTATGAGGGAACCTCCATCTAAAATGTATTTGTGATTTGAATCCTTCATTTCAACATCCTCACAATCACCCATACCCCAAATGGTTTCTGGGATTTGTGGCTTGCTCACCTCTCGAAGAAAACCACATGCATCAAACATGGATGATGGAAAGCTGCATAATTCATATCTGAATACTTCTGACATGTCATCAATCTCGCTGTGTGCTGCTATAGTTAGGCGCTGGAAAAGAAGTTGTGGATCAGTTTGAATTGTGTCTCCATCAACTTTGACACTGGTCCTTGAGCTCATGATGACTACTTGGTTTGACTTTTTGAAAGTGTATTCTAGGATCTTCTTTCCAGCCATGTTTGACCCGACAAGCTGTGCTTTGTCAACATTTACATTTTTATCTGCCACTACTCCTGTTTCGATGTTGGTTAGAGATGGGTCTTCAACAGAAGGATTTCTTTCACACAGGAATGACAGAAGACAAAGGATGTCATGTCTGTCCCTTTTGGAAGCCTATAGTATACGTCAGTGCCTGTAGAGCATTATGCACATCAGCACATGCTGGCATCGAAAGCAGCCACTTTGATCTCTGTGATTCTCTCATTCCTCTACCTCTGGTCATGCCGCCCGTTGTCTTAACACTCCTCATAAGCACTTGCTCTATCACTAAATTCGAGGAAAGTCCTGCCCAATAGCGATAACTTCTCCGGAGAACCTGATGGCCTGCCTTGAACATAGAATATACTTCAAGGTTGTCTTTTTCTAGATCTTGCATATTAGTGAGATAGACCTAAGCTGACTTTGCATAGAGGTTGTGACCAGATGCAGCAAAATAAGGTAACATCTCACTCACAGTTTGAAGGTGCAGAGCCCAGTCGCCTGTCCGTTCTGCTTTTATAAATCCCCTGCGCGTGCTGTAGCCTCACTGTGGTGCAGGGTGTAACATTCTCTTTGAGAATGGCCAATACAGCACAAATTGAAATTTTGAGTAAAAGTCAGTATCTATCTGTGATATTTGTATTTTTGCACAGTTCTTTACACTGTTTTTATTTAAATCTTGAATTTTTATATTGATGTTGATCATCACCTTGTTTGTTTGCATTACCATAGTTTGACACCCAATAGCCGATGTATTTTTCGTGCTGGGGTGTCGTTAAACATTCATTCATTCATTCATGCTTTTATAAATTGTCGCAAGTTGGCTACCATGTCAGAGTATTGCATCCAAAACTGTGACGTGTGCAAGTGCTGAAGAGATTGTCTTTCTTTCAATATTTGTCCTTCTATAATTTCTAGACTTATTTTGACACAGAGATGAAACCAAGATTTCTCCCTTTAAAAGTTGGTCATAAAGTCAGCTGCCTTCTGCGAAACAGTTTGTTCTTCTCTAGTTTCCTTTTCCTCATCTACTGTCACATCTTCTGTCTAGGCGTACATTTCGACATCGACATTTAAATTCTCAGCTGTGGAATCGGCAATGGTTTCATTATCATTACTCTGAGGACTGGTCTCATCACCTAATTGACTAGAAGGCAGTGGATCTTTAATTGTTCGTGATATCAAGTATCAAGAAGAAAATGTGCTCTTACTGCTCGGCTTACAACCTTTCCACTCAGCATATGACCAACAACATTAGATGCATACATGTTTTCTGTGATCTCCTGGCTCCGTATTCATAAACGTACTTAAGTCAATGTATGATACCTATATACATACCTAAAGTACATAAATAAGTATCATACATTGAATTAAGTACGTTTATGAATACGGAGCCTGGAGACCTGAACCACTCATTATATGGCCAATGCAGTCAAGATAACTCATTTCTATATGGAAGCCTCCCAGTCGCAAGACGATAGAGCAGAGGGGACTGTTTGGAGGTTCATTATTGATGATAGTGTTTGCTTTCCAGTACTGTGGCTGATCAAACGTTAATACTGGTGTTGATCCATATCGCCGGGAATGATCAGATACAAATACCATCGTAGAGTAAATGCAGAAAGGATCGCTAGCATTCATGTCGATCATTGATAAGAACGTTACAGACGACCGTCCTGGATATGATCCATTCTGGTACATCTGCACAAGTCCTGACTATCCTGGCATATGTAACCCGAGTGGCCAAATGACCGAAGAGAGCATATCTAACTTCAAGGTATGATCTGTGGTTCTTAGATCCTTCAGTTCACCAAATGTCATTGTTGACATGTTGTTTGTCATTGGCTTGTAAGAATGTATTTTAATTTTCCCAAGTGATATTAACTCGTTTTGAGACACAACAAGTCTTGGTACGGGCATGCTTCTTTTGGAAAGGTGTTCTTTCCGTCAAGTGTACATGAATTGTGGTCCACATTGTCTGCAACATATAGTATAAAGCTCCCAGGCACAAAACCAGGTATATCAGTTCCTTGGGAGGAAGCAGCAGCACTAGTTTCAAAGCATTACACTTCAGAATAGGAAGCACAAAAACCAAGAGTACTGAGCCTATCAATCAAAAACTTTGATTTAAATTGATAATGAAGTTGAATGCCTAATCCAATCTGTAACGGTGCTAAATGTAAACAAGGTCTAAATGCCTTCATTATTGCTTGACCAATAGCTTATACTTTCAGCTGAGAATCCTTTTCTATGAACACTCCTTTCAAAAGCACACGTAGACATTCTGGTACATATTGGGTGTTTTTTTTCAATAGAGGATATATCAGAAGGCAACGGATAATTGTCTACACAAGTTTCTATTGACTGAACATCATTCTTAATCAGTTTCTTTCAATAGAGGATATATCAGAAGACAATGGATAATTGTCTACACAAGTTTCTATTGACTGAACATCATTCTTAATCAGTTTCTTTCAATAGAGGATATATCAGAAGGCAACGGATAATTGTCTACACAAGTTTCTATTGACTGAACATCATTCTTAATCAGTTTCTTTCAATAGAGGATATATCAGAAGACAATGGATAATTGTCTACACAAGTTTCTATTGACTGAACATCATTCTTAATCAGTTTCTTTCAATAGAGGATATATCAGAAGGCAACGGATAATTGTCTACACAAGTTTCTATTGACTGAACATCATTCTTAATCAGTTTCTTTCAATAGAGGATATATCAGAAGACAACGGATAATTGTCTACACAAGTTTCTATTGACTGAACATCATTCTTAATCAGTTTCTTTCAATAGAGGATATATCAGAAGACAACGGATAATTGTCTACACAAGTTTCTATTGACTGAACATCATTCTTAATCAGTTTCTTTCAATAGAGGATATATCAGAAGACAATGGATAATTGTCTACACAAGTTTCTATTGACTGAACATCATTCTTAATCAGTTTCTTTCAATAGAGGATATATCAGAAGACAATGGATAATTGTCTACACAAGTTTCTATTGACTGAACATCATTCTTAATCAGTTTCTTTCAATAGAGGATATATCAGAAGGCAACGGATAATTGTCTACACAAGTTTCTATTGACTGAACATCATTCTTAATCAGTTTCTTTCAATAGAGGATATATCAGAAGACAACGGATAATTGTCTACACAAGTTTCTATTGACTGAACATCATTCTTAATCAGTTTTGCTGCTGTTAAAATGATGGACTCGGAAGCAGAAGCCCTGTCACTGTCCTTGGAGGTCTTCTGAATTTGGTTGGGATTAACATATAGTCGCCGACACTCTTTATGAACATGCTGCCCAGCTGATGATTTGATACTATCCCCACGTTTTTCACTTGCAGTGTTGATGCCTTGACTTCCCTTTTCTCCCAATTTAATGGAATATTCTTCAGGAACATCTGTCTTTTTCACAAATGACACACGTATCCATGATCTTCAAGAACCTGCAAAGAGAGAGAGAGAGAGAGAGAGAAGAGAGAGAGAGAGAGAGAGAGAGAGAGAGAGAGGGGGACAGAGAGAGAGAAGGAGAGAGAGAAAGAGAGAGAGGGGACAGAGAGAGAGAGAGAGAGGGGGGACAGAGAGAGGGGGGGACAGAGAGAGACAGAGAGAGGAGAGAGAGAGAAAGAAAGAGAGAGAGAGATATATGTAAATAGAGTGTACATGTATTTTTAATATTACTATAGTAAACAATAAATATGTAAAAAAAAAAAAAAAAAAAAAATAAATGGAGAACAAAGTAAGTTATGAAAGCATATTAAAATAAACAAGGTAACCAACTATATATCAGAATAAAAAATAAATAAAATTACAATGAAAATAAAATTAGTCACTTAAATTATGACCCAAAATTAAAACTTAAAACTAACGAAAAAATATGTCAGACGAGACATCCGTCAAAGGTAGAAATCAATTAAAACTGATCACATTTAATTGTTTGAGACAATAATAAATCATTTATTTTCATACACGTCCAATATTATATTACTAATAATACATTAAATTATTTTTATTTTTATTGCTAATGTTATTGACCAGTTTATCTATTTTACACATCCTTGTTAAAAATCATTCATAATTTTGTCACTAACAATTAAATTGTGAAAAAATACATGTACACGTTATTGGCAACTTGCCAATATAGCCCCAATGGGCTTCCATACTTGGAAACGAATGTTGAGGAGCACCTTTAGTGTTTCTTTAAAAGCAAAATTAAACTTCTGGTTTTTTCGTAATATTGTTTTAAATTGTCAACAAAATTTATCATACCGTAAGACTTACAATAGTATAATTTGGTTTTACACTGCTAAAAAATGTAAACAATTTGCCATGTAGGATAAAATGTTATTATCTCCCTTGATGTGTACGGCATTCTACGACGTCATATTTTAAATATATTTTCGGACAAAGTTTGTCTCAAAATTAAGCATGTTCCACCACCTATATTTTCCGATATTTTTTATATGTTGTTTCTAAACTCATTCTGGGTAATTTCTCGTAAAAAGTGTTTCTGTTGGAATTAGTTGCAGGTCAAACCTTAATTTGACTGGACTAGAGGGACTTGAGCCAGATTCTTATCTTTATTTATATAGAGATAACTTTATTATAAAGTTATCCTCTAAATGATTTGTTCCAGGTTGGGACATCACGGCCTTCCTAGTGTGGCGCGGTTATCTGATAACTATCGGCTGGAGTACTGGTCTACTGCTTCTAGCTGCTGTTATTCTCCGCATTAAACAGTAACAACTGCTGGTGTTGACTTTATTATAAAGTTATCCTCTAAATGATTTGTTCCAGGTTGGGACATCACGGCCTTCCTAGTGTGGCGCGGTTATCTGATAACTATCGGCTGGAGTACTGGTCTACTGCTTCTAGCTGCTGTTATTCTCCGCATTAAACAGTAACAACTGCTGGTGTTGACTTTATTATAAAGTTATCCTCTAAATGATTTGTTCCAGGTTGGGACATCACGGCCTTCCTAGTGTGGCGCGGTTATCTGATAACTATCGGCTGGAGTACTGGTCTACTGCTTCTAGCTGCTGTTATTCTCCGCATTAAACAGTAACAACTGCTGGTGTTGACTTTATTATAAAGTTATCCTCTAAATGATTTGTTCCAGGTTGGGACATCACGGCCTTCCTAGTGTGGCGCGGTTATCTGATAACTATCGGCTGGAGTACTGGTCTACTGCTTCTAGCTGCTGTTATTCTCCGCATTAAACAGTAACAACTGCTGGTGTTGACTTTATTATAAAGTTATCCTCTAAATGATTTGTTCCAGGTTGGGACATCACGGCCTTCCTAGTGTGGCGCGGTTATCTGATAACTATCGGCTGGAGTACTGGTCTACTGCTTCTAGCTGCTGTTATTCTCCGCATTAAACAGTAACAACTGCTGGTGTTGACTTTATTATAAAGTTATCCTCTAAATGATTTGTTCCAGGTTGGGACATCACGGCCTTCCTAGTGTGGCGCGGTTATCTGATAACTATCGGCTGGAGTACTGGTCTACTGCTTCTAGCTGCTGTTATTCTCCGCATTAAACAGTAACAACTGCTGGTGTTGACTTTATTATAAAGTTATCCTCTAAATGATTTGTTCCAGGTTGGGACATCACGGCCTTCCTAGTGTGGCGCGGTTATCTGATAACTATCGGCTGGAGTACTGGTCTACTGCTTCTAGCTGCTGTTATTCTCCGCATTAAACAGTAACAACTGCTGGTGTTGACTTTATTATAAAGTTATCCTCTAAATGATTTGTTCCAGGTTGGGACATCACGGCCTTCCTAGTGTGGCGCGGTTATCTGATAACTATCGGCTGGAGTACTGGTCTACTGCTTCTAGCTGCTGTTATTCTCCGCATTAAACAGTAACAACTGCTGGTGTTGACTTTATTATAAAGTTATCCTCTAAATGATTTGTTCCAGGTTGGGACATCACGGCCTTCCTAGTGTGGCGCGGTTATCTGATAACTATCGGCTGGAGTACTGGTCTACTGCTTCTAGCTGCTGTTATTCTCCGCATTAAACAGTAACAACTGCTGGTGTTGACTTTATTATAAAGTTATCCTCTAAATGATTTGTTCCAGGTTGGGACATCACGGCCTTCCTAGTGTGGCGCGGTTATCTGATAACTATCGGCTGGAGTACTGGTCTACTGCTTCTAGCTGCTGTTATTCTCCGCATTAAACAGTAACAACTGCTGGTGTTGACTTTATTATAAAGTTATCCTCTAAATGATTTGTTCCAGGTTGGGACATCACGGCCTTCCTAGTGTGGCGCGGTTATCTGATAACTATCGGCTGGAGTACTGGTCTACTGCTTCTAGCTGCTGTTATTCTCCGCATTAAACAGTAACAACTGCTGGTGTTGACTTTATTATAAAGTTATCCTCTAAATGATTTGTTCCAGGTTGGGACATCACGGCCTTCCTAGTGTGGCGCGGTTATCTGATAACTATCGGCTGGAGTACTGGTCTACTGCTTCTAGCTGCTGTTATTCTCCGCATTAAACAGTAACAACTGCTGGTGTTGACTTTATTATAAAGTTATCCTCTAAATGATTTGTTCCAGGTTGGGACATCACGGCCTTCCTAGTGTGGCGCGGTTATCTGATAACTATCGGCTGGAGTACTGGTCTACTGCTTCTAGCTGCTGTTATTCTCCGCATTAAACAGTAACAACTGCTGGTGTTGACTTTATTATAAAGTTATCCTCTAAATGATTTGTTCCAGGTTGGGACATCACGGCCTTCCTAGTGTGGCGCGGTTATCTGATAACTATCGGCTGGAGTACTGGTCTACTGCTTCTAGCTGCTGTTATTCTCCGCATTAAACAGTAACAACTGCTGGTGTTGACTTTATTATAAAGTTATCCTCTAAATGATTTGTTCCAGGTTGGGACATCACGGCCTTCCTAGTGTGGCGCGGTTATCTGATAACTATCGGCTGGAGTACTGGTCTACTGCTTCTAGCTGCTGTTATTCTCCGCATTAAACAGTAACAACTGCTGGTGTTGACTTTATTATAAAGTTATCCTCTAAATGATTTGTTCCAGGTTGGGACATCACGGCCTTCCTAGTGTGGCGCGGTTACGGCCTCCTAGTGTGGCGCGGTTATCTGATAACTATCGGCTGGAGTACTGGTCTACTGCTTCTAGCTGCTGTTATTCTCCGCATTAAACAGTAACAACTGCTGGTGTTGACTTTATTATAAAGTTATCCTCTAAATGATTTGTTCCAGGTTGGGACATCACGGCCTTCCTAGTGTGGCGCGGTTATCTGATAACTATCGGCTGGAGTACTGGTCTACTGCTTCTAGCTGCTGTTATTCTCCGCATTAAACAGTAACAACTGCTGGTGTTGACTTTATTATAAAGTTATCCTCTAAATGATTTGTTCCAGGTTGGGACATCACGGCCTTCCTAGTGTGGCGCGGTTATCTGATAACTATCGGCTGGAGTACTGGTCTACTGCTTCTAGCTGCTGTTATTCTCCGCATTAAACAACGCGCGCACACACACACACAGATGCGCGCACACACACACACACAGATGCGCGCGCACACACACACACAGACGCGCGCACACACACACACACACAGAGACCCGCGCACACACACACGCGTGCGCTTCAAGCAAATTTTCTTTTTTTATAACATTTTTGCGGGGAAGCATGACCCAACACCTCTAAAAACTTTGCTTGGCATAGTTAACACCCCTCCCCTACACAATGTCCTGCACATGTGTCTGAATTTATTGTTCTTGATGCATATAAATTGCAAATTATGGGTAAAAGTATAACTATAATTGAAAAACTGATGGTGAATATGTTCTGTAATGTGATTGGTTAATAAACATTGTTTTGTGGGAACCAAATCGACAATAACACTCACAAATCTAGTGAAGGAAGGAAATGGTTTATTTAACGATGCTCTCAACACATTTTATTTACGGTTATATGGCGTGGGACATATGGTTAAGGACCACACACATATTGAGAGAGGAATCAGTACTACTGAACCACGAAATGTAAACTCAGTATCTTGAGGCACTGTGAAAAAAACATACTGACGGACAGACACGAAATGTAAACTCAGTATCTTGAGGCACTGTGAAAAAAACATACTGACGGACAGACACGAAATGTAAACTCAGTATCTTGAGGCACTGTGAAAAAAACATACTGACGGACAGACACGAAATGTAAACTCAGTATCTTGAGGCACTGTGAAAAAAACATACTGACGGACAGACACGAAATGTAAACTCAGTATCTTGAGGCACTGTGAAAAAACATACTGACGGACAGACACGAAATGTAAACTCAGTATCTTGAGGCACTGTGAAAAAACAGACACGAAATGTAAACTGACGGACACAGACACGAAATGTAAACTCAGTATCTTGAGGCACTGTGAAAAAAACATACTGACGGACAGACACGAAATGTAAACTCAGTATCTTGAGGCACTGTGAAAAAAATACATACTGACGGACAGACACGAAATGTAAACTCAGTATCTTGAGGCACTGTGAAAAAAACATACTGACGGACACGACACGAAATGTAAACTCAGTATCTTGAGGCACTGTGAAAAAATGTAAACATATCTGAGGCACAAAACACGAACAGACACGAAATGTAAACTCAGTATCTTGAGGCACTGTGAAAAAAACATACTGACGGACAGACACGAAATGTAAACTCAGTATCTTGAGGCACTGTGAAAAAAACATACTGACGGACAGACACGAAATGTAAACTCAGTATCTTGAGGCACTGTGAAAAAAACATACTGACGGACAGACACGAAATGTAAACTCAGTATCTTGAGGCACTGTGAAAAAAACATACTGACGGACAGACACGAAATGTAAACTCAGTATCTTGAGGCACTGTGAAAAAAACATACTGACGGACAGACACGAAATGTAAACTCAGTATCTTGAGGCACTGTGAAAAAAACATACTGACGGACAGACACGAAATGTAAACTCAGTATCTTGAGGCACTGTGAAAAAAACATACTGACAGACAGACACGAAATGTAAACTCAGTATCTTGAGGCACTGTGAAAAAAACATACTGACGGACAGACACGAAATGTAAACTCAGTATCTTGAGGCACTGTGAAACATACTGACGGACAGACACGAAATGTAAACTCAGTATCTTGAGGCACTGTGAAAAAAACATACTGACAGACACGAAATGTAAACTCAGTATCTTGAGGCACTGTGAAAAAAACATACTGACGGACAGACACGAAATGTAAACTCAGTATCTTGAGGCACTGTGAAAAAAACATACTGACGGACAGACACGAAATGTAAACTCAGTATCTTGAGGCACTGTGAAAAAAACATACTACAGAGACACGAAATGTAAACTCAGTATCTTGAGGCACTGTGAAAAAAACATACTGACGGACAGACACGAAATGTAAACTCAGTATCTTGAGGCACTGTGAAAAAAACATACTGACGGACAGACACGAAATGTAAACTCAGTATCTTGAGGCACTGTGAAAAAAACATACTGACGGACAGACACGAAATGTAAACTCAGTATCTTGAGGCACTGTGAAAAAAACATACTAGACACGAAATGTAAACTCAGTATCTTGACTCACGAAATGTAAACTCAGTATCTTGAGGCACTGTGAAAAAAACATACTGACGGACAGACACGAAATGTAAACTCAGTATCTTGAGGCACTGTGAAAAAAACATACTGACGGACAGACACGAAATGTAAACTCAGTATCTTGAGGCACTGTGAAAAAAACATACTGACGGACAGACACGAAATGTAAACTCAGTATCTTGAGGCACTGTGAAAAAAACATACTGACGGACAGACACGAAATGTAAACTCAGTATCTTGAGGCACTGTGAAAAAAACATACTGACGGACAGACACGAAATGTAAACTCAGTATCTTGAGGCACTGTGAAAAAAACATACTGACGGACAGACACGAAATGTAAACTCAGTATCTTGAGGCACTGTGAAAAAAACATACTGACGGACAGACACGAAATGTAAACTCAGTATCTTGAGGCACTGTGAAAAAAACATACTGACGGACAGACACGAAATGTAAACTCAGTATCTTGAGGCACTGTGAAAAAAACATACTGACGGACAGACACGAAATGTAAACTCAGTATCTTGAGGCACTGTGAAAAAAACATACTGACGGACAGACACGAAATGTAAACTCAGTATCTTGAGGCACTGTGAAAAAAACATACTGACGGACAGACACGAAATGTAAACTCAGTATCTTGAGGCACTGTGAAAAAAACATACTGACGGACAGACACGAAATGTAAACTCAGTATCTTGAGGCACTGTGAAAAAAACATACTGACGGACAGACACGAAATGTAAACTCAGTATCTTGAGGCACTGTGAAAAAAACATACTGACGGACAGACACGAAATGTAAACTCAGTATCTTGAGGCACTGTGAAAAAAACATACTGACGGACAGACACGAAATGTAAACTCAGTATCTTGAGGCACTGTGAAAAAAACATACTGACGGACAGACACGAAATGTAAACTCAGTATCTTGAGGCACTGTGAAAAAAACATACTGACGGACAGACACGAAATGTAAACTCAGTATCTTGAGGCACTGTGAAAAAAACATACTGACGGACAGACACGAAATGTAAACTCAGTATCTTGAGGCACTGTGAAAAAAACATACTGACGGACAGACACGAAATGTAAACTCAGTATCTTGAGGCACTGTGAAAAAAACATACTGACGGACAGACACGAAATGTAAACTCAGTATCTTGAGGCACTGTGAAAAAAACATACTGACGGACAGACACGAAATGTAAACTCAGTATCTTGAGGCACTGTGAAAAAAACATACTGACGGACAGACACGAAATGTAAACTCAGTATCTTGAGGCACTGTGACTGTGACAGACACGAAATGTAAACTCAGTATCTTGAGGCACTGTGAAAAAAACATACTGACGGACAGACACGAAATGTAAACTCAGTATCTTGAGGCACTGTGAAAAAAACATCCTGACGGACAGACACGAAATGTAAACTCAGTATCTTGAGGCACTGTGAAAAAAACATACTGACGGACAGACACGAAATGTAAACTCAGTATCTTGAGGCACTGTGAAAAAAACATACTGACGGACAGACACGAAATGTAAACTCAGTATCTTGAGGCACTGTGAAAAAAGGCACTGTGAAAAAAACATACTGACGGACAGACACGAAATGTAAACTCAGTATCTTGAGGCACTGTGAAAAAAACATACTGACGGACAGACACGAAATGTAAACTCAGTATCTTGAGGCACTGTGAAAAAAACATACTGACGGACAGACACGAAATGTAAACTCAGTATCTTGAGGCACTGTGAAAAAAACATACTGACGGACAGACACGAAATGTAAACTCAGTATCTTGAGGCACTGTGAAAAAAACATACTGACGGACAGACACGAAATGTAAACTCAGTATCTTGAGGCACTGTGAAAAAAACATACTGACGGACAGACACGAAATGTAAACTCAGTATCTTGAGGCACTGTGAAAAAAACATACTGACGGACAGACACGAAATGTAAACTCAGTATCTTGAGGCACTGTGAAAAAAAAACTCAGTATCATACTGACGGACAGACACGAAATGTAAACTCAGTATCTTGAGGCACTGTGAAAAAAACATACTGACGGACAGACACGAAATGTAAACTCAGTATCTTGAGGCACTGTGAAAAAAACATACTGACGGACAGACACGAAATGTAAACTCAGTATCTTGAGGCACTGTGAAAAAAACATACTGACGGACAGACACGAAATGTAAACTCAGTATCTTGAGGCACTGTGAAAAAAACATACTGACGGACAGACACGAAATGTAAACTCAGTATCTTGAGGCACTGTGAAAAAAACATACTGACGGACAGACACGAAATGTAAACTCAGTATCTTGAGGCACTGTGAAAAAAACATACTGACGGACAGACACGAAATGTAAACTCAGTATCTTGAGGCACTGTGAAAAAAACTGTGACAGAACGAAATGTAAACTCAGTATCTTGACGGCACTGTGAAACGAAATGTAAACTCAGTATCTTGAGGCACTGTGAAAAAAACATACTGACGGACAGACACGAAATGTAAACTCAGTATCTTGAGGCACTGTGAAAAAAACACATACTGACGGAACAGAGACACGAAATAAACTCAGTATCTTGAGGCACTGTGAAAAAAACATACTGACGGACAGACACGAAATGTAAACTCAGTATCTTGAGGCACTGTGAAAAAAACATACTGACGGACAGACACGAAATGTAAACTCAGTATCTTGAGGCACTGTGAAAAAAACATACTGACGGACAGACACGAAATGTAAACTCAGTATCTTGAGGCACTGTGAAAAAAACATACTGACGGACAGACACGAAATGTAAACTCAGTATCTTGAGGCACTGTGAAAAAAACATACTGACGGACAGACACGAAATGTAAACTCAGTATCTTGAGGCACTGTGAAAAAAACATACTGACGGACAGACACGAAATGTAAACTCAGTATCTTGAGGCACTGTGAAAAAAACATACTGACGGACAGACACGAAATGTAAACTCAGTATCTTGAGGCACTGTGAAAAAAACATACTGACGGACAGACACGAAATGTAAACTCAGTATCTTGAGGCACTGTGAAAAAAACATGTAAACTCAGTATCTTGAGGCACTGTGAAAAAAACATACTAGACACGAAATGTAAACTCAGTATCTTGAGGCACTGTGAAAAAAACATACTGACGGACAGACACGAAATGTAAACTCAGTATCTTGAGGCACTGTGAAAAAAACATACTGACGGACAGACACGAAATGTAAACTCAGTATCTTGAGGCACTGTGAAAAAAACATACTGACGGACAGACACGAAATGTAAACTCAGTATCTTGAGGCACTGTGAAAAAAACATACTGACGGACAGACACGAAATGTAAACTCAGTATCTTGAGGCACTGTGAAAAAAACATACTGACGGACAGACACGAAATGTAAACTCAGTATCTTGAGGCACTGTGAAAAAAACATACTGACGGACAGACACGAAATGTAAACTCAGTATCTTGAGGCACTGTGAAAAAAACATACTGACGGACAGACACGAAATGTAAACTCAGTATCTTGAGGCACTGTGAAAAAAACATACTGACGGACAGACACGAAATGTAAACTCAGTATCTTGAGGCACTGTGAAAAAAACATACTGACGGACAGACAGAAATGTAAACTCAGTATCTTGAGGCACTGTGACGGAAAAAACATACTGACGGAAAAAACATACTGACGGACAGACACGAAATGTAAACTCAGTATCTTGAGGCACTGTGAAAAAAACATACTGACGGACAGACACGAAATGTAAACTCAGTATCTTGAGGCACTGTGAAAAAAACATACTGACGGACAGACACGAAATGTAAACTCAGTATCTTGAGGCACTGTGAAAAAAACATACTGACGGACAGACACGAAATGTAAACTCAGTATCTTGAGGCACTGTGAAAAAAACATACTGATGGACAGACACGAAATGTAAACTCAGTATCTTGAGGCACTGTGAAAAAAACATACTGACGGACAGACACGAAATGTAAACTCAGTATCTTGAGGCACTGTGAAAAAAACATACTGACGGACAGACACGAAATGTAAACTCAGTATCTTGAGGCACTGTGAAAAAAACATACTGACGGACAGACACGAAATGTAAACTCAGTATCTTGAGGCACTGTGAAAAAAACATACTGACGGACAGACACGAAATGTAAACTCAGTATCTTGAGGCACTGTGAAAAAAACATACTGACGGACAGACACGAAATGTAAACTCAGTATCTTGAGGCACTGTGAAAAAAACATACTGACGGACAGACACGAAATGTAAACTCAGTATCTTGAGGCACTGTGAAAAAAACATACTGACGGACAGACACGAAATGTAAACTCAGTATCTTGAGGCACTGTGAAAAAAACATACTGACGGACAGACACGAAATGTAAACTCAGTATCTTGAGGCACTGTGAAAAAAACATACTGACGGACAGACACGAAATGTAAACTCAGTATCTTGAGGCACTGTGAAAAAAACACACTGTACTCAGGACAGACACGAACGAAATGTAAACTCAGTATCTTGAGGCACTGTGAAAAAAACATACTGACGGACAGACACGAAATGTAAACTCAGTATCTTGAGGCACTGTGAAACATACTGACGGACAGACACGAAATGTAAACTCAGTGAGGCACTGTGACAGACACACGAAATGTAAACTCAGTATCTTGAGGCACTGTGAAAAAAACATACTGACGGACAGACACGAAATGTAAACTCAGTATCTTGAGGCACTGTGAAAAAAACATACTGACGGACAGACACGAAATGTAAACTCAGTATCTTGAGGCACTGTGAAAAAAACATACTGACGGACAGACACGAAATGTAAACTCAGTTTTTAGAGTGATGTCATCATAAATCATTCCTGTCTGTGAAATCATTATTTGGAGGAATTCTGTGATATCGTTATTTTTATATGCAAGTGCAACTAATTTATGCATATTTATATTTGGAAGAATTCTGTTAAAGTAATATGTTTTAAGAATTTGGTGAACTGGCCTGGGTGCTTATAAAACGTTTAGACTTTTAGACTCGAGACTAATAGAGTCTGAGACACTAATGTCATGACCATGCCATACAAATTGTATGTGTGTTACATCATTAAAGACCGAGTCTAAACTCTAAACGTTTTATAAGCACGGGCCAAGATTAGCAAAGCCTGATTGTGAATAATCAGAGTATTTATGTTTTGCACTTTGATCTCAGAATTCAGTGGAATTCAGGTAACTGAACAATCGGTAACCTACTTGTAATGATGGAGTTTAATCAGTGATCATCTGTAATGACTGGTTTTCTGCAAATGAAACTTTCTGCAACATTTCCGTTATACGAGTGGTTAGAATATACATGTGCCTGAACTTCTGAAGGGTTTCATTTAAAAGTTTGTTTTGTTTAATGACACCACTAGAGCACATTGATTTATTCATCATCGGCTGTTGGATGTCAATCATTTTGTAATTTTGACATATTGTCTTAGAGAGAAAAAACGCTACATTTTTCCATTAGGAGCAAGGGATCTTTTATATTCACCATCCCACAGACGGAATAGCACATACCACGACCTTTGATATACCAGTCGTGGTACACTGGCTGGAATGAGAAATAACTCAACACTTGACGGGGATCGATCCTAGACCGACAGTGCATCAAGTGAGTGCTTTACCACTAAGATTTTCACAAAGACTACGAGTTGAAAATTACCAAATGTTTGACGTCAGTAAATCACAATGCTCTAGTGGTGTCATTAAACAAAACAAACTAACCTTTTTCTTTAATTTTTCTACTTTCTTATTTTTTCTTTTTTTGACATTGTCTGGATCATGTATTACATTTAGCATTTGTTCATGTTATAGCTGCTGATTAAAGAGTACACGCCTGGAGAAACTAGAGGGACAGGTGCAACAGATCCGACCCCCAACCCTCACCTCCACCCCCCTCCCATACACACAGTTTTTCTTTAGTCCTATACTGTTTTGTTCTTTAGATACTAGGAAATGTATATTTGTTGCTGCCTTAAAACAAATAATTCTCGCTCTATCCTCCCTTAAATGTTTTGCCCCCAAGACTTAAATATCTCTCCTTCAGCTACTTAAAATGCCCTTTCTATAGGCGTGTGCTATGCTGAAATGCCATTAAATGTATCAGTATTGATACTCGGTGCAAAATGTTTACGCCTTTAAAAGACTGTCTTGAGTCAGCAGTCTTTGTTTATATGTGTGGAAGTATGTGGTATTTGTTTTAGTTAGGGTTTGTATTTAATGTTTTTTTCGCAGATATTGCCTGCTATCAGTTTTTGTAATTAATGTAAGTTTTATTTACAGTTTGCCTGCTGTCAGCTTAATTATTGTGTAACTAATGTTTTATTTTATTTATTTATTTTATTTTATCCTTAGCCAGGTTATGTCAAACAATAGTCTGGTAACTTGTAATTGTGGTAATCTTTTCTTTCAGCTTACACTGTACTAACTCACGTTACTTGCCTTGCATGTTACTATTGTTATCAAACTCCCCTCCCAAGCCCATCAGGGAATAAAACAACCTGTCTCTAGTGTTCAGGTTTATTCTTAAAGGGACATTCCCGAGTTTGCTGCATTGTAAGATGTTTCCGACTAATAAAATATTTCTACGATTAAACTTACATATTAAATATATTTTCTTGTTTAGAATATCAGTGTCTGTATATTCAATGTGTTTCTGGTCGTCTTAATATTTGTAAGACAGCCAAACTGGATTGGGTCTTCAAATAATTTCGTACGTATGAAAAAATTATATTTTAGGAAATACAATGAAATTTAACCTAATACAAATGTTAGAACGATCAGATGCAACCACTAATATTTTATGCAGAAAAATATATTTGATATGTAATTACAATTGTTAAAAAGTCTGCTAGTCGATAACATCTTAAAAGTTGCAGCAAACTCGGGAATGTCCCTTTAAGCATTTCTCCTGCTAAGATAATTTTTTCAGGCCAGTTTTCATTTTTAAAGGTGGAACTGAAAATATTAATTGAAAGTGAAAATTATCTGAAAGGTTAGTCTTTGTATTTTGTTTTATTTAATATATGTATGTTTTGTATACATGCATTGTTAGTTAACACCATTAGAAATTACTGTGGCTAGTTATTGTTTAATTACTTTATTAATGTATAAGGTAATGATTATTTATATTGGGTATACATATTAAATTACATTGTATAAATATTTGTTCGAGATAGCTGGCTTAAAGGAAATATACAACCTGAATGTCATGTTAATTGTGTATGTGTACATGTTTTAGTTAATCGTGGTTAACGATATGTGATGTATTAACTGTGTAATTGTCAATAGTTCCTTTATATGTCTTGTATTTGAATTATAGATTGTTCTGTTCTCTTTCTATGTATTGGAGAATCCAGTTGTCTCACACCCAGGTGTCATCTACCTGTTATGTGTTATGTATTACATTTGTCAAATATCAGTTTTTCATGTATAACTGTGGTATATGCCTAGTTGTATTTGTCATGTTCATAAAGTGTATTTATTACATGTGTTTGCTTTATTTAATCAAATGTTTTTATTGTTTGGCTTTAAATACTTTGGATTTAAATCAGGATAATTAATTTACATTATTTTTATGATGGGATGAATATGATTAATGATATACATTTGCTTAAATTGTGATATATTTTACTTTGGAGACATATACATGAATTCTATATGAATTCTATGATGTGATATTTTTGTTGTTTTATTCTTCTTGTAGGGTGTTTTCCCTTGTCTTCTCATCCATTTTGTTGTGACATTGAATTCATTGTCTGAACCAACCCGTAGCTGTTACGTTTTCCTTCCTATGTTCTGGAAAAGTGTAAAATTTGATACTACTACATTTGGGGCCGACTTAGGGACAGACGAAGGATGGAGACACGACAAATGGATGGCAGTTGGTGCATGTATCAACGACAGCGTTAACAATTCTATTTATGTATTTCCTCCCTAGTATATGGTGTCATCAGATGTTTCATGAGCTTCTCTGACTGTATTTGTGTGTGTGGTTTTGTTTTTGTATTTTTTTTTAATTCCACGTGGACATTTCAACTTAGAACCAAAATAATGTAATGAGAAATGGTCATATTATGTATAATGTTATGACACTGCATTGAAAAGCAAATAACAAACAACAGATTTTATTTATTTATTTTATTATTTTTCTTTTTTTTCGTGGACATATTTTTGTGGCTCCAGAGGTTTTGCCATCGGCTACATCGGGTGTGCGGGAGTCGGTGACCTTTTTAGGTGCTGCTTGGCCTACCTCGTCGGACCGAGGTAGAGGTTCACAGGAGTACCCTTCATAGAGGTGGCAGGAGCCTTTTGTTCCTGTACATTCTCAGAATCGCCCCGGAGGTTTTCAGGAAAGTTTGTTTGAAAACTTTCTCTTGTGGCTCTTTCTCAGGTGGGACTTGTGTCTCGGCCTTCGGCTCCAGCCGCGTTGGCTGTTCTGCTGCCTCCTGGTTTTCCAGCTCGGTCGGTGCCTGTTTCCACCCATGATCATTTTGGTGATGCGGGGGTGACGCAGCAACAGAGGCTTGTTCCTGTCCCTTCCCTTCAAAGTCAGCCGCGGTCTTCGGTGCCATCGGTTATCAGGGAGGTCACTTCCGAAGAAGATTTTTCAGATGATCCCGTGTGCCAAGCCGCGGGACATGAGGCATCTGTCCCGCCTGCAGAAGTAGTAACATAAGTGACTTGTCTGCACTGACCCTTTCCCAGCGGAGGTTTTCAGGGCATTTCTTGTGGGAATCGATCACTGTGGGTGAGGCTCTACAGCCGGAGCTTGGTTTTCCACTTGCCCAGGAGGCACACGAATCCTTACTGGAGATTGATACTTTGATCACTGGCACCAATTGTATCATGGGAGCGGTGGTGGAGGAATTTCCGGAGGCTTTGACCATTGGGAAGCTCTTACCCAGTACGAAGCAGGTGGCCCCCACTTCGTACCAGACGTTGGGCACGTCTTTCCTGAACCATGCAGTAGTTGTTTCTGCTCGGGTTAAGACAGTCTGTCGTCTGGCACCTTTTGTACGTGTCACCATCGGAGACCTAGAGATGATGGAGAAGTTATTAAAACTTCACTTTTAGGTGAACAGCCATCTAGGTACCTTCCATTTTGGATTGGATATGGCGAGTCTTCCCCTGATGGCTCGAGGTGGTTTGGCAGCTGCCACGAAGGCGTCACATCACATTGCGCAGATGTCTGGGTGTTTGTGGGCAGACAATCTCATTACTTTTCTGGGCTATGGGCTACTGGTGTTGTGAAAACTTATTTTTGCAGCCAGTCAGTGAGAGAGACCTTGCTGTTTGGGTCGGACTTAGGCGTTTGTCATGGATAAGGAGTCGGTGAAGTTCGTCCCCTTGTCCCACCTGGTAACGCTCGTAAGCGCCGTTCAGGTGCTGCTGCATTTCGCCTGCTTTTCTCCAAGAAATAGGCTTTTCTTGAGGGGTTCAGAATACTAAGGTTTCTGCCCCTACTTGGCAATATGGGATGGCGCCACCCATTATCAAACAGAATCGTGCTAGTCTGAGGGCAGCACGTTTTCGGGCTTCTGCTAAGGGCATGGTGCTTAAGAATGGTAAGCCGCTGGGGTGAGGGTGTTGCAACTGTTAATGGAGGTGCCATTAGCTGACGTACCTGTGGGCGGCAGGTTACTTCATTTTCTTCCACAATGGCGTCTCCTGCCAGACCTGGACCCATGGGTTCTGTCAGTCATCAAGGAGGGATATTGGATCCCCTTTTTCTTCAGCTCCCCCTCTCACTTCTTCTCTCCAGATGCCTCCAATGCCGTTGTTCAACAGGCGGGTTCTGGTGGAAACGATGATTGCCGAGTTTCTGGGCAGGGGTGCCATCCACCAGGTGGATTTGGACTCCCGAGGGTTTTACTCCCATGTATGCCTTCCCACCCCCAGTCTTACTCAGCAATGTTCTGACCAAGGTCGGAATACATCCGTGTCAAGTGACACTCGTGGCGCAGGGTTGGGCAGCCCAACCCTGGTTTCCTCAGGTTCTGTCACTGTTAGTGCAGGAGCCGGTGTGTTTGCCACCTCTTCTGGATCTGCTAAGCCAGCTAGCGTGGCACCTGAAGCCAGAGGTCTTCTGTCTTCACGCATGGAGGTTGTCGAGTTTTCTGTGCAACGCAGAGGCTGGAGCGCTTGGGTTCGTTGGGCAGGTGAACGGGATTTCGATCTCTTATCACCAACTGTCAATTACTTAGCTGAATACTTTCTGGTCTTGGTCCAGGAAAGGAAGCTTAAAGTTCAGACAGTCAAATTTCATAGATCTTCCATTTTGGGAAAATAGGACGTCTTTCTGGTTCTTGCGATCGAGGGTCCACCTTATGTACCATTGTAGTTTGCCACTCTTCGAATTTTGACTTGGAAGATGCTTTTCCTGGTCTCTCTTGCAGTTTGTCGCTGTATTAGTAAGATTCATGCTTTTTTGCATGATTCGGTCGATTATAGTACTGATGGGTCGTTTTCATTGTGGACTGATCCCATCTTTGTGGCTAAGAACCAGGCGTCAGGAGAGAGTTGCCTTCTGATAATTCTGACCGACTCCTTTGTCCGGTCATGGCGTTAAAACCGCACGTTCTAGTTCCATCCAGCGAAAATAAATTATAATTTTGGTTAATCTACAAACCTTTAACACACTTAGATCACGTTTTTATAAAACGGAGTGAAAAAGAAGGTTTTATATCGATAAATACCATGGGAATCCCCATGTCCCAATTGCTTGAAATAATTTTGAAAGTTAGTATTCTGATGTCACCGGTAAATGTCGCTCGAAGCACCAAAATTTCACAGAGTGCGCACAGACTTTGGGTGCATTCCTTTCATCTCTCCTGGACATGTTCCAACTGTTCTGTCCTGGACAGCGAAAGGAATGAGTTTGGAACAAGAAGTTACTTTACGAACATGGGTGCTTCTGTTTAGGAAGTGGCTGCTGCAGCAATCATGATACTTGAATGGGAATAAGACGACAATGACCATGTTGACTATACTACAGTGTTTGAAATAATAAATTATATATATTTTGTATTAACCGCAATTAGCCTACATTTGCTATTCGGAACCGGGTACTAGACTTACTTGTCTGAACTTTATTGTTCATGAAAATGTTCACGAACTGTGAAGAAAAATCTCACAAATGAACAACAAGCAAACGACAACAAATCGGATGTTGATTGCGCGAACCATGCACGAGAAAACAAACCGAACCAAAATGATAACGGTCTCGTGGTATACCAACGTCTGTGACATTGAAATGGGAATATCCCCTCTAAAACTAGATTAGACCTTGTCTGCTCAACGTTTTTTTCTCAGAGGCACGCGACTTTTTACGAAATACGAAAAATGCATTTTGTGGTATTACAAACACCAGGATTAAAAGGATTACCAAAAAATCACTTCAGGTGAATGGAAATGTATATTCTAAATAATAAACGGTAAGTAAAGTGCAATTTTATTTGTGAAAAAAATGGGTTTAATAGCGAAAAACAATGGCGTAATGGTTAACAACTAGGGCGTGTCCCTTTAAAGTAATATCTGCATCGTACTAAACTTCTTTGTGGTTGGAAGAAGAGGCTGTTTATTTCTTACACAAAACAGCCACAAAAAAAACACAAAAACAAATAGCTGGGAGATATTACTACGAATTCTTTGTTTTGATGGATTGCTACAACCATCAAGCTGGCGTATGAGATGGCAGGAGATCATGTTCTGTGGAACTCCTCAGTCCGGCCTCATGTGATTCGAGTGATCTCAGCTTCCCTGAATTTTCACGATTCTCTGGAATTTATCAAGGTGATGAATGCAGGAGTGTGGAAGGGTTAACATATGAACCATGAGACGAGGGAGACCTCTATTCCAGAAGGCAGCTCGTACAGGTCGTGTCGGGAGATAGTTGAGCCACCTTTTTGGAAAAGGGGTGTTTACTATCTGGGGCAGTCTAGTGCTTTTCCTTTCACTTGTTAGATGGTTTTGCCTCATGATGAGGGTGGAAGATGTTTTGTCAGTTTGGGTTTTGATATTTTAATAGTCACTTAGACTTTTATACCTTGTATGTCCCAATCATGTTGCCAAGTCGAAAAGATAAATTGGTTGATACTATGTTTGAAATGAGTATACGGTACACCAACCCTGGCATGAGGCAAATCCAAAGCAGATTCGGCATTAATCTTTAGTGCTGAAGTTTGGGTAGTCATTAACGCCTTACAAGAAATCAAGGATTCGATTGCATCCAAATTTATTATTTTTACCGACTCACTTTCGTGTCTACAAGCTTTACGCAATATGAAGCTGGACCATCCCTTAATTGGGATGGTGATATGAAAGTGTCTTTTTATCCATTGCCAATAAAGATATTGTATTTTGTTGGGTTCCCAGCCATGTTGGCATCAGGGGTAATGAAAAGGCAAGATTCAGCTGCCAAGTCTGCTTTGGATTTGCCTCATGCCAGGGTTGGTGTACTTTATATTGATTTGGCAACATGATTGGCAGTCAAGCCAGAGTAGCAGTCCTCCTATAGGCAGTGCAGGAAGGATGAACTAGTCTTGTGTTGTGCTCCCATCGGTCATACCTACGAGTCATTTATCTTGAAGAATGATCCTCCACCTGAGTGTGAGTACTGTCAGTGTACTCTGATGGTACGCCACATTTTGGTGCAGTGTAAGCATCTGACTGAAACTAGAAAAGATACATTTGGCCAACGTAATGTGATGAAATCCTTTCGATTCCATCCAGAACTTTTACTACGGTTTTTACGTGATACTGACTTTTATTCTAAATTTTAATATTTCCTATCTGTGATATTTGTATTTTTTGCACAATTTTTTACACTGTTTTTATTTAACTTTAGAATTTTTATATTGATGTTTCTCGTCACATTATTGTTGCATTGTTATTGTTTTCAAACCCATTGTACTTACAAATAACACAAGTTCTAGTATACGTATCGTACACATTTGAAACACCCATCATTAGGATAGAAACTTTTCTTTCGTCATCTGTATCCTTTCTCTCCATTTTTCTGTCCCCCTGTCATAAGTTTTTTTTTATGCTCTTCCTCCTCTTCTTTAAAAAACGTGTTATCCTTACTACATTAGACACCCACTTAAAACAGTTAAAAACAACAACAAAAACATTTGGGTGTCTTTCCCTTTTACTCCCCCCCCCCCCCCCACCTCCAATGCAAGCTCGTTTTACCTATCATTCTTGACCCTCAGATCATTGAAAAATGTGTATGTATGTATGTTCTCGTTTTTTCATACCACCACCTATTAATGTTGAATTCATGTGCTCTAACGGTGTTAAATCACATCCGTTTTTAGCATAATTGTTGTGCTAGTACAGTAGGTTGAATAAGACAGAGAATAATACATGAGTTTCCGTTTGATACCATTTATCTTACTAGTTGTTTAAAAACGTATCCAACGAACGAAAGAGTTGGATTTTACAGAACGTAGACTAACTGGGTCATGGCGTATGGATACTTGGCTTTAAGCGTACATACCACATCTTAACCAAATCACTATTGCACTAACAGATCCCTTTTCCTTTAAAAAATAGAGCACTCTAAAACATTTACCAACCACTCAGAAAATGAAATTGATGAAAAGCGAGGTTTTTAATGTGGCGAAGCATTGTAATAATACAGCTAATTTTGAATTTGAATGACGTCAGTATTCCAATGACGTCACTTTACTAAACTGGGTCATGACCTCCCACAAACGATTTCCAACATAACGTATACGCTTTTGATACACAAAGGTGATCTTCTACACGGGTGTGTAAGAATATTAGGACATTTGTTTCTAATTTTCATGATTCATACTTACCTAGTATTAGCACAAAAAAGGTAACCTCCCACCCGCCCCTAGGAGGTCTTCCCTGGATTCGGTCGTTACAGACTTGAATCGAGGACGATGGTCTGCCCATGCGCGGATATGGATATACATCCGGCAAGGGAAGACAATTCTGCAGTGGAGGAGATGACTCGGGTTGTATAGCAATAGTTGTTATGCTAGTACTAGGTAAGTATGAATAATAATGAAAATTAGAAACAAATTTTCTAATTATCTTAAAGTAATATATACAAGATTTAGATGAAGTAACTTTAGACTTGCTGTTGACCAAGGAAGATATAACAACATAGCCTACACTGAAAGACTCTGTCCATATTGCCTGGATCATGGATTAAGATATATTGCGGATGAACTCCATATTTTGCTTGTATGCAAGTGTTATAATGTACTTAGGGATCACCATATTTCTAAATTTATAAAAAAAATTATTCATTGCAAACCTTTATAGATATTATGATATCAGAAAATTTGGATGTATTATTCAATGTACGTCTTTATCTTTATAATGTGCAAAAACCTAGAAATATTTAAATATATACCTATAGTATACTGTGCAAATACTACACATGTGCAGACATGTATAACAGTTTCTGACTATTATGAGCCTATGACCTTTATACTGAATAAAACTTGTCTTGTCTTGTAATTAAAAATCATTAGTAACTTAAATGCTTTCCATTCCAGAATTTGTGACTTATTTCTGCAATATTCCTGAACATCAATGAAATAAATACACAAGATAGTCATGTAATTCATTCAAATTGTTTTTCAGGTTTGTAACAGAGTGAATTTAATGATGTTTTAAATATTTATTGTTTCAATTGTAGAGATGTTCCTGTATTAGCTAAATTGTCTTGTTGGTAGTTTAAGGGAAACATTTAGTATTTTGAACTTGCTTTTGCTGGTGTGTAGTCATATTCTTACCGTAATATCTTCTGTGACTTATAAAGATGGTATTACAGTATATACTTACCTTCAACCATGTCTGATCCTGACATACCAGAATTAAGTACAGAAGAGTTGCAGTTAATTTCCTCATTTTGACAGTTACATGTCCAGCCTAAGGCTGATACCCCGGAAGATTTGGTTAGCTGGGTGACTCAGATTACTAAAGGAGCCGTCAAAAAGGAAGATGAAGGAGTTTATTTTTATGATGGGATGAATATGATTAAAAATATACATTTGCTTAAATTGTGATATAAATGTTATGTGTATACGTAAATTATTTTACTTTGACATATACATGAATTCTAGATGTATTCTATGATGTGGTATTTATTGTTGTTTTATTGTTCTTGTAGGATGTTTTTTCTTGTCTTCGCATCCATTTTGTTGTGGCATTGAATAAATCGTTTGAACCCACCCGTAGCGGTTACGTTTTCCTTCCTGTGTTCTAGAAGTGTAAACTCCGATACAGCTACAGATGTTTCCAAGTAGCAGATCTTTTTATCCACCAAAATCACATAATATTATTACTAAATCAATGATTCTGTGACTATAAGTTAACCTGCAGTTGAAAAATTATGTTTAAATTTATTTTTAAAGATATGTAGAATATAGGAGGCCAGATTTACAAATCGTGTGTTTGCCGTACATCTACAAACATTTTCAATGCTTAAACAACTTTTAAGAAAAACAGGCTTCGGAAATTCAGCTGTGTTTTTCTTAAATGCCAGTGTTTAAGCATGGTAAATATATTTGGTTACACACATGACAAAAACGGGTTTTGTAAATTAAGACCCAAAATGATTTATGCTTCGGTTAAATTTAATAAAAGACCTGCACATTTCGTAGGTGATGGTGTAATAACTTCGTCGACACTTTAAATGCTAGAGAATACCGGTAGCTGAAATGTGGGAATTATGGTTTCATTTACCAAGACATGTTTGCAAGTTCATACATCTTTGTCATCTTTTTGACCCAGATTTATTAAAAACATAAGTATTAAGTTGTTATTGGCCCTTTGTTAACTTTACTGTATATCCGTCATTATTCAGGGAGAGTTATACCTTGCCTTACATAGTTTTTAAAATTGATGGGTGCCTGACGGACTACCTTTGTCAATTTAAAGTCATAGTTGCCCATAGTTAATAAAGACCGACTGGACTTGGTTCAGTTAAAATATGTTCACATGGACATAAACATTTGTCATGACATCGCAAACATTGATGATGAGATAAATGGTAAAGCCACAATATTTTTATTTCGGTGTGGGACTACTTGGCTGGGCCGTGCTCCACGCTTGCTGTCAGTTGAGTTGTCTTCGTATCACCCAACACTAGTGTACATCATCATGTCATGGAACCTGCAGTGTCTGGTCTCCCGAGTATATGACCCCTAAAGCTGGCTGAAATCTGTATATGTGGCCTTAACCCTCCCATGGAGCTTGCACGTCAACTCATTTGAGTTGGAGCTGGTACTAGAAAAAACGAAATCTTTCACTACCTCAGGTGGGACACAAACCAGTCTCGTTTGATTTGTTTGGCCACTACACCTCCGTTTCTCTACCTCTGTCCATCTCTTTTTCTGCCTGGCTCTCTACGTCTCTCTCTCTTGCAACCTCATTTTCTCTCTCCCTCTCTTCTAACCTCATTTTATCTCGGTCTCAAGAGTCTCTCTTCTCTAAACCTCATTTTATCTCGGTCTCAGTCTGTCTCCTAACCTCATTTTTTATTTGTCTCTGAGCCAGCCAGTGTGCGTCTGTGTCTGTATGTCTGTGTGTCCGTCTGTCTCTCCCTCCTCACCCCCCCCCCTCTCTCTCTCCCCTTGTTAACGATGTGTAACTAACGGATTTCGTCCGAATGAAATGGATCTCACTTCCTTGAGAAGAGGGATTTTCAAATTTTACCCGGGTCCAACTACCCCTTTCGATTCTAGTCTTGCACAATGAAAATTCCGACTAACGGAAATAGGTGACCTTGGTATACCACAACCGTATGCTAAATGTGAACAAACTAAATAACAACATGTCAGATTATATATTTATTCCTGGCAGTTAATATAGGGCATTTAACATTTATAATAATTAATAGACCATTTAATAATTAAATTCCAACATAAATCCCCAGTCCCTTTCAATTAAGACGTCCCTCAAAAACACACACCAATATTAATTAGGCTGGAATAGGCTTATCTGCTAGCTCTTCACTTCTAACAGAGGCCAAACAACTCCCTATTATAGACTAACGGCACCTTTTTGTTTGCTAATTTGGCAAGTGTTCCCTTGAACAAATTGTGACAAACCCACGGCTCTTCTCCCTATTATAGACTAACGGCACACTTTTCATTAGCTCCGGTTCGCCAATTCAGAAAGTCGGTCCAATACCACGATAGCCTAAGCAGACACTTCCCAACCCATCCGAAATAAACAGGCGTCACTATATGGTGAAAGAACCTCCCCCAACCCTTTCAACAGTTAACCGAATATAAATGTTTAATTACCTATATTTGAACCTTTACCGCTATATTTATATATTTCATTAAGTTCTAATCATTTGGAAGCCAGCACAAGTGACAAAAAAATACGGACGTGAAACCAACAAACCCACCTGTCAAAGCCAAAACTACAAGTGTAGGCTTGTAGAAAAATCACACTCCACGAGATTTCCTGAACCCTTTTTCATTGGTCAGCCAATCATAATTCCAAAATATGATTAGTCGGACAACAGAAGCATTCCGACGAAACCCGTATGATCTCGTAAAGACACGAGTAACTTTCCATAGATATGTAGAAATAAATATGGTCTCATACCACACTTATTCCATTTACTACAGTAACGTAACGTTCTTGACATTCCCATATAAGTAAGGTTAGTATTAGTGATTAATATAATTAGTAAGAAGAATAATCAGAAGAAGAACTAAATACAAATAATAACCAAGGAAATATGAAAGAATATGTTACTTCCTCCGAACAGACAACTGGACTCGGTGAAGATAATTTTATAGGGTTCTTTATTCCGGAGAATATTGGTAAATAGTCGGTCAAACCCTATAAAGGTCTGCTAAGTGCCCATAACTTGCTTTTTCACAAAGCGCTTCATTTGCACGCTTTGCACGTGTATTCCATGTTCCCAATGCTGAATTTCCGTATAATTGGAGCTTGCGTTCGTGTACGGTGCACACTCCAAATTCGACAATGGTACGACTTCAACTGACTATCGAAGATCGAGGAAGGGCTATTGCTTGGCTTCAGGATGGCAATACGCAAAGAAATGTTGCTCTGAGACTTGGTGTCAGAGTGTCGTTGGCCGACTGTGGCAACGGTACCAAGCAACGAATTCTGTTCGAAATCGTCCACGTTCGGGAAGACCCCGAAGCATTACAAATAGAGAGGACCGCTACATCACCAATATGGCTCTACGTCAACGCACAACCACTGCACGCCGATTACGTGACAATCTGCGGACTGCGACTGGAACTCGAGTGTCTGATCAAATCATACGCAATCGTCTGAGAGCCAATAATCTACGCTGCCGTCGCCAGGCTGTTCGACCACCACTCCTACCACGTCACAGAACGGCCAGACGTCACTGGTGCACGCTTCATCTGCGGTGGCAACGTGTTCAGTGGGGTCGAGTGATGTTCACTGATGAGTCCAGGTTTAGTCTCCAGTTCAACGACGGTCGGGTTCGTGTCTACAGACGTCCTGGGGAGCGCTTCGCTGACGTTAACGTTAGACAACGTCACCGGTTCGGTGGTGGCAGCGTCATGGTGTGGGGCGGCATCTCTATCAACCACAGGACCCCCCTCTATGTGGTGGATGGCAATCTGAATGGAATCCGCTATCTGAATGAGATTATCCGGCCGTTGGTTCTCCCAGACCTTCAGCAGATTGGCGGCGGGGCAGTTCTGCAGGATGACAATGCCAGACCCCACCGCGCCAGGGTGGTAACGGACTTTCTCAGGCAACAAGATATCGCCAGGATGGATTGGCCAGCATATTCGCCTGACTTGGCCCCAATAGAGCACGCCTGGGACGAATTAGGCAGGAGAGTTCGGGATAACCATGCCCCTCCGGCCAACCTTCATGATCTGGGTCAACTTCTTATGGCAGAGTGGCAGGCCGTTCCCCAAGAGTTCTTCAGACGTCTGATCAACAGCATGAGGCAACGATGTGTCGAGTGTATTCGCGCCAGGGGTGGATTCACACACTATTAAACGAATGTTCTAATGTGTAAAATCCATGTTTGACAACCTTCAACTTTGACAGCATGTCATGTGACTTTCTTGTATACAGTGACGTTTATTTGTGGTTTTTTTGTAAATATGGAACAATAAATTAAATTTTTGGTGTAGTTTACTACATCATCAATCTAATACACTCTGAAACTTATTTGGTTATAAATTTTTGACCCTTAAATTCTTTTGAGTAGTATATATATAATACAATAAAAGTAAAGTACACAAAACATTATCTTCATAGGTGACACGGTTTACCTAGACACACTGAAATACCATTACCTTCAGCCGTGGGTCTTGGGGCGGTAACATCATGAAAACCGTCAAAACGTCTACAAGAAACAAGTAAAATAAAACTAATACTATTCTAATTTAATATACACACATACACACTATTCACATACATTTCTAAAACAATAATGACTCTTTTAATTATGGCTTGGCTATAGAAATATCCATTATTGTTACAGCGTAAGTGCCACGCCCAAATTCTAATACTTACATTAATTCAGTTTATTCCTTTATCAAAGTAAATTTTAATTGAAGTAGTTATTTATTTAAAACTTATTTGTAATTTATAAACTGTACTTTATGTATGTTTGTAAAATAGTAAAGTGAATTAGAAAAGTAGAAATATAACTCACCAATTATCCCAGTATAGTTTAAAGGCAGATCGAGAGTGCCTAGCCTGTGCAGATCGTGACAGGTGAAAGAATGTCAGGTGAGTGACGGTGAATAGCCACCTACTGGGTTAAATAAAGCAGGCCAGTCTATTGGTTGATCGTCACTGTCCCTGGTCAGAGGTCAGATGTTTAGACAGGTAAATACATGTCCCTACAGCTCCTAGCCAAAGGTTTAGGTGCATGTGTTTTGTGCATACTAAAATCATTAAAACAATAAAACCCACATGGTTACAAATAGATCGCCAGAAAAAAACAGGAACGCTACATAACCACCAGAGGGGATAACGTAACCACTTCAAATTATGAGGACAAAAAAAGAAGAAGTTATTTCCACGATATACTGTGATTTCCGAGAGGATGTCAAAATGAAAGGGGTGCATATCAGAAGAGGAAAGTTTGAACTCTTGCTGAAGCATACCTAAATCACCAAAGGACATCGATCGGTTATTTCAGTTATATTGGGACCGATACACTCTCACTCTCTCTCTCTCACTCACTCACTCTCTCTCTCTCTCTCTCTCTCTCTCTCTCTCTCTCTCTCTCTCTCTCTCTCTCTCTCTCTCTCTCTCTCTCTCTCTCTCTCTCTCTCTCTCTCTCTCCGTTATTTCCCGATGCACTGTTTTTTTTCCGAGAGGATGTCAAAGTGAAAGGTATAACCGAAGAGGGAAGTTTGAACTCTTTGCTGAAGCATACCTAAATCATCAAAGGAGACAGCGATCGGTTATTTCAGTTATTTTAGGGTTTCTGGCAAAGGGTAAAATTGTGTACTCTAAAATCTTGGAAATTAAAGGATATATATTTAATTTTCAGATAAATGATCTAGTAAGAGAACTGCTGTTTGAAATGTGTCAAAGCACATAGAATGCAATAGTCAATTTCAAGCCCATAAACACGTAGATGGAGAACTTGTGTTCTGGGGTTGTTTTTTTTACGTACCCTCAAATTACTTTCTGGCAGAAAGAAGTTTTATTTAACGACAAAGTCAGTATTTCTAACTATGGTTTTGAGCCACAGAGATAATTAGAGAGGAAACCCACTGTCGCCACTTCATATAATATGCTTTTTGATTAGTAGCATCGGATATTTTATACGCATCATCCCGTAGACAAGATAGGACAACCCACGACCTTTGTTATACCAGCTGTGGGACACTGGCTGGAACGAGAAATAACGCAATGGGCCCACAGACGGGGATTGATCCCAGTAAAACGATTTGTAAAATACACGTTTGCAGAACACCAATTGTTTCCGGACCCACCCCCCCCCCCCCCCCCACCCGCACCAACCTCCACACACATTAAAATTACTTGTGCCCCCCTCCCCTTAGATAATCTACCCCTCCACCACAGATAATGTCAGACACGTGTGCTTTGGGTTCAGGCGAATTTGCCTTTCGTTAATTTATTTTCCGGGGCATCATGTCTCGACCCCTCCTTAGAACTTTCGTTCGCCACTAAATGTCAAGGAAAACGCTAAAAAAAATTCAAAAAAAAAAATCTCATAAATATTATCTTCGCCGTTAGTGGGATTATTTCTAAACACAAACAACGCTCTGAATTAGCCAACCTATTGCTTTATTTTCTTTCAGACTAACCACGATACGTTCTGCGCTATCCAGTCATCCTATGTATGTAATGTATGTATGTATGTACATACATGTTTGTACGCATGTACGAATAAAATTATATTTGTCATAAGTACTGTTTGCGTGATTACATTACTTACTATCAGTGTGTGTGTGTCTGTGTGTGTGTGTGTGTGTGTGTGTGTGTCTGTGTGTGTCTGTGTGTGTGTGTGTGTCTGTGTGTGTGTGTCTGTGTGTGTGTGTGTCTGTGTGTGTGTGTCTGTGTGTGTGTGTGTGTCTGTGTGTGTGTGTCTGTCTGTGTGTGTGTGTGTCTGTGTGTGTGTGTGTGTCTGTGTGTGTGTGTGTCTGTGTGTGTGTGTGTCTGTGTGTGTGTCTGTGTGTGTGTGTCTGTGTGTGTGTGTGTCTGTGTGTGTCTGTGTGTGTGTGTGTGTCTGTGTGTGTGTGTGTCTGTGTGTGTGTGTGTCTGTGTGTGTGTGTCTGTGTGTGTGTGTGTCTGTGTGTGTGTGTGTCTGTGTGTGTGTGTGTGTGTGTCTGTGTGTGTGTGTCTGTGTGTGTGTGTGTCTGTCTGTGTGTGTGTGTGTGTGTGTGTGTGTGTGTGTGTGTGTGTGTGTGTGTGTGTGTAATATATATATATATTGGATGGCGATGAATCAGGACACCACCACAATGGTCTGGGACAAAATAAAATAAAATAACACTTTTTATTTTTTAAATTAGAACCCCTAATAAAACTTTAAAACAGAAAAAAGAAACAAAAGAAAAAAACCTAAACACTCTGCTTTTGTTTTTAACGTGGCGTTGTGCAATACCAGCATTTTCCCGTTATTTCATCACGCACGTGCACTTGCAGTTCTGCACGTGTCAAACACGCGACAATAATACAAAAACACAACACACCAGCCACCCAAAGAAGTCTCTCATGAAGGGAAACGAACTATTTCCTCTCCATTGTTCCGCCATTATCTTCCACTGGTGTGAATTGAATGGCAATCGCCGGCAAATGTCTTCTGTTGTAATATCCCACCATTGAAAGTTTCATCCCCCATCAAACAATTGTCGCGATTGACTGCTAACCAAACGACAGTCGTCAAATGCAGACGACGGTTCCTATAATGATCAGACCATATTGAAAAGCAGACGACGTGGCCATCCTTGTTAATATTTCCGCGCGGCAACACCTATTAATTTTATAACTGAATAACGACATTTTATGTTTGGTGAGCTATCTCTTTATATGAGCGTCGAAATAATTTCTAAATAAATTGCTTCTTGAAGTCAAAGTGGTTGCCCATTGATCTCGCCAGCATCTCGGTATGTTCTTCTTTGTCGTATTTCAGACCAATTTCTTCGGAAGCACCGATCGTTGTAATCAATTTCCTCTGTCATATAATATAATCGAGATGCGTTAAACCTCCAAATCTAAAGTTATTCGCAGAAGGGTCACCTTCCATGTCACGATATTGGTTTAATTCCCAATGATATCGGATTCTTTGTCTGTCCATGTGTGAAATGCATTCAATATTGTTGTAATTGCTTTTTTATACGGGAAGGACTGAGAATGATATAAGCTATTCTAACCAGTCGAGTGTTGGCGGATTCACCGAGCTGGACACAAGTAGTGGATAGATTATTGCTGATAACCGCTAAGTGCCGCGCATCCCCGCTTTTAATATACCCGCCTTCAAATTTAATATTGACAGGCGACCAGAGGTGACGTCATAAATATTTACATGTGTTCCGTCTGACTGGTCAAAGGCCGTGGTATATGCTTTCCTGTCGGTGGGAAAGTGCATATAAAAGATCCCTTGCTGCTAATGAAAAAATGTAGCGGGTTTCCTCTGATGACTACGAGTCAGAAAACCAAATGTTTGACATCCAATAACCGATGATTAAATAATCAATGTGCTCTAGTAGTGTCGTTAAACAAAACAAACTTTAGCATTTCATCCGAGCTGTTTGTCGAGTTGTGATAAACAACATCTCCTCCGTGATAGTGATGATAATGGTGGTGGTGATGGTGGTGGTGATGGTGATGATAATGATCATGACGATGGTGGTGGTGGTAGTGATGATGATGATGATGATGACGATGGTAGTGGTGGTGGTGGTGGTAGTGATGATAATGATCATGATGACGATGGTAGTGGTGGTGGTGGTAGTGATGATAATGATCATGATGACGATGGTAGTGGTGGTGGTGGTAGTGATGATAATGATCATGATGACGATGGTAGCGGTGGTGGTGGTAGTGATGATAATGATCATGATGACGATGGTAGTGGTGGTGGTGGTAGTGATGATAATGATCATGATGACGATGGTAGTGGTGGTGGTGGTAGATATAATGATCATGATGACGATGGTAGTGGTGGTGGTGGTAGTGATGATGATGATCATGATGACGATGGTGGTGGTGATGGTGGTAGTGATGATGACGATGATCATGATGACGATGGTGGTGATGGTGGTGGTGATGATAATGATCATGATGACGATGGTGGTGGTGGTGGTGGTAGTGATGATAATCATCATGATGACGATGGTGGTGGTGGTGGTAGTGATGATGATCATCATGATGACGATGGTGGTGGTGATGATAATGATCATTGTGACGATGGTGGTGGTGATGATAATGATGGTGGTGATGATACTATTGATGATGATGGTGGTGGTGATGATAATGATTATGATAATGATGACGATGGTGGTGGTGGTGGTAGTGATGATGATGGTGGTGGTGATGATAATGATTATGGTCATGATGACGATGGTTATGATCAATGATCATTGTGACGATGGTGGTGGTGG
>NC_054710.1:47373944-47413944 GCF_016097555.1 Gigantopelta aegis
ACAAACTAAAACCACATAAAAACAAACACCACTTGATGTTCATACTTGTATCCAATTAAACATTACTATAGAGTAACAAATTTCACAAACTAAAATCACATAAAAACAAACACCACTTGATGTTCATACTTGTATCCAATTAAACATTACTATAGAGTAACAAATTTCACAAACTAAAATATCATAAAAACAAACACCACTTGATGTTCATACTTGTATCCAATTAAACATTACTATAGTGTAACACATTTCACAAACTAAAACCGCATAAAAACAAACACCACTTGATGTTCATACTTGTATCCAATTAAACATTACTATAGTGTAACACATTTCACAAACTAAAACCGCATAAAAACAAACACCACTTGATGTTCATACTTGTATCCAATCAAACATTACTATAGTGTAACACATTTCACAAACTAAAACCACATAAAAACAAACACCACTTGATGTTCATACTTGTATCCAATTAAACATTACTATATTGTAACAAATTTCACGAATTAAGAAACATATATTTAAAAGACTTAATCATTAAAAATAACCATACACAAACGGTTGCCATCGATGATAAACTAAAAGTATAACGTTAAATATACAGCTCAGATATTTGCTTGGAGATGGGGTCTTTGGGTATGCTGTTTCCATGTCCCTGAAATATGTGGCAGTATTTCCATACTTTGGTTTGGTGATGGCTTCTTGAACTTCGTTCATCTCAGAGTAGCTGCATCAGTTGTAGACATGACCCCTGTGCTTGGTTCCATGCAGTAAAATATCCACATCTTGACCTCTTTGTGTGGTTCATCACCGATTCCAAGCTGGCATCAGTATTATTTGTGGATCTTTCACGAGTACATTGAATTCTCTTTATTAATGTCCACCATCACCAATGTGTCCTGTTGAATCTATCTCTAGACACAGTTTATTATAAAATGGTTGCAGGTTGTTCCGGTTGTGATTTATATATACGTATTTTATATATACGTATTCGTGTATTGAGGCCTACCATTTAGTCATTTCGTGATGAGAACCCAACAGTCAGTGTCTTTGATGCAGAAATCCACCTCATTGCCTGGCCCGATTACTTCACGAGTATAAGGAATGATGAGCATATCTGCTTCTTTGTGTGTACACACAGCTGTTGCTGGGTGGTATTTTGGTACATTTCTGAGAACATCTTTTGTTGTGTCGGTATAACTTTATCTGCCAGATATACTATCTGATGATACTTTGTATATCTACTTGATACCATTGATAGGGGTAGCATCCTGAGCATACAAGTTATCCCCTCTGCCTGGGCCAATAGTTTCAAAGCTAACATAGCACTACGATATCATAAAACCGATGTAGGTTTTGGCGGTGTCCTCCCATAAGACAGACGTCCCATAACGCAGACGCGTTAAAACAACACAAGACCCATTACTAATTACCTGCCGTTTACCTTGAATAATACATGTAGTAAATAATGGAATAGTCGGATACAATTAAATACAAAACACATAACAAAATTATATAAAATTAGATTTATTTATACACATACATATACCCGGGATACACATTTTAACATGTCTCACGATTCAATTTTCTGTCTGTTCCACAATTTATACTAATTTTAACAGATGTCCAACGGCATCCAAGAACTGAATGGGCGTTTTCTGTTCAAGGGTTAGTTGCGCCTTCAATCTCACGATTCTATTTTTCATTCTGCTTACACACACTCTCTTTCTTGGTGGTGGGGCAGCTCCAAAGTTTATCTGTCTCAATTTAGCACGTTCGGAGGTCTCTATTCCTTTGATTAATTCTACAAATCGGTATATGTTTGGATGATGAACTTGGATTGAACGATTCATTCTGGAATGAAATCCCTCCAGATTATTATTTGTTCTTGGGCCAGTGGTCAGATGATGGTTCCATACAATCAAAGGGAATCTGGAGTCATCGTCTACCCATGTTAAAACAACATAATCATTAAATGCCTCCGCCTGTGGAACATCAGGTCCGTCTTCATGGCTTCTAACCATGCATCCTGTACTTGTGCAATGGGCAAAAGTGGTAGTCCAGCAGCCCTCCGAATCCATGTCTGTACAGCTGGATCTTCTTTGTACAAAACAGCAAGACCCAGTTCTTGAGTTTTCCTCCAAATGGCCTGTGTAAAGTGAAAAAAGCACCCTTTTACT
Organism: Gigantopelta aegis; assembly: GCF_016097555.1. Lineage (NCBI taxonomy): Eukaryota > Metazoa > Mollusca > Gastropoda > Neomphalida > Peltospiridae > Gigantopelta > Gigantopelta aegis. The sequence goes on from NC_054710.1 coordinate 47,376,128, forward strand.
TCAGCTTGCGGAAACACCGTCTCAACTGCCTGGATTGCAGCCATCTCAAAATCAGTCTGAACTTTACTTGGAGCAAGGGGTTGGTTTAATAATTGTTGAACTTCATTTTACAATTACAATTAAGCTCTCGCTGTTGTTTGCATGAAATCAGCTCATTAATTAAGACTACTGTTGCACTGCAACATAGCTTGCTGAGCAGATTGGAGCAATATCATTAACGCAGTCAGGGGTGTACAGGATACATTACATAACCCAATAAAGAGTTTTGTCTATCAAATGGCATGTCTGCCTTATGGGACGTCTGTCTTATGGGAGTGTCACGGTCACATCATGGCGTTTGATAGTTTTACGATATCATAGCGCTAAGATAGATTTGAAAATATGTAGCCTGGTTAGTAGTAACATCTAATGTCATCTTTCATAAGTATTGCTCTATGGTGAAGATAAATATAAAATAGTGAATCAATGAATTCAGAAATACCTGTGATTACCGACAACATATCTGTGAGATATGAAGTGCATTTCTACACTAGACACATACTGTTGGGTTCTCATCCTGGGAAGGTTACACACATGGGTCCCAATACATAATTATAGGTACACAACCAGATCAACATGGAACTAATTTATGATGAACTGGGTTCAGAAAGAACCTTAATATTAGAAGGCTTGAATGTAATAACTGGATGTGACAGAAAAGGACAAATTGATGGTAATGGCAAACAATAGTACTGGATGCATTCGGGAAAGATCCATCAGCTATATCGAAAGCTCTTAGCCAGTTTGGAATTGGAGATGAACCGTACAAAGAGGTTAGTAAAATGTGAATATTTTACTGTATGGTATTAAGCTCGCTGGTCATTTGTACAAATGAGAGGGAAGACGTTTAAGAAGTCATCACCAAAACGAAAGTGTGAAAACACTGCCACATATCTCTGGGATATGAAAACAGCATATCCAGAGAGCATATCCCTAATAAAATATATGAGCTCAAGATTCCATGCTACATCAAGAGATTCTAGACCTATGGTTGGGTCATGGAGAATAACATATATTGGAGGTACAAGCTACATCAGAGGCTGCGATAGAATTGATCAGATACATCTGTGTTGTCAGTAAATGTTCAGGTAGATAAACCTGTACGAAATACAACCTACCATGTACAGAACTCTACAAGTCTGAAGGTGGTAAGGATTGGTGCAATATACATGCCATTCCAGACAAAGTAGATACTTATTCAGGGGTCACATTGGACAGAAATTAGTTTGAACCTATTTTCAGATATGTAGGACATTTAAAATTATTAAAAAGTGGCCAATTTAAACAACATTTTATTAGCCAGATACTGAATGTTGTAGCCACTTTGTATAAAAACAGATAGCAATTGGCTAGTTGTAAATTACAGTTTACAATTGCTATGTTCCTGTATTTCATTAGTTTAAAATCTAAATCATGAAAGTCATTACTAATGCAATATTTGAATTATTTAAAATACTCTGCCCCCCTCCCCCCCCTGCCAACGGACCTGCTAACGTGTTGTTTAACGACGCCCTCAACACATTTTATTTACGGTTATATGGCGTCAGACATATGGTTAAGGACCACACAGATATTGAGAGAGGAAATCCGCTGTCGCCACTTCATGGGCAACTCTTTTCGATTAGCAAGGAATCTATTATATGCACCATCCCACAGACAGGGTAGTACATATCACGGCCTTTGTTACACCAGTTGTGGAGCACTGACGGGAGCGAGAAATAGCCTAATGGGTCCATCGACGGGGATCGATCCTAGACCGACCACGCATCAAGCGAACGCTTTACCACTGGGCTACATCCCGCCCAAATGAGTGACAATGCAGATATTTAAATTACGACTGCCGGTCAGCAGACGACAAAATAACCACACAAACCGTGGGGTGTGGGAAACCATACGGCAGACACCTGTTACTCTCACTTCTTACAGCGATCTCTCTTTAAGGTGAAAATCCGTTGTAGCGAGTAATAAAGAAAGAAAGGTAGGGTCTTTTATGCGAGGGGTTTCCCTGAAAGACGTCTTTTGATTTGACTTCATTCAGCAAGTGATTAGCCGGGCGTTCAAGCGAGACGAGCCGTTATACCCGTAATAAAACCCGTGTGATAGATTGAATATAAATTGATCTACCTTGAAGATTTAATGAATCATGGGATTGGGTGTGTGAGAGAGATAGAGAGAGCATAGAGCTGAGATGTGTGTATAGGTGTCATTGGGTACCTGTGTATGTGTATGTGTGTGTGAGAGAGAGAGATAGATAGAGAGAGAGAGAGAGAGAGAGAGAGAGAGAGAGAGAGAGAGAGAGAGAGAGAGAGAGAGAGAGAGAGAGAGAGAGAGAGAGAAAGAGAGAGAGAGTTGAGATATGTGTAAAGATTTGATTTTGTGTGTGTGTGAGAGAGAGAGAGAGAGAGAGAGAGAGAGAGAGAGAGAGAGAGAGAGAGAGAGAGAGAGAGAGAGAGAGCGCAGAGTTGAGATGTATGTATAAATTTTATTGTGTGTGTGTGTGTGAGAGAGAGAGAGAGAGAGAGAGAGAGAGAGAGAGAGAGAGAGAGAGAGAGAGAGAGAGAGAGGAGAGAGAGAGAGAGAGAGAGAGAGAGAGAGAGAGAGAGAGAGAGAGCGGAGAGGTGAGATATGTGTATGGGTGTGATAATGTGTGTGAGAGAGAGAGAGAGAGAGAGAGAGAGAGAGAGAGAGAGAGAGAGAGAGAGACAGAGACAGAGAGAGCAGAGAGTTGAGATGTGTGTATGGATTTGATTGTGTGAGAGAGAGAGAGAGAGAGAGAGAGAGAGAGAGAGAGAGAGAGAGAGAGAGAGAGAGAGAGAGAGAGAGAACAGAGAGTTGAGATATGTGTATGGATTTGTGTGTGTGTGTGTGAGAGAGAGAGAGAGAGAGAGAGAGAGAGAGAGAGAGAGAGAGAGAGAGAGAACAGAGAGTTGAGATATGTGTATGGATTTGTGTGTGTGTGTGTGAGAGAGAGAGAGAGAGAGAGAGAGAGAGAGAGAGAGAGAGAGAGAGAGAGCAGAGAGTTGAGATGTGAGTATAGATTTCATTGTGTGTGTGTGTGTGTGTGTGTGTGTGAGAGAGAGAGAGAGAGAGAGAGAGAGAGAGAGAGAGAGAGAGAGAGCGGCGAGGTGAGATATGTGTATGGGTGTGATTGTGTGTGTGTGTGAGAGAGAGAGAGAGAGAGAGAGAGAGAGAGAGAGAGAGAGAGAGAGAGAGAGAGAGAGCGGCGAGGTGAGATATGTGTATGGGTGTGATTGTGTGTGTGTGAAAGAGAGACAGAGAGAGAGAGAGAGAGAGAGAGAGAGAGCGAGAGAGCGAGAGAGCGCGGAGAGGTGATATGTGTGTATATTAATTTTTATTGGGAATGGTACAGTTTACAAAACATACATTACAAAATACAAAGAAAAAGAAAAAAGTTTGTTTTGTTTAACAACACCAGTAGATCACATTGATTTAGTAATCATCGGCTATTGGATGTCAAACATATGGTCATTTTGACACACACAGAGAGGAAAACCGCTACAGTTTTCTATTAGTAGCAAGGAATCTTTTATATGCACCATCCCACAGACAAAAAAGCACATACCCCGGTCTTTGATATACTAGTCGTGGTGCATTGGCTGGAACGAGAAATAGCCCAATGGGCCTACCGACGCTGATCGACCATAGACCGACGGGGATCGATCCTAGACCGACCGCGCATCAGGCGTTGGCTTCCCACTGAGCTACGTTCCGCCCCGGAAGAAAGAACAATGGACCTAATTGGATATAAGCACGACAGTAACTATGATTCATTGGAATTAAAAAGAAACGAATAAAGGAAAATGGGTTACTTAAAACTGAAAACCTGACGTTAAAAACAATCATTTTATAGAAACCAAACAATAAAAAATACTTACGTTTTCTCCTAAAAATGATGAGCATGATTAAATATATACAGTAAATGCCCACTTTTGATAGTGAACACAAAAAAGGAAAAATACCCCCCCCCCCCCCCCCACAACCCCCCTTAAAAAAACATCCACCCAGCAAAACACCCCCAACGTACTGTACATATATAGAGGCTATTTCATGGTGATTTGTTTCAAATTCGATTTTTATATCAACGAGTGATGTGTGCAAATCATATTTTCACAAACTGCGAAACAATGGACAGAATTTTGAAATTAGCAATTAGTAATAGAAATTAGTAGGATTAAAAAAAAGAGTTACAAGCCAAAAATAAAATGAATTGCCTGCTCGGCCGAATATTTTTATATAATTTGGAGCATTTTAGAAGGACAGTCCAAAAATAAATAAGAGAAAAAAGAGAGGATCGGACTATTTAATAATATTATAAAAAAATAAGTAATTTCGACATAAAATTTTGAACGGAGGTCTAAAAGTTTAAGTCCGATCTATATGGTCCGGGCCAGGGGGGAATTTGGAATACGAATTTAGTAGTTAGGTCAAAGACCGAAAACCAAAATGAGCTACAAACAATAAAATTAGAGTGCTCGACCGAAAAGGTTTTAAGGTGATTTGAGCAATTTAGACGGGCTGCTAAAATAAACTGCGTTGGACTGTTTACAAAAAAATAAACATACAAATTTTGAACTGCGGCCAAAAAGTTTGAAGTTCAACTAAGCCCAAAAAAGGAGGTTGCTGTCCTAGGTTAAGGTTGCACAGTGGGACTCATGGCGAGTTTATGGGCTGTTCGAAGTTGAAGTTCGGGAGGTCTTTTTGTAGATTCCAGTAGCAGGACTTCATAACTTCCTGGTAATCTCCTTGTAAGACCATCTTGAGAACGCGGTGTACAAGACATTTGAATAAAAATTATCTTTACTTGATTATTAAATTAACATTTATTTAATAATACTGCTGTGCAAACATATCTAACAAAGCGATCCTCAACCCCCCATCCCCCCGAACCCCCCCCCCAAAAAAAAAACTCACACCGAAAAACAAAAAAATCCGACAATAACAAAACGGATCGAACGCCAAGTTTCATTTTACTTGCATTGTGTCATCATTATTTAGATTCATATTCAATTAGTTTTAAATATTTTATCGTAATTGCACTACATATCCCTTTTTATAGGTACAATTGTTTAAATTACATTACATTTTCAAATACGATCGGATGCATTGGTAATAGCGACATTGGCCATAATAATCAAAACAGAAAGAATAATTTACAAGGGAGATGATTTAATTATACATTTGTTCAAAAAAAAAAAAAAAATAAAAAAAAAAATTATATATATTTTCCCTGTAACTAAAATACAGTGAAAACATGGGCATACGACCCGGGGGCGGGCGGGGGGCAATTGCCCGCCCCCCCCCCCCAAATTCGGGAAAAACAGTGGGAAAAATTCGGGCAGTTTTTATCCGGGTAAAATTTCGGGCAAATCAACCCCTCCAGCCCCCCTAAATACGCCCATGAGTGAAAATATGACGTTTTAGCGAAAATAACTTTTATGATATCTGTAGATCCATATATTTCATTGCTATGTAAATAATACATTAAAATCTTTACCTGAAAGTACAGAATACGAGGTCTAGAGCTGCCATAAGTTCCTGTTGTTAGTTATTTGCAAACAGAATAAAAGTTTCAAAATAATATTATTAATGATAATGCAAAATTTATTGGTCTGTGACGTACAGGTAATCCTGAAATTGATTGATCTGTGACGTACAGGTAATCCTGAAATTGATTGATTGGTTTGTGACATATAGGAAACCTGAAATTGATTGATCTCTGACGTATAGGTAAACCGGAAAATGATTGATCTGTGACGTATAGGTAAACCGGAAATTGATTGATCTGTGACGTATAGGTAAACCTAAAATTGACTGGTCTGTGACGTATAGGTAAACCGGAAATTGATTGGTCTGTGACATATAGGTAAACCGGAAATTGATTGATCTGTGACGTATAGGTAAACCGGAAATTGATTGGTCTGTGACGTATAGGTAAACCGGAAATTGATTAGTCTGTGACGCATAAGTTATTTACAAATGTTAATGGTTGTAAATAAGTTTAGTTGGAAAAATACTTTTAAATTTGTTTAAAACATGTATTTTTTTAAGGATATGTAACAAACATTCGAGTTCGTTATTTACCATGTATTATACAACTCTTTGTTTAAAAACGTATTCAGCTCGCTTTCGCTCGTTAAATACATTTTAAAACAATTCGTTATAAGATAAATAGAATATAACGGCCATTCATGTGGTATTCTCTGTGTATAGCCTAGCCAACGCTAAAGTACAGGCAAGTTTCTGTTTTCGCTTTTTTTAAATCTTTTTTTTCGTTTTGTTTGGGGGGGTGTGGGTGTGGAGGGGGTTACCTCGCAGCCCACTCGTCCACTACCATCCTGTAGAACTGCTAGATAATAATTAACATATATAAGGACAATTTTAAACCTTAAAGGGACATTCCTGAGTTTGCTGCATTGTAAGATGTTTTTGACTAATAAAATATTTCTACGATTAAACTTACATATTAAATATATTTTCTTGTTTACAATATTAGTGTCTGTATATTCAATGTGTTTCTGGTCGTCTTAATATTTGTTAGAAGCCCAAACTGGATTTTGTCTTCAAATAATTTCGCACGTACGAAAAAATTATATTTTAGGAAATAAAATGAAATTTAACCTAATACAAATATTAGAACGATCAGAAACACGTTTAATATACAGCCACTAATATTTTATATAGAAAAATATATTTGATATGTAATTACAATCGTTAAAAAGTCTCTGTTAGTCGATAACATCTTACAAAATGCAGCAAACTCAGGAATGTAAAATCGATAGACCCTCAAAGTTCACTATTTCAATGTTCAAAACCTATTGCCAACGTAAGTAGGACTAACCGTTGACATAAACAGTTTGCCCGATGCCGAAACTCCCCAAAAGGCAGCCAGCCCTGGGTTCGGCTAGATGTTTTTCACACTAACAATTTTTCTTTCTTTTCGCAGTCGGGCTTAAGAAAACCCCACGAATGCACCTCCGCCAATCACAAACCTTTTGACTACCAGATCCCGCCCAACTGCACGCGGCGTGTCACGGCTCAGTGAGTTGTAGATTTCAATGAAATGAACAACTGATTTTCTGAAAGAGACACCAGTATAGCGTGACGCGGCTCTTCATTGCTAGGGACTCGAGAAGAGAGAGAGAAAAAAGAATAATAAAAAAGTCGCAAATTTTTAACCCTGTGTGACCGTCACCGGGACACAAGTGGATTAGTGTTGGCCACGTCGAACTGTTTGAACCGCTACCCTGGGTCTATGGAAACAACAGGTAAGCGCATTCAATTTGCATTTAGTCTCTTTGATGTCCTTGCATATTTCAACGTGATTATCACTCGGGTGCCCAATTACCCTCACCTAGCAGAAATTATGACGTGGAATTTCACCGTTATAATATGACTTCTGAGTCAAAATTACGCCGTGGAATTTCACCGTTATAATATGACTTCTGATTCAAAATTACGCCGTGGAATTTCACCGCTATAATGTGACTTCTGATTCAAAATTAAGCTGTGGAATTTAAACTTTATAATATGACTTCTGATTTAAAATTACGCCGTGAAATTTCACCATTCTGATTTAAAATTACGCTGTGGAATTTCACTGTTATAATATATATGGCTTCTGAATCAAAACCAACGAAACCAACACACGAACTCGTTGGTTGTGGGTTTTAGCCAACATTTAGGTATCACATCGGACGTTCATACGCGTTTTAGATGTCTTTATTTTAGAAATTTGTTTCGCTTCGTAATTTTTAAAATAGTAATTTGTTTGTTCTATTTTCTCGAATATTGCATTTTTATTTATTTATTTACTTTCTTTCTTTCTTTCTTTTATGTATGTATGTATGTATGTATGTATGTATGTATGTATGTACGCATCAGTGTTGAAAATTAACATGAAAATCATGGTCGCCAGCAGGACCAGTTGAAGAAAAATCTTACTGGCCTTTTTCAAATTCAACTAGCTCTCCAATTATCACATTGAAATTTAACTGCACATCCAAAATCAAAATTAGAATGTTTTTTGTTTTTGTTAAATAATAACCATATAGACCGTTTGTATCAAAAGACCGGCCTCGGTGGCGCAGTGGTTAAGCCATCGGCTGATAGGTACAGGGTTCGCAGCCCGGTACCAGCTCCAAGCCAGAGCGAGTTTTTAAGGGCTCAGTGGGTAGATATAAGGCCATACACCCTCTTCTCTCTCGCTAACCACTAACCAAATAACAACCAACTGCCCTGGACAGACAGCCCAGATAGCTGAGGTGTGTGTACAGGATAGCGTGCTTGAACCTTAATTGGATATAAGCACGAAAATAAGTTGAAATGAAATGAAATGTATCAAAAGAAAACATATGAAATGGCGTTTAAGTTTATAATGAATCAAGTTAAAATTCATATAAAAACATGTTATTAAGTTTTAACCCATTACCAACTCAAAAAAAAAAAAAAAATTGAAAAAGAAATCCAGTATAAATAAAAATGTTACTTTACAAAGTACCATTAAATTATACATATTAAATATCATTTTTAATACGGGGTGAAGGCAAATGCTAGAACAGCCAAGGTATGCTGCTTTGACTTGCATTGTTTCTGAAGTAATAGATAATACAGTACAAAAATACTAAAGGTAGAACTGTGCGTGCTTCAGTGAACTAGTCTGGGAGTGGCTGTCCTCTTTGTGGCGACGCAAGAGGGATGGAATACACTTTGTGGCGACGCAAGAGGGATGGAATACACTTTGTGGCGATGCAAGAGGACTGATATTCCCAGTAGATGATTTCCTTGGGAGTGGTTTTTCTCCTATAGACGAGGCACTAGAAAGATGATCCATGGAATCATCCACTATTTTGCCAAATACCCATTCGACTCTGCTTTATGCAGAAATACCGCCCTGATCATGTATTAGTTTTGTCATTCAGATTACTTTGGATGTTCCATCAATTGCCTTAAAACCGGTATCAGAAAACAAGAGTTAGTCTCTGCAGTTTGATGGTAATTTGTAACTAATATTTGTTTTAATTTACACTGAACTGTTACCCCAAATAAAATGTTATTTGAGATGGTATGGGTTTAAAACATCATAAATTAATATGTTTTTATATGAATGCTATCTTTATTCACTATTGACTGGCCTCGGTGGCATCGTGGTTAGGCCATCGGTCTACAGGCTGATAGGTACTGGGTTCGGATCCCAGTCGAGGCATGGGATTTTTAATCCAGATACCGACTCCAAACCCCGAGTGAGTGCTCCGCAAGGCCCAATGGGTAGGTGTAAACCACTTGCACAGACCAGTGATCCATAACTGGTTCAACAAAGGCTATCAGGAAGCGCAAATAAAAGATCCCTTGCTGCCTGTCGTAAAAGAGTAGCCTATGTGGCGACAGCGGTTTTCCTCTAAAAAACAGTGTCAGAATGACCATATGTTTGACGTCCAATAGCCGATGATAAGATAAAAAATCAATGTGCTCTAGTGGCGTCGTTAAATAAAACAAACTTTACTTTACTTTTTATTCACTATTGTGGCGCTGTAAAACTATAGAACATGTTCTATGTCTCCTGCTGCCAGATCTGTAGGGCCTGTGTTTTTTTTTCACATTCGATTCAGTGTAAGTGTGTTTCTTTTTCAACTGATACCATACTCGCCAGACCCTAAAATCAATGGTCGCCCAACGGACTACCTTTGTAAAAATACTATTTTTCAACCCTGATGTATGTATGCATGCATGTATGTATGTATGTCTGTATGTATGCGTGCGTGCGTGTGTATATGTATGTATGTATCTATTTATTTATTCATCTATTTATTAATTTAATGAATTTATTATTATTATTTTATTTTAAAAATTTTGCTTGTTGTATTTTTAATTATTCTCTTTTTATCTCGCCTTCATGTAAAATTCTTTAATAGAAATAAAGGTTAACAACAGAAACTAATCCTGTTAGGTCAAGTCAAGCCATAGTTTTTAACGTGCACATTCGGAACAAGCTGTTGTAGCACAAGCCTTTAACGTGCACATTCGGAACAAGCTGTTGTAGCACACGCCTGTCATGGGCGCAGGTGTCGACATTCGCCGGCTCCTCTGTGCAGGACAGGAAAAGGTTAGGGGTGGGTGGGAGAGAGGGTTGATTTTGGTGTTCTTGAATTTGAAAATGTCCCCGTAGGATTAAAGGGACATTCCTGAGTTCGCTGCACTTTTTAAGATGTTTTCAACTAACAGAGACTTTTAACGGTTGTAATTACATATCAAATATATTTTTCTGCATAAAATATTAGTGGCTGCATATTAAACGTGTTTCTGATCGTTCTAATATTTGTACTAGGTTAAATTTCATTTTATTTCCTAAAATATAAGTTTTTCGTACGTACGAAATTATTTGAAGACAAAATCCAGTTTGGGCTTCTTACAAATATTAAGAGGACCAGAAACACATTGAATATACAGACACTGATATTGTAAACAAGAAAATATATTTACTATGTAAGTTTAATCGTAGAAATATTTTATTAGTGGGAAACATCTTACAATGCAGCAAACTCAGGAATGTCCAATCAGAAAATGTTGCGTATTTTCTTGAAGGTAATTTCCAAGTACTTGTAAGTGTTTTATAGCCAACATGTAGATGCCATATGACGTATCAGTGACAAAAATGAATTGGAATGCAATATTGTATGATAAATGAATTTTTAATAAGTGGAAAATATATACTTTGTTCCTATTTATGTCCATTGTTTAATACAGTTTTTAGTTCTGGACACTACCCCAGTCATGGGCTGATGGTTATATTATGCCGTTACATAACAAGGGCAGTGTCAATGACGTTAATAATTATCGAAAGAAAGACATGTTTTATTTAACGACGCACTCAACGGTTATATGGCGTCATATATATGATTAAGGACCACACAGATATTGAGAGAAGGCTACTCTTTCAGAGGAAACCCGCTGTCGCCACTTCATGGGCTACTCTTTCCGATTAGCAGCAAGGGATCTTTTATATGCACCATCCCACAGACAGGGTAGTACATACCACGGCCTTTGATATACCAGTCGTGGTGCACTGGCTGGAACGAGAAATAGCCCAATGGGCCCACCGACGGGGATCGATCCCAGACCGACCGCGCATCGAGCGAACGCTGTACCACTGGGTTACGTCCCGCCCCTTAATAAAAAAAGTAAAGTTTGTTTTATTTAACGACGCCAACCCCCTCCTTAATAATTATCGAGGAATTACTGTACTCAGCTGTTTGGGCAAACTTTTTACTATGATACTGAACAATCGCCTGACTACGTGGGCAGAAAACTATTACATTTATATTGAAGGACAGTCTGGATTTCGCACAGACATGGGCACTACAGATAATATATTTGTTTTGCATTCTTTGTTTACCCGTTTTGTGAATAGTGGTAAACAATTATTTTGTGCCTTTGTTGATTTTTCAAAAGCTTTTGATTATGTAGTGAGAGACAATTTATGGTATACACTTTTAAAACTTGGAATTAGAGGAAGAATGTTAAATATTATACGGGGTATGTATAGTTGCACAAAATCTTTTGTTAAAATTCATGGCACGTTATCTGAACTTTTATGTGAAAATGGAGTAAGACAAGGAGAATGTATTTCACCTTTTTTGTTTGCAATGTATATTAACGACTTAGAAGAAACTTTGATTGTTAAATGTATTGAGGGAATTGATATTGAGATGGTCAAATTATTTTTATTATTGTATGCAGATGACATAGTGTTATTGGCAGATAATAAGGATGACTTATAATTATGCTTAGATACTCTTCATGATTATTGTATTCGTTGGAAATTAGTTGTTAATATTGAAAAGACAAAGATAATGGTATTTCGAAAACGACGGCGGTTGCCTAATACTATGAAGTTTAAATATGGTGATAGTAATGTAGAAATTGTAAGTAGATTTTCATATTTAGGTGTAGTGTTCACACCAAAGGGTTCGTATATTGAAATGCAAAACACACAAGTGGACTGCTTCCCTGTAATTGGTCTGAACCAAAAAGTAATCATCCTTAGCTTTACAGTAATAGTTACCGGGAAACGTCCAAGTTCTCCATACAACATGTACAACGGTGTAGAATTCCTCACTGGTAACAGTAGTTTTAAAAATTTATTATACAGTTTATCTATGGAAGCTAAACTTTCGAAACCCCATGTTTCGCATCAGTATAAAAGGACTGGTATAAACATGCAATCAAATAATTTAAGCTGACAGTGAATAGATATATTACAGCGTTTTCCTTGTTTGAGAACGAAGTACATAGATTTATGTGCTTGTTTGTACAACATTTTTCTTGCATTAGTAAATTTATTTAATTTATGGAATACAACACCAAGGTATTTATAAGTATCTACTTGATCAAGTCTAGACTTTCCCAAATAAAACATTTTGTTGTAGTCCTTCTTGTTGCCACTAAAGATTAAAACGTTTGTCTTTTTACAATTGACAGTTAGTTTCCATTCTGTACAATATGAATTAAAAGTATTTAGTAATGTCTGCATATCTTCAAAATTATCTGCGAAAAGCGCTGTGTCGTCTGCATAGAGTAAGACAAAAAGAACAATAGTGTTAATCAATGTGGCATCTGTGATTAATCCATCTGTTTGGATACCATTAAATTTAGTCTTTATAAAAGTTTCTTCAAGGTCGTTAAGGAACAAGGAGAACAGCAAGGGTGATAAATTTCCACCTTGTCTAACACCCACACAACAAGGAAAATAATGTGTCCGTGCATTATGAGCAGTAACACAAGATTTAATATTCTGGTACATACTATATACGACTTGGAAACATTTACCATTTATACTGTTTTGTATAAGTTTACTCCAGAGTCCTATTCGCCATACTGAATCAAATGCTTTGCTAAAATCTATAAATGTACAAAAAGGTTTTTTTTCCCGTGCTTTTAATAATTCGATAAGTCCATAGAGAGTAAAGATATGATCGTTCGTAGAATATTCCTTTCTAAATTCAGCTTGAACTTCTGAGAGTAAATAATTCAATTCGAGATATAATTTCAGCCTATTATTAAAGACAGCAGTAAAGAGTTTCCCAAGACAGCTGAGTAATGTAATGGGTCTTTAGTTTTCGGGAGTCTCCCTATCGCCGCTTTTATAAATAGGTTTAATTATACCAACCAACCAGGAATCTGGAAAAATACCGTTATCTAATACTAAATTAAAGAGTTTGACATACAGAACTCATGCAATCTATTATCTGCTTAATATATTCGTTAATGATTTGGTCTGATCCAGGTGCCTTGTTTTTTTTTTTTAGACTTTTAACGACAGCGAGTATTTCTTCTTCTAAAATGGGTCCAAAATGGGGACAGCATACGAAAAAAGTATATTTCACAATATTTTAGAAAATACCCTAGTATGTTCAAATTCATTGATTTGTGTAATGATAATAATGCTCAGGTATTAAGAAATTTAGCTCTGTGTTGTTTTAAAGCATTTCAACTAAGGAATAATATATTATACACCTAAAGCTTATCCGTAACACGACAATATTTAAGTACATGCTTAATTAATTACCTGTTCATGTAACAGCAGTCTTTTTGGTGTTTATATATGTGTGTGACTGTGTGTTAATATACCACCGTATTTTATTTTATTTTATATGTATGCAGGCCTATTGCAATTAACTATATATAGATGATCATAGGCGTCATTTGCTGAAGAAAAGTGGGGGGAACCGTTTATGACAAATATTTTTGTTGAGCAACCGCTATTCACCCGGAACAAACAGATGACGATGGTGCATTCCAGGGTCATAGCTAACGGGGGAGGGGGCATCCGGTACAAATAATAGAAACTTAAAGAAAATCCACTTCTTGGTTTCAAGTATACATGTAACCTCCCTGTAATGGCTGCACCATGGTATTTTAGAGCCTGTAGATTTCAATTTTTCCTGGGGAGCATGCTCCCGGACCCCCTAGTGTCTTGCGCTTTCATGCTCGTTCGTTTCAAGAATTCATCCTCCCGCCCCCCACCGAGTGACACCCATGATCATCGGCTTTGGATGTCAAACATAATATGACTATTACAGTTTAATTTTCAACTGATGTAACAAAGGCCGTGGTATGTACTATCCTGTCTGTGGGATGGTGCATATAAAAAGATCCCTTGCTGCTAATTGAAAAGAGTAGCCCATGAAGTGGCGACAGCGGGTGTCCTCTCTCAATATCTGTGTGGTCCTTAACCATATGTCAGACGCCATATAACCGTAAATAAAATGTGTTGAGTACGTCATTTAAATAAAACATTTCCTTTATACTACTAGTATCTGGAATTAGCTGCAATTTTAATTTGTTTCCAGTCAGTTGCATAGCATAGCATAGCATAGCATAGTATAGTATATGTGCTTTAAACCTTGCAGCTCAATGTATACAATGACACATAAACAGAAATATATACATGAGAAATAGTGTATTTGGTGGATGGACATTGAGTTGAGAACGTAAATATGTCGCCTGATTGAGATATTTACCAAGATTACAGAGTTCGTTTATGTTTTGAACAGATAATAATGGTACCATTTTTATACACCGATGGTTTGAACCAATAATATTTCTTAATATACCGATATCGTAGATCTATATACAATGGGCATATCAAAATAAAGTGATATTCATCTTCTATGTCGTCCTTATTGTACACTTTACATTTTCTTTCTGATCTTTTTGTGCCACAATATCAGCGTTGTTCAATGAGCAGTTGCAGGGCCCAAAAGAGGAAAATTAATATTAAATGTTGTTATACAAAGTCGGGCATTTTCGTTTAATTTGGCCAAAAATCAACATTACACCCCCCCCCCCCCCCCCCCTCCAAAGAAGCCCGTACGCCTATGTAAGCATACCTGGCAGACAAAGAGACAGACAGATAGTTCGACCAACAGACATACAGATAGTTGGACAGACAGACAAAGTTGGACAGACAGACAGATAGTTTGACACACAGACAGCTAGTTGGACAGACAGATAGTTGCACCGACAGACAGAGAGTTGGACAGACAGATAGTTGGACAGACAGAGCGTTGGACACACAGCCAGATAGTTGGACATACAGATAGCTGGACAGACAGAGAGATAGTTGGACAGACAGACAGATAGTTGGACAGACAGACAGATAGTTGGACAGACAGAGCGTTGGACACACAGCCAGATAGTTGGACATACAGATAGCTGGACAGACAGAGAGATAGTTGGACAGACAGAGAGAGATAGTTGGACAGACAGAGAGATAGCTGGACAGACAGAGAGATAGTTGGACAGACATACAGTTTGACACACAGACAGATAGTTGGACAGACATACAGTTTGACACACAGACAGATAGTTGGACAGACATACAGTTTGACACACAGACAGATAGTTGGACAGACATACAGTTTGACACACAGACAGAGAGTTGGACAGACAGATAACTGGACAGACATAGAGATAGTTGGACAGACAGACAGAAAGTTGGACAGACATACAGTTTGACACACAGACAGATAGTTGGACAGACAAACAGATAGTTGCACTGACAGACAGATAGATAGTTGGACAGACAGAGGTTGGACAGACAGATAGTTGGACAGATAGTTGGACAGACAAATAGCTGGACAGACAATTCATAAAATCTTTAATTTTGCAGATCTACTTTATCTCAGGTGTTGTTTACTAGGTCGTTTTAATACATCATTAAATATGTAAAAGAAAAGAAAACAAAACGAAAATTGTTACCCGACCTACAAAGCAACAACACAAGGTTGTTTGCGAGTAAAGACTTTCCACTACATTACAAACATCTACAATGACCTACCTACAAGAGAAATGTTCATTTTACAATACCAAAGCACAGTTTATGCCATGACAAATGCTTTTAACTACTAATATTTAAAAATACACGATGTCTAACAACAGACCCCCCCCCCCCCCGCAACTACCCCCAACTAATAGAACGTGTTTAATACCCAGATTTATTATTCAGTACACTTGTTAAGAAAGTCAATGTTTATATACTAGTACCAAGTGTTTTTCGTATTGTACTAGTTTCGAGATAGCACAAACTTCATTTTATTTCCTAACACATACACACAGACAAGTGTATTTAATATTCTTGTGGGGAATTAAAGTTTTTAAAACACTTTGATTTCTAAACAAAGTTTTAAAATATACTTACCTTGATATTTGTATTGTATTATACTTTTCCCCGACAGCTCTGTACACAGTGGTTTTACATAATTGTATAAATACTATTTCGATATACTTACTTATTTGTGACACCAAATAGCCGATGAATGAATGGATGTTTAACAACACCTCAGCAAGAAAAATACATCGGCTATTGGGTGTCAAACTATGGTAATGCAAATAAATAAAGTGATGATCAACATCAATATAAAAATTCAAGGTTTAAACAAAAACAGTGTAAAGAACTGTGCAAAACACAAATATCACAGAATTTTACGGATACTGAATTTTACTCAAAACTTCAATTTTGTGCTGTATTGGCCATTCTCAAAGAGAATGTTACACCCCTGCACCACGGTGAGGTTACAGCACGCGCAGGGGAAATAGCCGATGCGTATTTTTGTTAGTGTTCGGCATTCGACCCAAAAATTATATTCGAATATTCGATGGGAATGACGAGCGAATATTCGAATACTAACTAAACAACTGACGCATGAAACTAACGGTTTTTTTTTTAAAGTTTGTAATGTGTAAATGACTTTTAATAAGCCCCAAAATCAAGTTAGACAAAAAAAAAAAAAAAAAAAAAAAAATTAATTAAAAAAAATAATCAATAAATAAAAGAAACATCACAATGTTTTAATGGCTAACCTAGCTATATATTTTGACTTCTCGAACTTATAAATACTGAATTATAAATATCAAAATTTGAAATTTGTTTTGAAAACCCAGGAACTCATACAGAAAACCATCAGATCAGTTCACACGTTTTGTTATTTTGTTGTGTGTGTGTGTGTGTGTGATGGTTGTGTTTTTGTGCTTTTGTGTGTGCTGGGGTTGTTGTTTTTGAGCGGGTATGGGTTTTTTGTTTTTTTCGGAGGTTTGTTTGTTTGTTTTGTGTTTTTTTGCTACAAAACAGAGCAATGTGACTACTCAACTCTTAACGATTTTGAATTGCCGACTGAACGGGATTTAGATGGAATTATAACACAACACTCAGGCACATAATAGAATGTAACAAAGAGGAGAAGCAAATACACAAAAAGGACACTCATCAACACGGCGTATCTCTAACCGGGTACGTAATCAAATTAGCTAAAAAAAGCGAAGGAGAAACATCAATTCACAAGTTCACATGTCTAGATTAAAAACAAAATTAAAGGGACAGTCCTGAGTTTACTGCAATTTGTAAGATGTTATCGACTAACAGAGACTTTTTAACGATTATAATTACATATCAAATATATTTTTCTGTATTAAATATTAGTGGCTGTATATTAAACGTTCTGATATTTGTACTAGGTTAAATTTCATTTTATTTCTTTAAAAAATGTTTTCGTACGTACGAAATTATTTGAAGACAAAATCCAGTTTGGGCTTCTTAGAAATATCAAGACGACCAGAAACACATCGAATATACAGACACTGATATTCTAAACAAGAAAATCTATTTAATATATAAGTTTAATCGTAGAAATACTTTATTTGTCGGAAACATGTTACAATGGAAAATCAATGTGCTCTAGTGGCGTCGTTAAATAAAACCAACTTTACTATTAGTGAAGTAAAGGAAGAAACATATAACAATGGAACTATCTCAGGAATGCCCCTTTAATAAAGCAAAGTTTTTCAATCATGGTTAATTACACGAAAACCACTAAATTTTACCCTGCAATAATTTTGTACGTACGAAAAAAATATATATTAGTTAGTAAAATAACGGTTTAGGTACTGCAAACGTTAGGACGCCCAGAACACTTTGAACATACAGACTCCCGATGTTGTAAAGAAGAAAATGTGTTTAACGTGTAATTTCAGTTGTTAAATAGGTTCTGTTAGTCAGAAATATTTTACAGTGGCAGAGGACTCAAGATCTAGGCCCTTAACTCTCAGTAGCATTTCCAATAGAATGTTATAACTCTCGTCTTGTTGTACACGGATTCGTGTAGCACATTGAAATCAACGATTGTAAACGAATAACAACACGGTATCAAAATGATATGGGTCACATTCTAATACGTCTCCCCGCTGTTCCTAGGCAACAGCCGGGAGACGGGATTGGAATGCCGTAAAACGCGGACCGTACGGCAGCCTCTATTACTAACGTGAATAGACAGACGTCTGCTTTTGAGGTTGTACTATACCAAATACAATCCCATAGGTGACAATGCTATGGCATGATGTTAAACGACTGTGTGCATTAAATCAACCAAACTATGACCACTACATATGAATACTCCAACCCCTCTCCAAAAGAATTAACTGAACAAAGTGGAACATATAAAGACACTGATGTCTAGAGATTGGTAGACATCAACGGTCATCAGCTGTTTACTTCTCTCTTCAAGTTACATATAAAGACAGTGGTGTCTAGAGATGGGTAGACACCAACGGTCATCAGCTGTTGACTTATCTATTCAAGTTACATATAAAGACAATGATGTCTAGAGAAGGGTAGACACCAACGGTCATCAGCTGTTTACTTCTCTCTTCAAGTTACATATAAAGACAATGATGTCTAGAGAAGGGTAGACACCAACGGTCATCAGCTGTTTACTTCTCTCTTCAAGTTACATACAAAGACAATGCTGTCTAGAGAAGGGTAGACACCAACGGTCATCAGCTGTTTACTTCTCTCTTCAAGTTACATACAAAGACAATGATGTCTAGAGAAGGGTAGACATCAACGGTCATCAGCTGTTTACTTATCTATTCAAGTTACATATAAAGACAATGATGTCTAGAGAAGGGTAGACACCAACGGTCATCAGCTGTTTACTTTTCTATTCACGTCACATACAAAGACGGTGATGTCTAGAGATGGGTAGACACCAATAAGATAAGAACGGATGTCTTCATAGACGTACCGGTGTAATAGCCCAGAATATACCCCCGCCAAACTATATCCGGGGTATAAAACAGGCTAACCAAGAATATACCTCTCTAGTCTGTCCAGAGGTTCTTTTTCCATCATAATTTATATATTTTGGGCTAGAGAATGTCAAAATATCTTCTAAAATTACTAATCTGTGATTGTTTTATTTTTATGAAAGCAATAGTTGCTTTTCTTTTAAAGAGTTTATTATTATTATTGATTTATTTTGTATACAGGTTAGTAATAAAAATGAGGGTTAGTGTTAGGTTTAGGGTTAGGGTTAGGGATATAAAACAGGCTAGCCCACTTTAACCCCGGATATAGTTTGTTGGGGGTGTATTTTGGGCTGTTACACCGGCTCCCAGTTTTGTTGGGGAGCAGGCTGATTTTTGCCCGAAGTAAACAGACGAATGCCCGAATGTCAGCGTTTATTCATGTATTTGCATTAATACCAAACAGCTACGCATTTTCACACAGATAATTTGTTTTTAATAATGTTAGTAAAATGGTGTAAATATTGAATAAAAGGTTTCAGGCCATCTCACTTTGCCAAAAAATGACGTCCCCATCGTTTTTTTTTTTGCGAAGATTTGCTCCAGCATTGTGTGTGGGGGGGGGGGGGGGGGGGCATTTGATCTTTCCGTTACCCCGTCTCGTACACTTATGCAAGTCTTGCTATGGACAAAAATTCCGCATTGTCCCTTTAACCACGAGGTCACGCAATACTGTTAGGCAGGTAGGTAGGTAGGTAACTAGTTTAACGTGCCCATATACCACTAGGATTTCGAACACGTCAATGTTGTTAAATGGATGGACATGTAGGAATTGCGTAATTTGCGCAGAAACCAGTGTAGCGAGGGACGGCGACCGCTCGTCCTTCTGAACTAAACCTGCGTCAGGTTGCCCGTGTCGGCCAGTTCTTTACCCATCAACAGTCAACACCTGTTTTCCGGAACGCCCCCCTGTCGGGATTAGGCGATATTAATGTCTCGTTTGATCGCCTTGTCAGAGAAGAAGAGATTTTAAACGCTCGATTAACTGTCTGTTGCGAGTTGGAGAACTATGACCAAGAAAAGATGCTATTTGCGTTCTTACAATTAAAAAGTTTGTTTTATTTAACGACGCCACTAGAGCACATTGATTTTTAATCTTATCATCGGCTATTGGACGTCAAACATATGGTCATTCTGACACTGTTTTTAGAGGAAACCCGCTGTCGCCACATAGGCTACTCTTCTTTACGACAGGCAGCAAGGGATCTTTTATTTGCGCTTCCCACAGGCAGGATAGCACAAACCATGGCCTTTGTTGAACCAGTTATGGATCACTGGTCGGTGCAAGTGGTTTACACCTACCCATTGAGCCTTGCGGAGCACTCACTCAGGGTTTGGAGTCGGTATCTGGATTAAAAATCCCATGCCTCGACTGGGATCCGAACCCAGTACCTACCAGCCTGTAGACCGATGGCCTGCCACGACGCCACCGAGGCCGGTCTCTTACAATTAAGTGCGGGAGTTTGCTCAGTCGGTAGGGCGCTCGCACGACGTGCTTGCACCGCAGGATCGAATCACATCGGTGCACACAGTCTCTGATTGGGTTTTATCCCGTACCAGCCAATGCCCTCGACTAGTATACCAAAGGCTGTGGTATGTGCTGTCCTGTGTGTGGGAAAGTGCATATAAAAAAAACCCCTTGCTGCTATTGGAAAAAAATATAACAAGTTTCCTCCTAGACTATAACAAACAAAACCCAAAGTTTGACATCCAATAGCCGGTGATTAATAAATATATCTACTCAAACTTTAACTTTTTATTACAATTATAAACGGTGCATGTTCCTCCATAACGCATGAACGAATGAGTGAGTGTTAAAATAAGTTAGCGTTAGATTTGTTTAGCCGATGATTATAAATCAATGTGCTCCAGTGGTGTCGTTAAACAAAATATATTTTTATTGATTGGTTAACTTGGGTTTTAGCCAAGTGCACTTACTGCGTTACGCCGTTTCACACCTATGAGTTTTAAAGTTTGTTTTGTTTAACGACACCGCTAGAGCACATTGATTTAGTAATCATCGGCTGTTGGATGTCAAACATTTGGTCATTTTGACATATAGTCTCAGAGAGGAAACTCGCTATATTTTTTCATCAGTAGCAATGGATATTTTATATGCACCATCCCACAGACAGGATAGTACATATCTTTGATATACCAGTCATGGTGCACTGGCCAGAACGAGAAATGGCCCATTGGGCCCATTGGCGGGGATCGATCCCAAACCGACCGCGAATGAAGTGAGCGCTCTACCACTAGGCTACGTCCCGCCCCCTGCTTGTACCGTAGTAATACTAATAGAAGAACCGAATGATTATTGCCACAGATATCATTATCATCTATCTACCTAACCAGACTAAGTGACATTCCTTTGCCTACAAAACTATGTCAGTTTTTATGGCAAACCAATAAATCAGTCGTAAAACAGCTGTTGCTAGGAAGCAGGTTTTAAATCGGGGATTGGGGACAGAAGACCTCGGTGTCTGAAGGTATTCTAGATCATTAAAAAAACAACAAAAACAATTGAAAATTCAGCGTATCCTGGCAACTGCTGTGCAACCGGTTTCCAATTGTCGTAAAATCTCCCAGCAGGATGCTGGCCTAAAGGTACAATTTAAAACCAAGGCAGTGCTGTAATCGTTCGCAGAGACGGCAGTTAAGGCCAGACTTTTTTTTAGTTTATGTTTTAAGGGCTAATTCTCACACAAAACAATGTAAGGAATCGGAATTTAAAAAAAAAAAAAAAATAATAATAATTTAAAAAAAATAAAAAATACCAAGAATCGCAATGTCACATAATATAAAATTTGGCATAATTTATACTCCCTATGTAATACAACATGTTACTTATCCAAAATATATACAGTGAAACCCCTCTAAACCGGACACCTTTGGGACCAATAAAAATGTCCAGTTATCAGAGGAATCCGGTTTAAAGAGGTTAAGTTATGTACTGGGTTTGTTTTTGGTTTTTTAAATAAAACGTCCGGTTTTGAGAGAATTCCGGTTTACAGAGGGTCCGGTCTTGAGAGGTTTCATTGTAACACTGTATTCCTCTAGTGAAAACAGTGCCCAAAGAATGCAAATTTTCTTTAAATTTTAATGTAACATGCGAATTTAATAAATTGATGGTATCGGCGGAAATAAGAAAGGCACCTTTTAAAATTATATTTTAATTCTAAGTCGACAAAATGTATGTCGGCGGGCCATCTAAGTTAAAGTTTGTCTTGTTTAACGACACCAATAGAGAACATTGATTTATTAATCATCGACTACTGGATGTTAAACATTTGGTAATTCTGACATCCAGTCATAGAAAGGAAGTCCGCTACATTTTTCCATTAGTAGCAAGGAATCTTTTATATGCACCATTCACCTGGCAGGACAGCACATGCCAGGGCCTTTGATAATCCAGTCGTAGTGAACTGGCTGGAACGAGAAATGGGCCGACCGGCTGGGATCGATCATAGACCGACCGCGCATGACGCAAGCGTTTTACCACTCACACTGAGCTCCGTGTCGCCCCTATAAAACATAGGGTTGCTAGGTAAAGCGTCATAAAACCTGATTGCCGTAAAGAATACATGCCGTTTTGTCGCGCTGTGCATGTTATTTCTTTAGAATAGCAACAAAACGTGAACAAGGACACAACCTGGTGTCGCTAAACAATAACACTTTCTTTTCCTCAGTAATCATTGTGTGTAGTTCGTTTTAATATGACAATTTCATAATTCTACATGTGACTTAGACACAATCGCTTGCAGGGCTTAAACTAGCCCCATAGGCGTAAGAAGCGGGGGGGGGGGGGGGGGGGGAGGGCCCCCACTTTGTAGCAGCAGCGATAGTTTATATTTTGTGCGTGTAAGAGAGAGAGAGAGAGAGTGCGTGGCGCGCGCCCTACTTTTTGGCACCTTCCTACGCCCGTGAGCCCGATTAATCAATATGCTCTAGTGGTGTCGTTAAACAAAACAAACATGTTGAACTAGCTCGAGTACTCTGCCGTTCGAGAGCTAGACGAACTTTTGTACAGTTATGATCGCTCTCTGCCTCCAGAGATATCTCTATAGCGAAAACACGGAATGGCTGACTACCACACGGTAGACAAAGATTCCCGCTCTAATACAACACTAATTTTCGAGTTCGCCGATAGCAAATATTTTACACAGTAACAACTAGTAGACACACTACATAAACCCGTCAGCACCTATATCTATATGTATTTTACACAGTAACAACTAGTAGACACACTACATAAACCCGTCAGCACCTATATGTATTTTACACAGTAACAACTAGTAGACACACTACATAAACCCGTCAGCACCTATATCTATATGTATTTTACACAGTAACAACTAGTAGACACACTACATAAACCCGTCAGCACCTATATGTATTTTACACAGTAACAACTAGTAGACACACTACATAAACCCGTCAGCACCTATATGTATTTTACACAGTAACAACTAGTAGACACACTACATAAACCCGTCAGCACCTATATCTATATGTATTTTACACAGTAACAACTAGTAGACACACTACATAAACCCGTCAGCACCTATATGTATTTTTTCGACTAGTGCATCACAACTGATTAAAGGGACATTCCTGAGTTTGCTGCATTGTAAGATGTTTCCGACTGATAAAATAGTTCTACGATTAAACTTACATATTAAATATATTTTCTTGTTTAGAATATCATGTCTGTATATTCAGTGTGTTTCTGGTCGTCTTAATATTTGTAAGAAGCCCAAACTGGATTTTGTCTTCAAATAATTTCGTACGTACGAAAAAGTCTTGTTTAGGAAACAAAATGAAATTTACCCTAGTACAAAATTTAATATTAGAACGGCCAGAAACACGTTTAATATACAGCCACTAATAACTTATGCAGAAAAATATATTTAATATGTAATTACAGTCGTCAAAAAGTCTCTGTTAGTCGATAACATCTGAAAAATTGCATCAAACTCAGAAATGTCCCTTTAAAGGCCGTGGTATGTGCTATCCTCTCTATGGGAAAGTGCATATAAAAGATCCCTTTCTGCATTAGGAAAAATGTAGCGAGTTTCCTCTGATGGTGGGGGCGAGGCGTAGCCCAGTGGTACAGTGCTCGCTTGATGCGCGGTCGGTTTGGGATCGATCCCCGTCAGTGGGCCCATTGCGCTGTTTCTCGCTCCAGCCAGTGCACCACGACTGGTTACAGTGGTACATCAAAGGCCGTGGTTATGTGCTATCTTGTCTATGGGATGGTGCATATAAAAGATCCCTTGCTGCTAATCGAAAAGAGTAGCCCCTGAAGTGGTGACAGCGGGTTTCCTCTCTAAATATGTGTGTGGTCTTTAACCATATGTCTGACGCCATATAACCGTAAATGAAATGTGTTGAGTGCGTCGTTAAGTAAAACATTTCCTTCCTTCCTCCCTCTGTTGACTATATGTCAGAATTACCAAATGTTTGACATCCAATAGCCGATGATTAGTAAATCATTATGCTCTAGTGGTGTTGTTAAACAAAATAAACTTTAAACTATATGTATTTACCCTGAACATTATTGAAAGGAGGTGGCTGTCGGGTTTCTTCCTGTAGTGTGTGGGCTAAGCTTGAACCAATAACGACGGAAATTGCCGTAGCCTAAGTCAGAAACTTTACCGATGGCAGGTGTGTTTTTGGTTTTTTTTTTTATATACCGTTATAGAAAAATAAATAAAACGCAAAGATAAATAAATAAATTCATTTACTACCTTTAGTTCGCACCCATTAAAGTACCACTTATTGTTATCTTGTCATTTTAGGTTTTTTTGACAGTTAAATCCCCTTTTTTTAAAGGTATATTTAGACAGATAATAAATCAGTTTTTGTAAACCTTCTGGTTTTTCCAGCTAACAGAACCATGTCATCAGCGTACATAATCAAAATATGTTAAACATTTGTATACCGATATAAGGACAGTTATCTGATATTGTAAACTGATGGCGAGTGTGTTCTGTATTGTGATTGGTTAATTACATTTTTTTCTTCTCCTCGAAATAACCTCTTTTTTTTGCATATAAAAAAATAAGAAATTACATTATTATATTTTACACATTTAACAATTTGATATGGTCTCGTTTAATTAATGTATGCCATAAGTTTTGTCTATTTAAAAGTCGAATGTTTTTTTTTTTTTACCATCAACAAAACAGCAATAAAGCAAAAGGCATATGTTTTATTTAACAACACATTTTATTTAGCAATAAAGCCGTTTTCGTGCCATTACACATTTTATTTATTAGGGACTAAAGAACGAAATCTACATCCACAGTGAACATGTGCATATGTTTTCTAGAGCCATAGGCAGAGTAGCACATACCACGGCCTTTGATATACCAGTCGTCATGCACTCAAGCTAGTGCACTGCAGGCTGAAACAAGAACTAGCCCTATGACAAAAAAAACCTAACATCCCCCAAAAATACCCCCACAACCCCCCGAAAAAAATCCTTGTTTGAAAACGTTACGTAACTCCCGCCAAAGATCCATCCCCCATACCCATAAGGTTGTGTAACGCACCCTATGACACCGTCCCCAAACAAAGAACGAGGTTTACGACTCAATGAGCAGATTGTAAGACCACTACACCGACTTCTCTTTCACAAACCACTCACAACTCAGGGCCGTAGCTAGTTTTGCATGGATGGCGCAAGACACTAGTAACACGTCAATAACAATAAGGGGCGGGTCGTAGCCCAGTAGTAAAGCGCTCGCTTGATGCGCGGTCAGTCTAGGATCGATCCCCGTCAGTGGGCCCATTGGGCTATTTCTCGCTCCAATTAGTGCACCACGACTGGTACATCAAAGGCCGTGGTATGTGCTATCCTGTCTATGGGTTGGTGCATATAAAAGATTCCTTGCTGCTAATAGAAAAGAGAAGGCCATGAAGTGAACCGACGCCGTATAACCGTAAATAAAATGTGTTGAGCGCGTCGTTAAATAAACCATTTCCTTTCCATTCATTAACAATAACCAGTAAGTTTCTATTATTTTTGCCCCCCCGCTGCCGCCCGCTAGCTTCGGCCCTGACAACGTGCTTAAGACAACGTGCTTGAACCAACGTGTTAAATACAATGTGCTAACAACAATGTAGTGTACTAAAACCATCGTGAGTCCAGTTGTTTGTTTGAACTCGAGTACTCGAGGGTCAAACTCGACCCGGACCCGAGTACCCGACACTTACACTAGATGATAATGATACTAGGGAATAAAGTGAAATAGCATTTTGCATCTTAATTCTAGTGCTGAACATGGATTTAAAATCATGCCATTGTATTGCATTCAACACATTCGACTTTTTTTCACCCTTCATGTCTTATAGCCCTATAATATAGGCTAAATGGCGGCAAGCATATTGCAAAATTACGTAAAAAATTTAAAAAAAATAAAATTAAATGCGAGTGCTCTTCCTTGGACGTGTACCACGACTGGTATTTACTACTCTGTCTGTGGGATGGTGCATATAACGGATCCCTTGCTATTAATGAAATGAAGCGGGTTTTCTCTCTAAGACTATATGTCAAAATTACCAAATGCCGATGATTAATAAATCAGTGTGCTCTAGTGGTGTCGTTAAACAAAATAAACTGAGCATATCTACATCTCGCCTCCTATATGACAGGATTTTTTTTAAAAAGAATTTTGTGACCACTCCTTTACAAAATGTTGGATCCGCCCCTGAAGTAAAGCGAAGGCAAACACCCTAATTTTTATTTTTTATTTTAGGTGTTTCCTACCCGTTCCGCAGCCCCTGTGCTTTGGGTCCAGTCTGGAGCCTGTTTACTAACGCCTGTTTGTGTTTTCAGAATGGCTAGGTCAGGAACGGCCCTGTGCTTTGGGTCCAGCCTGAAGCCTGTTTACTAACGCCTGTTTGTGTTTTCAGAATGGCTAGGTCAGGAACGGCCCCTGTGCTTTGGGTCCAGCCTGAAGCCTGTTTACTAACGCCTGTTTGTGTTTTCAGAATGGCTAGGTCAGGAACGGCCCCTGTGCTTTGGATCCAGCCTGAAGCCTGTTTACTAACGCCTGTTTGTGTTTTCAGAATGGCTAGGTCAGGAACGGCCCTGTGCTTTGGGTCCAGTCTGGAGCCTGTTTACTAACGCCTGTTTGTGTTTTCAGAATGGCTAGGTCAGTGTCTAGAAGGCGCTAGTACTAGCGACTCGCGGGAAGAATGCGACAGTGATCGCCAGGAAGTGCTGTCTGATGATGGGGAAGAAAAAGGTATACATTCTACTTAAGAGTAACGGGGCAGGACGGCTGGTGGCAGGGGAAGGACAGCTGGAGGCAAGGTGTGCGTGTGTATCGGGGGAAGGGAAGCCTTGAATGTGGCAAGTAAGAGGGCATAGCCATTTCGTCTAGACCAACAGGGATTTTTGTTTTGTAGATTTATTTTAGGGGGGGGGGGGGGGAGGAGGAGCAAGTCAACAAGGCGTACTTTTAATGAATGTCTTCAGGCTCATGTAAAAAAAAAAAAAAAAAAAAAAATCGAAATAGGCTACTTTAGTTTCAATGAAAGCGTGTAGACTGGATGCGTGCGTTTGCAAAGCGCATACGACAGGCGCGATGGACAATCGTATATGCCAAAAACGCAAGCTGCAGACGAACCAGTGGGACCGCACGCACGCGCCGCATGATGCCGTCTATACGAGCCTTTGAATATACAGACATGGCACAACATTGCGGCAATTTCCCGCATAGCCTTCCTTAAAGGGACATTCCTGAGTTTGCTGCATTGTAATAATAATATTTCTATAATAAAATAAAAATTGGAGGAAATAAAATGAAATTTAATCTAGTACTAATATTAGAACGATCACAAACACATTTAATATACATCTACTAATATTTTATGCAGAAAAATACATTTGATATGTAATTACAATCGTTAAAAGGCTCGGTTAGTCGATAACATCTTAAAAGCTGCAATACACTCAGGAATGTCCCTTTAAAGTCAAGCTCCGGGGAGTTACATTAAAATGTTTATATATGTACGTCCATGACGTAACTTGGAACGGGTGTCGGGATAGTCCCCCCCCCCCCCCCCAGAACACACACTCCAGAAAAATAGAAAACCGTGTAGTTAGGGATGCGGTTTTGTAACTCCGTAACTGATGTATGCATAATTCACAATACCAGAAAAAAAGTACGTTCAAGACCTAACTTGGACGACAGAGGCCATTTAATCTTACCCCTCCCCCCAAATATAGGAAAACGTTTGACACTATGCATAAACTATTTAGGCCCTAAAGGTTAAGCCCCCCCCCCCCCCCCCCCCCCCCCGCCGAAAAATAGGTAACATGTTTCATTGTTTGTAACCCATTATATCTTGGACGAAAAGCTGTATAGAACTAAAAGCCTTTGCAAAAATATATTTACAGGAATACCTCGATAGTCTAAACATAAAATATATTTACAAGAATACCTCGATAGTCTAAACATAAAATATATTTACAGGAATACCTCGATAGTCTAAACGTAAAATATATTTACAGGAATACCTCGATAGTCTAAACGTAAAATATATTTACAGGAATACCTCGATAGTCTAAACGTAAAATATATTTACAGGAATACCTCGATAGTCTAAACGTAAAATATATTTACAGGAATACCTCGATAGTCTAAACGTAAAATATATTTACAGGAATACCTCGATAGTCTAAACGTAAAATATATTTACAGGAATACCTCGATAGTCTAAACGTAAAATATATTTACAAGAATACCTCGATAGTCTAAACGTAAAATATATTTACAAGAATACCTCGATAGTATAAACATAAAATATATTTACAGGAATACCTCGATAGTATAAACATAAAATATATTTACAGGAATACCTCGATAGTCTAAACATAAAATATATTTACAGGAATACCTCGATAGTCTAAACATAAAATATATTTACAGGAATACCTCGATAGTCTAAACATAAAATATATTTACAGGAATACCTCGATAGTCTAAACATAAAATATATTTACAGGAATACCTCGATAGTCTAAAAATAAAATGTATTTACAAGAATACCTCGATAGTCTAAACATAAAATATATTTACAGGAATACCTCGATAGTCTAAACGTAAAATATATTTACAAGAATACCTCGATAGTATAAACATAAAATATGTCCATGTACATATTAAGTAAGTGTGTGCTACTATAATAAGTAGGCTGTAATATCTGTGAACTGGTGTCAAATAACTGTTATTAAACATCATCTTATTAATAAGACTCAAATACAATATCTGTTTGACTATTTCAACACAAAACCACGGTAATCCCTTCCCAGAAACCCCCCACAAACAAACAAAAAGAAAACAACAAAACGAACCCGACAGACCAAACTGTAAAAAACTCGGGTCTATATAGTCTTACTACACAGATCACGTCCATGTGAGAGTTCATTAATCACGGTCCACCATAGTTCCTAAAT
This sequence comes from Gigantopelta aegis, assembly GCF_016097555.1. Classification (NCBI taxonomy): domain Eukaryota; kingdom Metazoa; phylum Mollusca; class Gastropoda; order Neomphalida; family Peltospiridae; genus Gigantopelta; species Gigantopelta aegis. The sequence goes on from NC_054710.1 coordinate 47,405,793, forward strand.
GACACAAGTTATGGTTCACATATCATGGGCGTACATAGGTGTGTGTGTGTGTGTGTGTGTGTGTGTGTGTGTGTGTGTGGGGGGGTTCGATGGGTTCGACCGACCCCCCCCCCCCCGAAATCGCTTTTTTATAATTTAATATATCTGACATTATTATATTTACTCAACATAGAAATATATGCCCAATATCTCTGGAATCTATTTTTGAACCCCCCTTTTCAAAATCCTATGTACGCCCATGCATATTCACTTCTAGGAAATGGTGAATAATTAAAACAATATGTATATTTAATGGTAAGCCTTCTGGCTGTATTTTGCCCATGCTATTTTGTAATATTGTGCATTGACCTTTTGGGACATGGGTGTATAGCGCAAGAGACAGCCGGAGTGAATCGGTTAATGAACCACCTGTTCGGACCGGTACTACAGCCAGATGCGGTCATATAGCAAAAAAACTGAGACGGAAAAGTTCTCAATTTTGGAGTGAAAATAAATGGTTATATAATGTATGTTCGCAATGGTGTATGCTGCCAACGAGAACCCGTTCTATTGGCAATCATCATTTGAAGTTGGACAGTTTAACATGGGTTTCAATGGCATATGACATCTGTGTAGCGAGACCTATCGAGGTAATTAACACGTTGACGTCATTGAACACGCCTATGAAGTATTTCCGGTCTTCGTTCATGTTGCCACACGCCTGACCGTCAAACGGGAGTGTGTTCGAAACTGCGAATGTTCGCGAACAGATGAAAACACGAGTACCCGTTCCCGAGATGAAAATACACGAAAACGGTCTCCAATATTGAGTAAAGACACTTCTACTAATTCAACTCTATGTTACTAGTTTTTGTTTGATGATGATGACGAGGAAGATCTAGGGAATGGTGACTGGGTGGAAACTATTTTGGAACATTTGTTAAAAAAAAAGAAATTAAAAAAAAAAAACCGGATTTGAAACCATGCTATTTTGGCGTATTTTGGTACCCCATCATAGGACCTTTGCATAAAATTATAGAGCGTAACCTAGATGAAATTCGAAACTTGTAACTGGAAACTTTTTTCTTTTTCTTGTCAACTAATAAAGAAAAACTCAAGTTACGAATCGCTATCGCTCTCGTCAAACCACCAGGCGAGGTGTTGTGGGATTTGACAACGGGAACACGTTCGCGAATACGTTCTTGCCTGTTCGAAACAAAGGAACACGTCCCCCGCACCAGAACAGTTTCGAATACACGCACTGTGGCAGTAACCAGTGCGCGGTACAGATTGATCAAGCTTGTGGGCTTATTGTTGGCATGCTTCCATCAGAGAACTGTTCATGCATGCCTGTCATGGGCACAACCTCTGACTTCGACAAAGAGTTATGTCCACGACAGGCAAACCAATTTTGACCGTCTTCCTCTTATATAATAATACATCTGCACGACACAACCGTAATACATGATTAGGGCCGTATCTCTGCAAGATGCAGTGACTGGGCATTTGGCAAAGTTGAGTTTGACTACATAGTCATAGCTAGCAAGGGCAGGGGAGGAGGGGGGAGGTAAAAGGACAGTTGTACATCGCATTTTTGTTTTACTGCTTATTGATATTGACGTTTTAAGTATGTAACCTCCCTGAAATGGTTGCAAAATGGTATTTCAGAGACTAGATTTCAAAATGTCATGGGGGGGGAGGGGGGGGAGGGGGGAGGGGGGGGGGGATGTCCCCAGACCCCCTAGTGTCTTGCGCCTTCCATGCTCATTTGTTCTAAGAATTCTTCTGCCTATCTGTACGGCCCAGCTCTATGAATCTCCATCTAATACCTTGTTTATAGGAGGACAGCCACTCCTTAGATCCTATACTGGAGATGCCATTCCTTTCACCACCACAAAGAGCATGGACTGCCACTCCCAGACTAGTTTACAAAATCAAAATTAGCATTGGACAGATGGCTTTGTCACATAATGTTACATATCAAGTTGACTTTCATAGTGATTAGCATTGGACAGATGGCTTTGTCACATAATGTTACATATCAAGTTGACTTTCATAGTGATTAGCATTGGACAGATGGCTTTGTCACATAATGTTACATATCAAGTTGACTTTCATAGTGATTAGCATTGGACAGATGGCTTTGTCACATAATGTTACATATCAAGTTGACTTTCATAGTGATTAGCATTGGACAGATGGCTTTGTCACATAATGTTACATATCAAGTTGACTTTCATAGTGATTTATGAAGTTTTTGACAGTCAACTGGCCTTTAAAATTAGGATATACCAAAAAAAAAAAAAAATCTAGACTAGTTTTTTCGATATTCAGCAACAATAATTTTGTATATGGCTTTATCATATACTGTTACAAATGAAGTTAGACTTTCATGGCAATTTACTCATTTTCCACAGTTATAGCCCTTGTACTTAGGAGATATGAAATATTTGTAGGGCCGGGTAGGGGACATGTATTGCTTTAACAGCACTCAGAATGCGTATTAATTTTGGGATTTCAAATAGAGAATAATACATGAGTGGCCGTTAAGATAGAATTTGTTTTAAAATGTATCTAACGAGCGAAAGTGAGTTTGATATGTTTTTAAACAATGAGTTGTGAGATAAATGGTATCTAATGGACACAAATGTATTATTCTATTTCTTACATATCCTCAAAAACCAGGTTTTAAGAAAATTTAAAAAAATGTTTTGACGGAAAGATGTTTACAACCCTTTGAACTTGTAGCTGACTTACACATCACAGACACATAATTGTCAGGTTAACTATATGTCACAGTCTAATCGATTTCCATCGTGTTGTTTTTCATTGGATGTATGGCATTGGTGACCTGGTCATCACCTAGGAGCAGCCAGTTGTATGTCTTGACATTGTTAACACACGTACGTACATGTGCTAACAGGATATGTGTTATCATAAATAATGCATGGTGTTCTCACCAACGGGTGCATAAGAAAAGAACTTAAACATGGTGGCAGCAGTGAGTTACTCTAGAGGTTTCTTTTTTTAAACTTGGTGGCAGCAGTGAGTTACTCTAGAGGTTTCTTTTTTTAAACTTGGTGGCAGCAGTGAGTTACTCTAGAGGTTTCTTTTTTTAAACTTGGTGGCAGCAGTGAGTTACTCTAGAGGTTTCTTTTTTTAAACTTGGTGGCAGCAGTGAGTTACTCTAGAGGTTTCTTTTTTTACTGCATTTTTGTGTACTCTTCTCTTGTGTCTGTCTCCCATGTTAAAACTTATAAAATAGCTGTCAGTTATAATCATGGGGTGGGATGTAGCCCAGTGGTAAAGCGCTCGCTTGATGCGTGGTCAGTTTGGGATTTATCCCCATCGGTGGGTCCATTGAGATATGTCTCGTTCCAGCCAATGCACCACGACTGGTATATCAAAGGATGTGGTATGTGCTATCCTGTCTATGGGATATGTCTCGTTCCAGCCAGTGCACCATGACTGGTATATCAAAGGATGTGGTATGTGCTATCCTGTCTATGGGATGGTGCATATAAAAGATTCCTTAGTACTAATGGAAAAATATAGCAGGTTTCCTCTCTAAGACTATATGTCGGAATTACCAAATGTTTGACATCCAATAGTCTATGATTAATAAATCAATGTGCTCTAGTGGTGTCGCTAAACAAAACAAACTGTAACTTTAAGCAACTACTGTTGCTAATCAAAATTTTAAAAGCAAAACATTTCCTGAATTACTCATGGGCCAGTGTATAGGGTTCGACGCAGTGAATTGCTCTTGGTCAGGCAGAAAACTACTTGCCTTGTTACATGCTGAAAACTACTTGCCTTGTTACATGCTGAAACCACTTCATTTATTTACTCACAGTCACTGTGTATTTGACACTGCAAACAATTGCTCTCCTACTTAATTCCAGGAGAGCAGTCTATTGCTCACCACCACTTTTTAAACCATAAGCACTGGATGAAGAATGAGAAATTTAAAATTAATGTATCCACTATTGAACCTTTTTTTTCATCTCTTGTACAGTGATACCAGTGAAGACAAAGATTGGATCCAAACCGCATTCAACGCCATTGACTTTAAAATGGTAAGTAGGCTACTTGTGACAATTGACTTTAAAATGGTAAGTATGCTGCTTGTGACCATTGTCTTTAAAATGGTAAGTATGCCGCTTGTGACCATTTGACCATAAACTGGTAAGTAGGCCGCTTGTGACCATTGACTTTACAATGGTAAGTATGCCGCTTGTGACCATTGACTTTAAAATGGTAAGTATGCTGCTTGTGACCATTGACTTTAAAATGGTAAGTATGCCGCTTGTGACCATTGACTTAAAAATGGTAAGTATGCCGCTTGTGACCATTGACTTTAAAATGGTAAGTATGCCGCTTGTGACCATTGACTTAAAAATGGTAAGTATGCCGCTTGTGACCATTGACTTTAAAATGGTAAGTATGCCGCTTGTGACCATTGACTTTACAATGGTAAGTATGCCGCTTGTGACCATTGACTTTAAAATGGTAAGTATGCCGCTTGTGACCATTGACTTTAAAATGGTAAGTATGCTGCTTGTGACAATTGACTTTAAAATGGTAAGTATGCTGCTTGTGACCATTGACTTTAAAATGGTAAGTAGGCCGCTTGTGACCATTGACTTAAAAGTAGGCCCCTTGTAATTGACTTTAAAATAGGCCGCCGCATTGTGACAATTGACTTTACTTTAAAATGGTAAGTATGCCGCTTGTGACAATTGACTTTAAAATGGTAAGTATGCCACTTGTGACCATTGACTTTAAAATGGTAAGTAGGCCCCTTGTGACCATTGACTTTAAAATGGTAAGTAGGCCCCTTGTGACAATTGACTTTAAAATGGTTAGTATGCTGCTTGTGACCTTTGACTTTAAAATAATAAGTAGGCCTCTTGTGACCATTGACTTTAAAATGGTAAGTAGGCCACTTGTGACCATTGACTTTAAAAATGGTAAGTATGCCGCTTGTGACCTTTGACTTTAAAATGATAAGTAGGCCTCTTGTGACCATTGACTTTAAAATGGTAAGTAGGCCACTAGTGACCATTGACTTTAAAAATGGTAAGTATGCTGCTTGTGACCTTTGCTTTTGTCAAAGATTTTTTATTAGTATTATTAATTTTTAAAAATCCTTTCCGTTCTCTCCTTTGAATTCCATCTCTTTTAGTCCCAAGTTAGCAGTTCCTCCTATCTTTCAACTTTCTTTGCTGTCCGCCTCCACATCCCAGTCCTTGTCTCCAACTGTGACATATGCTTTTCTCTTGTGACTATCTGTGCCATATACCTGCCATCCTGCATCAGCTTTAACTGTGGGCTTATTCTGACCACTTCTTTTGTGAAAGATTATTATTTCATTTTTAACCTTTTATTATGCTTATATCCAATTAAGGTTCAAGCATGCTGTCACAGGCACATATCTCGACTATCTTTTTATCAAAGCTACTTGTTTGATTTTGAGTTTATTTTTCATAATTATATCCAATTAAGGTTAAAGCATGTAATCCTGGCCACATAGCGTACTTGGCTACCTGGACTCTCCTACCAGTTGTGGGGCGGGATGTAGCTCTGTGGTACAGCGCTTGTCTGATGCACGATTGATTTAGGATCGATTCCCATCGGTGGGCCCATTGGGTTATTTCTCACTCCAGCCAGTGCACCATGACTGGTAAAACAAAGGCTGTGGTATGTACTATCCTGTCTGTGGGATGGTGCATATAAAAGATCCCTTGCTGCTAATCGAAAAGAGTAGCCCATGAAGTGGTGACAGCGGGTTTCCTCTCTCACTATCTGTGTGGTACTTAACCATATGTCCGACGCCATATAACTAAATAAAATGTGTTGAGTGTGTCGTTAAATAAAATATTTCCTTCCTTCTTCTTACCAGTAAAACAGTGTTTTGTAGTTGGTTAAAGATGTCTACACATGTGACATTGCAACTTTAATATAGAAAAACTATTATTTCTGTTATCAATTGGCCACAAAGTACTGATGAAATAAATTTTCTTTTTTTGTTATGGCTGCAGTGGGCATACTTTTGTTTTGCAGTTGGTAAAAAATTTTGTATAGAAATGTGACATCTCACCTTTAAAAATGCAAAAATAATTATTTCTGTTGTATTCAAGATGAACGAGAACTAACTATTAACTGGCTATAAATGATTTTGTTGGGTTTTGTTACGGCTTTAGTGGGCATACTTTTGTTTTGCAGTTGGTAAAAAAAAATTGTATAGAAATATGACATCTCACCTTTAATATGCCAAAAAATATATTTCTGTTGTATTCAAGATGAACAGAACTGACTATTAACTGGCTATAAAGTTGTAATGAATTTACTTTTGTTTTTGTTAAGGCTTTAGTGGCCATGCTTTTTTTTTATAATTGGTAAAAGATGTTTGTCTAGATGCTGCACCTTTAACAGTGAAAAGTAACGTCTGTTGTATTTAAGATGGAAGAGAACTAATAATTGGCCATGAAGTTCCAATGATAATGAAATGGGTTTTTGTTTTGTTATAGCTATAGTGGCATGCATGCTTTTGTTTTTCAGTTGATATTTATATTTGAATCTAGAAATGTGACAAAGCATCTTTAATAGTGAAAAGTAATATCTGTTATATTTAAGATGGAAGATAACTATTAATTAGTCATGAAGTTCAGATAAAAATGAAATGTTTTGCTATGGCATTAGTGGCCATGCTTTTTTAAAAATAAAAATGGTTAAAAGATGTTTGTCTAAAAATGTGACATTACATCTGTAATAGTGAAAAATATTTTGTGTTATATTTAGGTTGGAAGAGAAGTATTAATTACTCATGTTCAGATGAAAATGAAATGTTGTGTTATGGCATTAGTGGCCATGCTTTTTTTTAAAATTGTTAAAGGGACAGACCCTAGTTTCAACCCGTGAAAATTAACACTAAGTTTAGTTAATCTACAAACCAGAAACACATTTGGATAAAGTTACAGCTGAGTGAAACATGAGTTTGTGACTTTGAAATGATAAAATACCCTCTAAAAATAGACTAAAACTCGACTCCATAACTGTTACTTCTCAGATGCACGTGTGTTTTTAATAATATGAGAAGTGCATTTTGTGATATTGAAAACACCAGGATGACCAAAAACACTTCGAATGTACGGATATGGATAATCTAAACAATAAAATCTAAGTATAGTATGATTTCAATTATCAAAAACTGCTCTAATAGTAAAAAATATGCCTTTGTTTAAAAGATGTTTGTCTAAAAATGTGACACTGCACCTTTAATAACGAGAAGTCGTTTGTGTTGTGTTTAGGCTGGAGGAGAACTATTGGTCATAAAGTTCCTATGAAAATTAATTTTTGTTTGATGGTTATTGTATTAGCAGCCATGCTTTTTTTTTTTTTTAATTGTTAAACGATGTTTGTCTAACAATGTGACACTGCACCTTTAATAGAGAGATGTGGTTTGTGTTGTGTCTAGGCTGGTGGAGAACTGCTGGCCATAAACTTCCTATGAAAATTAATTTTTGTTTATTTGTTATGGAATTAGTGGCCATATTTAAAATTTTTTTTTTTTTAAATCTGTTTTTCTAAAAATGTGACACTGCACCTTTAATAGTGAGAAATGGTTTGTGTTGTGTGTAGGCTGGAGGAGAACTACGAGGTTGCGGAGCGTGTCTGTATCCCCCGCAGCACGCTGTACGTTCACTACATGGACTTTTGCGAGAAAACCGACTCACAGCCCGTCAATGCAGCCAGCTTTGGCAAGGTATGTTTTACAGTTGGGAATCACAGGGATCAAAAATCATCACAAAACAACCCCTGCAGTTACGAAAATGTTCATGGCAAAAAAAAACATGACATTGAAAAAACCCTGAATATAGTCCAAGGGAAATGTTTTTTACTTGTTTAATGACACCACTAGAGCACATTGATTTATTAATCATCCATCCATATCCATCCATCCATACATCCATACATAGTCCATCCATTCATCCATCCACCCACTAACCCACCCATCTAAAACCCACCCATTCACCCACCCTCCATCCACCCACCCATCCACCCACCCTCCATCTACCCACCCATCCACCCACCCTCCATCTACCCACCCATCCACCCACCATCCATCTACCCACCCATCCACCCACCATCCATCTACCCACCAGTGACA